>NC_064618.1:820006565-820319732 GCF_023898315.1 Schistocerca nitens
ACAGTACGGCCCCAGCTGCGTCCGTCCGCAGGGCGATGAGCCGGAACCTGAGACTTGTCAGGTAGGCAGTAGCTGGCGAAGTGGAGCAGTGATGCATCGTGTAGCTTGTAAGCAATCATCATTCTGTGTGTGACAGGTTCAGGAAGCCTTTGAGCCAGAGCAAAGCGGTTAAAGGCGCTGCAGTCTGGAACCGCAAGACCGCTACGGTCGCAGGTTCGAATCCTGCCTCGGGCATGGCTGTTTGTGATGTCCTTAGGTTAGTTAGGTTTAACTAGTTCTAAGTTCTAGGGGACTAATGACCTCAGCAGTTGAGTCCCATAGTGCTCAGAGCCATTTGAACCATTTGAACCAGAGCAAAGCGGATGTGAGAAGATAGTTTATCTGACCAGATGGCGAGGAGAGCTGTGTCAGAGAATAGATTGGCACTGACTAGGTCATGTAGCTGTCTCCAGAGCTGGGAAGGTTTGACGTTGCTCAACGTGGAGCACTTGCCGTATTGCTGCCTCAGTTGAGCGTGCAAGCCGACGTAGAACTGTCTCTTTGGCTAGAGTGTACCGGGTAGATGAGTCCGAGGCGTCAACCAGGTCAGCAATCAAGTTCTCTTGCTCGTGCAGGTGGGTGATGAGGCACAGAAACCTGGTTGACTTATCGAGTTTGTAATGGTCGAACACTTTGTCCACAGTTTTGAACCAGGTTGTTGCTCTGTCGGGATTGAACGGTGGCAGCATCGGTAAGCGTTGTAGAATGTTCGGAATAACCGGTTGAGTAGAGTTCGTTGGGGCACTGCCTGAAACGAGCTGTTGTTGCTGTAGTATTCTAGGAGAGTATGCCTCCGGGGGATGTGGCAATGACAGCTGTTCGGGTGGCAGCACGAAGGTGACACGTTGTGGTTGACCGTGATCCATCATGACGCAGGAGGCCGACATGGGTGAGACACCGTACTGTGTTGATTGCAGTTGTGGAAGCTCAACACGTTGTGGGTGATGCGGATTGACGCGTCGCTGAAGACCGACGCAGATGAGGCACCGAGATGTGCCAAGAACGGTAGCAGGAGCTCGACTGGAGCCGGCGTGGGGGCGACAGGTGAGAGAAAGGCCAAAGTTTGAGAACGCGTGTTAGTCCATGGAAAGCTCGACGTATGATCAGAGCCGGGGCCACCTGTGTTGCAGGGAGGCTGCGGAGGTGCGGGCTGTCCAGAAGCACAGTGTGGGAAATGATGTCGAACGTGGGACAGAATGTGTGAATGTTCACTGTTCATAGTCACTCCACTGAAAATGGTGTAACAAATCCACATGTCAGTTCTTGTCAAATACAAAGAGAGGTTACTAACAGCCAAAGAAGCATTTTTCACAGACACGAATACCCATTCAATATTTCTCTACATTATGAGTTACATGGCACTGATTTTCAGCATTACTTTGAATACTGTGAGTGGGTTTTCCACCAAGACAATAAATAATTCTATGGAGAAAGTATTGTTTACTGCTATGGCCATGTTTGCAACTCACAGGAATATAAATGTGAAAAACATACACTAGTGGTGTTATAACGGTACAGCCTCCACAGGACTCATATGATATGTCCGATACCACCTTTTTTTATATGCATCTGGATAGTTATCAAACAATTCAGTGCTTCCTAAGGCCTTGTATGTGTGTCTATACATAAATCATTCTGTCCTATTTTATAGAAAACTTGATATTCATTGCGAAGGTGTGTGGAATGTTCTGGAAGGACGTGCGTTGTAATTATTGGTGGATTGTTGTCATTGATAAAATTAAGTACATATACTAAACTAAGTAACTAATCAAGAAATTGAAATAATAAGTTCTTAGAAATAAATAACTAGAGACCTCAGAGATGTTAGCATGAAAAATCAATGCTTCTAACTAACAAAATTGCAATCTAAAAATCCAGTAACCTTAGACCTCACTATCTTGAGAAACAACTTAAAAGTTATTACCAAGTGATGTATTTTCATTTGTTATTTATTTTTATGTCTTCCTCTGTAATTAATATTCTTTGTAATTACATTTCTAACTAACTCTCAAATTGTTTACATCTCACAGTTTTCCAATTTCCAGAATTTGATGTCTTATTTGTACATTCTATGTATGTAATCAGATAAAGCATGAACTCTGTACTACCATTAAATATTAGTAACCAAATCCAAACTATAATTAATTATGTAACTGAAATAATTTGAGAGGCATTATTGCAATTAAAGTTCAGAATGATTTTCTTATGGAAAATTGAAGATATTACTATAAAAGATTTGTCATTCAATATTGTATTTTATACCTTATTTGGCTGTAACATGTTTCTTTACATTTTGTAAATTTTAATTGTAACATCAAAACTGTACAAAATTAATAATACTTTATTTTGGAAGTTATTGTTAAAATTCTACATAAAGAAATACAGCGAGGCTATGAGTTAGTTGTTGAGTTGTTGTTTTGTCAGTCAGTTTTAAAGTTACTTTTGGAAGTCAAAGAGATCAGTGAAGTCTGTCCGTGTTTTGTGTAGATGACGAGTGTGCAGTTCGTATGTCAATTAATGTGGATTAACTTTGTGAAGCATGAAAATTTACCATTCATTCATCAATGAACCAGGCAGAAGAAACTTAAGTAATGTTCAACATGAATTGTTACAGTGTTCAGCTGACGACACTGGAGTGTGAATGTTTGATGTGGCATACACGTAGATGATACATGGCTCGCCACTATTTCATTGATGGATGCATTAAGAACTCAGAGGATTTCTTACATTGATTAGAGAGGTAGCAGTTGAATAACTTTGATATTTTCATAAGTTTTGATATGGCCTCCCTTTTTATTTATGTTCCTCTTCTTATTTGCTACATTTAACTGAAGTTATGGTTGGTGTCAGATTAACTAATCTAATGTTGACTTCCATTTATTTATATTCAGTGACCAGTTTTATGAACAGACAGATGGAGTTGTGAAGGTAAGCCTTTGTTACCTAGTATTCCCACTCTTGTTTATGGAAGATTTTGAGGAGTACATCTTGGAGTCAGTGACAGTGGCAGTTATACCTGACAATATGCTTCACTGTAGAGCTAGAAAAGGTCAGCTGCTTTCTCTTCCTTGATGTATTGGTCTGGAGGAATGCTGATAGTTCAGTGGTACACACAATTCACAGGAATCCAACTTGCATTGATTTGTATCTTCAGCTTGACAGTTCTCACCATCTGGCTCTGTACAGATTGATACTTGATACCTTGGTACACAGGGTCCACATCATTGTGGATTGTGAATATTTGTCAGCTGAGTTAGCCTTCCTCAAAGCCACCTTTCCCCAGAATGGTTATAGTGAATACATATCCAACAGGATTTATTATGTTCTTTGGAAATGCAAAGTGAAGTGTGTTTTCTCATCATCATCTAAGATTGCTGAGTGTATTCTCCTGCTTAGATGCACCTGTGCTGGGATATGCAATGTTAAAATCTTGAATTTCTTAAACTTGAAGAAAACAAAATTTTAAATAAGTTGCCAGGAGTATGAGATTTTTTGCACTATGTCAAGTATAAAATCACTTTTGAGTCCCTGATGACATGAAGGTGGCTGTTGCTCCATCCCTGGCTTCTTATTCAGACGTCTGATACATCCACATCCACTATTTACTGTGGATCTTCAATGTATGGTTGTATGTATCTGATTCCTTTACACCCACTCAGAGTCTGGATGGTATGCCACACTAAACACCAAAGACCGATGCAGCTCCAATATTTTGAGTCAGGGGTTTACAAACGTTTGCACCTGGGCACAGTGCACATCTTTCTGCTTTTGCATTTCAGAATGTTCAATGATTTTGCCCTTTGTTCCTATGTCTACAAGATGTCGCGGTGAGGCCAGTTTCATGTTGGACATAAGGCTCAGGAACAGTACACCTTCCTTAAAATTTAAAACACAGTCTGATGTTTTGAGTGCTGGTTGGCTCACACTATGACTTGGCTCATTAAAATTTACATAAATAGTATTCTCTTATTAGAACCTGAAACCAGCTGCACTGGTCTTTTCTAGTCTCCTGATGGTCAGCTGCAGTTACCATATTGTGGTTGTAAGATCAGGTGAAGCATAAAATCATCCACAAAAAGTGTATTTTTAATAAAGATCTTGACTGTGACTGAGTTTCCACTGATAGATATCACCAGTAGTGTTATACTTAGCACGCTGCCTTGGAGAACTCATTTCTCCTGAAAAAAGTGGTCTGCAGGACATCACCAATGCAGTACTGGAAGTACTGTTACTCAAGGAAAATATAAATAAGTATTCCCATTTCATAGCAAGCAAGGACATAACAAGAAGAACCGCAACACCACAAGATGATTAAATAAGTATTGGCAGGTACCCACATAGTTCCCATTCATGAAATTGGAGATGAATATTGTATCTCCAAGTGGTGTTGTATTTTTTTTTTTCAAGCCAGAAGAGAAACAGACTAAAAGGATTCAACACAAAAAATACTATCATATTGTTGTCTCCAGTAGGCTGAAGTAACCAACGGTCGAGTGGTTATCATCTGAAACCACATCAGAAGTGACTCAGGCAGTTTTATGATTCAAGGTACCATACAAGGCAGCAGTATTCATTCTACAGTTTTTCCAATACAACTGGTGAGAAAATTGATCCAGTAACTGCTAGGGCTGGTAAGATCCTTGCCTGGATTTGAAATGAAGCAAGCTGGAATCTAGTCCATCTGTTAAGTTTTTTGAACCCAAGAATAGCTAATATTTATGTAAAAGCTCAGTTACACTTATATTTCAACTGTCTAGACTTACCTTCCTAATTACAATGATGCAAGTGCTTTCAACAGAAGGTTGAGTAACTAAAGATTACAGCTTATTGAAGTTATGACAATGTCATATACTGGTCAAACACTGTGAGAAAATGAGCAGTAGAGGAGGTATTGTTAGCAATCATTCAGAATTAAACATGCCTGACATTGTGAGAACATATCTGGAATTATCTGATATTAGTTACCTTATGAAATAATTGGCATTAAAGGTTAGAACATAAAAATTTCAATCACCTATTTTGCTTTAATGGCTGCCACATCTGAATTTTGACAACATACTTTTATTGATGTATTTTTTCAGCAGCAGGTAACACCTGTCATTAATTAATTAAGTCAGTAATTAAGATTCTGAATATTCTGAATCATGAAATATTTATTTCAAGATGGATGCCATTCTTGTAAATAGAGGATTTCAGGTGACATGTAACACTAATGTTCCATGTACTTTTGTAAATTAAAACCTGAAACATGTTTTGTAAAGCAAACAACAGCAAAGACTTAGAGTCAATGCAAAATAGCACAATCTAACCTAGACAATTTCAAAGCATTATGTAATTTCAGAATTCACATTATGTTCTTATGCATGTCCTTAAATGACCACTCCTCCCTCAAAACTGGCAGTCTGTGGCCCAAGCTCATCCATATCACTTAACTATGGCAGTTCATGTGGAAGTCAGTGACCGACCAGCACACAGATAACAACTTTATGTTGGACCTGTAAGAGTTTGTGGCAGGCAAGCATTCAGATAACATCATCATCATGTTGGTTTGGATGGAAGTCTGCAACCAGTGAGTAATTAGTCAACATCTCCATGTCAGATCACATGTTAAGTTCAGGGTCAATAAACACATGAATATGATCTATGTAAAAAGAGTCTGTCACCAATGTTCACAGTAACAAAACATATGTTATTTAATGTAATGTAGAGTGTCTGCAATCAAGAAATGACTTTGCTACTGAACCTCATGTGTGAAATAGTAAATATGAAACTTGCTGATATTCCACTATCATTATTTGGTGCACTGATTTATTAATCTTCATCTACATCTACATATATACTCTGCTAGCCACCAAGCAGTGTGTGGCGGAGGGCACAATTCATGCCAAAGTCATATCCCCCCCCTCTGTTCCACTCATGGATAGTGCTAGGGAAAAACGACTGCCTGAATGCCTCAGTATGAGCTCTAATTTCCCTTATCTTTGAATGGTGATCATTGCACAATTTGAAAGTTGGAGGTAACAATATATGCCCTACATCCTCAGCGAAGATCGGATTTTAGAATTTAGTGAGCAGTACCTTCCATTTAGCGTCTTGTCTGTCTGCAAGTGTGTCCCACTTCAGACTTTCTATGAGATTTGTAACGCTCTCACAATGGCTAAATACACCAGTCACGAATCTTGCCAGTCTTCTTTGGACCTTCTCAATCTCTTGAATCAGACCCAATTGGTAAGGGTCCCATACAGATGAACAGTACTCTAAGACTGGATGAACTAACATATTGTAAGCAATTTCCTTAGTTGAAGGACTGCATCGCTTCAGGATTCTACCAATAAACCGCAATCTAGAGTTCGCCTTACCGGTTACTTGTGTAATCTGATCATTCCATTTGAGATCATTTCGAACAGTCACACCCAGCTACTTGATGGATGTTACTGCTTCCAAAGATGGGCCATTTATTTTGTACTCATACATTAATAGGGATTTTCACCTTTGTTATACACAGTAGGTTACACTTACTAATATTGAGAGATAACTGCCAGTCATTACACCATGCATTTATTTTCTGCAAATCCTCATTGATTTGTTCACAACTTTCATGTGATACTACTTTCCTGTAGACTACAGCATCATCAGCAAACAGTCTAAGGCCACTGTCAATACCATCAAGCAGATCGTTTATGTAAATCCTAAAAAGCAGCAGACCTATTACGCTGCCCTGGGGCACACCTGAAGTTACACTTGTTTCTGTTGAAGTCACCCGATTCAGGATGACATACTGCTCTATCTGTTAGTAAACTTTCTATCCAATCACATATGACATCAGATAGACCATAAGCACACACTTTTTGTAGGAAGCGACAGTGCGGAACTGAGTCAAAGGCCTTTTGAAAGTCGAGAAATATGGCATCAATCTGCGAGCTGGCATCTAGAGCCTGTTGTATACCACACTCAAAGAGGGCCAGCTGTGTCTTGCATGGCTGCTGTTTCCTAAAACCATGCTGGTTTCTGCAGATGAGTTTCTCAGAGTCTAGAAAGGTCATTATGTCTGAACACAAAATATGTTCCATGATTCTACAACAAACCGATGTCAGTGAATCTTAATGATAATACTGTACTTTGTATGCACTGTTACTTTCATGTGTCTGCCACTATACATTATGCCACTGTGAACTTTAACCAATACTGGGACAGTGTTTAATAACTGGGTGATTCTTCTTCCACATGTATTTGCAAAGGAAGAGATTCATGTCCCTTTACCTGTATAAACTTTGAATTGTAAAACTGAAACTCGCAATCAGTTACTGTATGGTCCAAATAAATTGGTATGAACCACTTTTAAATTCATTTCTTGTTTGTTCGACATCATTTGGTATTATCCTTCATAGTATTAGTTTCCAGGCTATCTTTTCAGTACAATAAGATATGAGACATCAAGATTTGTCAGAACCAAGTGTAACATCAAACTACAGGTAAGTGGACCATCACAGTTTCAGTAAAGTAACTAATATTGTCTCCTTCCATTTATCTGGATACTGTCCATCAAACTAGATTTTGTTGAAGGACTATGGAAGTTTGTCTAAGGCTCTCAGAAACAGATGACACATCATGGCATAAAGAATCTGATCTGGTCCTGTTACTGTTTCTTGCACTGAAAAGAGAGGTGATTTCATTTACTTCGTGGAGGAGATGTGCATGTGTGTTCTTATTTATTCAAGAAGCAGCTTAAGACCTATGTTTGAACTTCTGCAGAACCATGTGGCTCCAATTACTGAGGGTCGTTCTTCACCCGACAAAGGGACAGGTTGTCTTATGAGATGACTGCTAGACTTTGGTGTGGATTCTTCAGCAATTTGGTGGATCATGCAGCTGACATGATCCATCATCTCCCAGACACTTTCTTTGTGTTCAAATTCTGCCTGCCTGTATAATTTCCAATTACCCTGTTAAGCAATTACTTTTGTAATTTTTTTGACCACATCTCTGTTCATCAGATGGATATAGACTGGAAAGTGGTCACTGGAATTGATCTGCAGCCAATTCCCAGAGAATAGTATCTCTGAGAGATGGAGAGCAGAAGCACAAGTTAGTTGCTGACACATGACAATATAGTTGTACAAACATCTGTCACCTAAGAAGAACTCCAAAGGCACATTCCCTCCAATTGGCCAAGTTTCTCAATGACTTAACTCCTGTGGCATGTGGTAATTGAAACAATGTGCTGTTTTTTTCCTAAGATACATGTGTAGAGTAAGCTAGAAGTAGTTGCCATTATTATTGTTGTTCATAAATTAGTAGCAGACATAATTTGTTGGTAATGTACTACACAGTAGTACTCTGCAATGGCTCTTTCCATCTGTTAATGTGTAACTTGACTCATTCTTCATGCATGAGGGCTCTTTTTCATTATGGGATTTATGGAACACAGTTTGTGAAGGAATGGTTGTGTACTTATAATGTTGTGCATAAAATAAATTATTTTGACAGATTAATAAGCTTAAGCTAAGGATATTATGGTGTGTACATGTGGATTAGTAATTGCTCTTGTGTGCAACTAAAAGTATGGTGATCTGCTGAAAGAACAGGGACATATTCTGTTTTGTAACTAACTCATGCACAATTGCCACAATCAGTTTGGAAAACTCTGAATACTGTTTATGAAATAAGTGCAGCATTGTGGAATAAACCATGTTCCTGTAACAAAACAGCAAGAAAATGTATGAGTTGTGTAAAGTGTAAGAGGAAATTTCATTACTTGTATGTAAATGCAACTAATAGAGTGAAAATCTGGAAATGCAGTGATTGTTTTCATACTGAATGTGATGATATGGATGAAATCAAAACAGACCCATCAAAAACATATATTTGTGAAAAGATAAAGAACAAACTCAGAACAGTAAGAAAGGAACTTAAGAATTCAAAAACAATTACAGGATGAGTCACAAGGTTTTCCCCCAGTTTTTGGAGCTTATTCCTTAGGTTATTTGGAACAAAAAATGTAAATACAGTAATGTGATCATATCCATAATTAAAGAGCTACAAAAAAGTTCCAAAAGATGCCACGATGTATGGAGCACTACATTTGTGTTCACAGGACACACAATCAGTCTTAGGTAGACAAGTGCCTTGAGTGATGTGTTTGCATAACAACAACGTTGTTGATACTGCAGTCACTGTTTAAAGTTATTGTCTCCTGTGTACAGTACACTTTGCGATGCTGTAGAAGTTTTCATTGCAGGAGTATGGAGAGATGGTGTACATTTTGGGCTTCTGTGATGATAATGTGAAAGCTGCTGTTGCTGAATATCACTGTTGGTATCCTAATCATAGGATTCCAAGGCCCAAAACATTTAGTGGAACATGTCAAACATTGCTAGAAACTGGTACTCTGCCCAGTATTTGTATTCGCTCCAAAAGACATCATGATGTTCAAGAAGAGGAAAACATTCTTAATTCAGTAGAACGCAGTCCTCATTCAAGTACAAGATGCCTAGCTACCTGAACGAACATTTCACAATCTAAGGTATGTAAGATTCTTCACGAGAATAGACTGTATCCTTTTCATGTGCAGAAAGCTCACCATGTAGAGCCACATGATTGTGCCAACCATTTGCACTTTTGTAACTGGCTAAATGGAAATCAGTAGCTCTATCACTCCACAATTTTCTTTGATGAGGCAACCTTTACAAGAGATGGCATCAACAACATGCAAAACATGCATGTCTGGGCAGATGAAACTCCCCACGCCATGGTGGTATCTCAATTTCATTGCAGATTCAGTGTCGATGCCTGGTTTGGTGTTGTGTGTGACCAGTTACTGGGGACATTTATTCTCCCGGGAAATTTAAATGGTCAAATGTACGGTAACTTTTTATGAGAAGAATTATCATAACTTCTTGAAGATGTTCCTCTAGAAACAAGGCGCCACATGTACGTCCAACGTGATGGGGCACCTGCACTATTCCACCATGTGGTAACAGATATCTTAATCAGGTTCCCTCATTGATCGGTAGGTCATGGGGGCCCTATCAACTGGCCTGCCAGACCCCCAGATTTAACACCCCTAGATTGCTGCATCTGGGGGTGGATGAAAGACATCATGTACGGCGTTAAGGTGGAAACATGAGAAGAATTGATACAATATATTTTTGATGCCGCGACATCAATAAGGAACAAGCATGTGAAATTACAAAATACCACTTGTGTGGTTCATTCCCGTGCGAATCTTTGCCTTCAACTGTAGGGAGGAAATTTTGAGCACTTGCTTTAAATCCACTCTGAATGCAAGAGATTGCTACAAAATTGTCTAAATTAACTATTATGTGCATTTTTATAGTGAACTTCTACAACAAAAGTTTTTTTCTGCCATTTTCCTGAGTTTTTCAATTACTGTAGCTCCTTAATTATGGATCTGATCCCATTACTTTATTTACAGTTTTTGTTCCATAGAACCTAAGGAATACCCTCCAGAAACCAGGGAAAAACCTCATGACTCACCCCGTATATGTGTACTAATAAACGAACTCCAGAAGCGAGAATCAGCCAAGAAAAAATTTGTATAAAAACTACAGAGTCGAGGCGTCCAGCATAAAGCATGATTCACAAGACAGCATGCATACCAGAACACAGAATGCAGTTTTAAAAGGAAAGCAAAGGGTGCAGCAATGAAAACACAAACCATTTCTCCTGAGAGTTAGTTAGTGAGTAGGAGACCCAAAATATTCATTGCCTCTGATAGCCATGGCAGAGACTGTGCAAGAAACAGATTAAATTTAGCTTCAAATAAATATGACATTGAAGGGAAGGTGATACCAGGTGCTCCCACTAGTGTAATATTACAAAAATACAGTGACCTACATAAGCTGAGAGTTGAAGATTTTGCAGTTATTTGAGCAAGGGGTAATGACATAGCGAAGAATGAAGCGAACTCGGCAATTTGTTCACTACAAAAAGCCTTGTCAGCATTACAAAATACAAATGTGATTGTAGTTGGAGTACCACACAGGCACGACCTGACTGAATGATACCCAGCTAAGATGGCGGCGAGTATAGACGTTATAGTAAACTGCTCCGCGAAATTTAGTAGTATTATTGATATAAATTGCGTATTGTGCAATGAAGAGGTTATAGAAGGTATCAGATTGTGTCCAGTGATTAATAAGTGGATTCACTCATCGTGTTTGTGTAAAATAAATACGGCAGATCACTCATGTTGTTGTGGCCAGGCGCAGTGTGATCCACAAGTAACTGCTCTCACGAAATTTTTAAATGGTCACAATGAATCCGTTGAAGATTGTTTGAAACAGGATTTACAGAATGCAAGAAAATACGTCCTCGACATTGAAAAAGTGGTAAGTTCTTTTGAAAAAAGAAGAAACTCGGAAGAAAGTGTTATTTGTAATCGTTTCCCTAATCCTATAGAAACGATCCATTCAAAACATCATGAACCTATGTTAACATTATTCTCGGCAAATACTAACAAGTGCAGCAAGCTGTTATTATACAGGCCTACTGAACAATTAAATGCTGCGAGTGTGATGTTTAAGTCTGCCAATGATGAAAACAGCAACCTCAAAAAAGTGAGTTTAACTTGTAAATCTACAGGGAAGAAACTTAATGTCAATCCAGTGCCAAATAAAAGTGAAATATGTATATTAGGAGATAGCCATGCCAAAGGAGTAGCCAGTATAATGATAGCTATGCAATCTCGCTACAAAATTACTAGTGTTGTGAAATCAGGTGCACCTCTTGGCGAGATTGTGAAAAACTGTGAAAAGCTAACAAAAAATTCCTCTGTCTGTGTCATAATAGGTGGTGCAAACGATGTTTATCGTAATGAAAGCCATCATGCAACAAGAACACTCAAAGAAACTTTGGAAAAACTCTCACATATAAAAGTTTTCGTGCTTAGTGTTCCACATAGGCATGACTTAATAAGTAGCTCGTGTGTTAACCTAGAAATTAACAAAGTCAACAGGAAAATAAGAAAACTCTGCTGCAGTTTCCCACAGGCTACCTTTATTGACGCAAACAGCATGGAGAGAGCTCACTTTACAAAGCATGGTATGCACAGGAACACACAGGGAAAGGAAGCTATGTGCAAACAATTGTTAAATTCTATTAACTGCAACACAGTGGAAGGTCGTGCTGTAATCCCTCTGCCAGTATGCTTAATAACAAAAACGAAGAAAATGAATGGATCAGAAGTTTCAGTACCTAGATGCTCAGATGATTCTGTTTCTTCACCAAACAGAGATAACTCAATGGTTACATGTACTGCAGAAGAAGAAAAGGCAGCATTTCCACTCTGTGAACCTACAGCAACACCACTTGTGCACCTGCCTACATGCAGTTCGTCAAAAATATCACTGCCAGCAGAAACACCAGCTGCAACAGCAGTACAACCCCTGGAGCCTACAGCAACAGCAATCTTATCCCCACCTGCAAGCAAGTCAATAGCTTCATCATCTCCAAGGGAATTGACAGCATCAGCTCAAGGTAAATCAACAAGCAAGTCATCAGTTTCATCATCTTCAGTAAAGAAGGAAGCATCTACTGAAGAAAAATCGACATCATCACAGAGAACAGGAGGTAAACGTAAAGTTGTGTGTCCTCCTCAGCTGAAGGATTTTTTAACCACAGGCACGAGAAAGAAGAAACCACCAAAATAGGTAATAATCCAAACAACTTCTCCATTTTTCATCAAAACATAAGGGGAATAAGAAGCAAACTAGATCAATTAGAAGTTAACATAAATAACAAAAACTTTATGAACAATGCTCAGATCTTATGTTTCTCAGAACACCATATTACAGAAGGAATTGAAATGTTACATATAGACAGTTATAGCCTTGCCACCTACTACTGTAGAGATAGCATGAGAAAAGGTGGAGTAGTAATTTTCATTAAGAATAATTTAACTTTTAGATCTGTAGATGTAAGGAAATATTGCAGTGACCAACAGTTTGAAGTGTGTGCAATAGAAGTGACATTAAACAGTTCCAAATTAATAGTAGTTACAGTGTACAGGGCACCAGGAACCAATTTCA
Source organism: Schistocerca nitens (assembly GCF_023898315.1). Lineage (NCBI taxonomy): Eukaryota > Metazoa > Arthropoda > Insecta > Orthoptera > Acrididae > Schistocerca > Schistocerca nitens. The sequence goes on from NC_064618.1 coordinate 820,019,654, forward strand.
CAGTCTTTATGGTTCAGTTAGAATTGTTACTATCAACATTATTTTCTAAAAATAATGACATTATCTTACTTGGGGACTTTAATGTCAACTTCGCAATGGAATGCAACAATAAAGTAGAGCTCCAGAACTTGCTGAGTTCCTACAATCTTACATCAGTGGTTGACTTTCCTACTAGGATCACACCTGACTGTCAATCTCTAATAGACAATATATTTTTAGATGTAAATTTATACCAGAACTTCACTGTCACTGCAATAGTAAATGGCATATCAGACCATGATGGACAGCTCCTCACTCTACATGACTACAGACCTGTCAAGAAAGCAGTCCCATCCTGGAAGGCAATCAGACTTATGAACAAAGAGACCCTGGAATTTTTTAACCATAAGCTGCAGCATGAAGATTGGAATTCAGTTCGCAGAGTAGATGATGTTGATACAAAGTTCAACATATTCATAAATTAATTCCTATCCCACTTTGAAGAAGCTTTTCCTAAAAAGTTTGTTAGGAACAATATTTCCTCGTCCTTAAAGAAGCCATGGATCACAAAGGGTATTCGAGTGTCATGTAAATATAAGAGAGAACTTTATGTTGCAACCAGAGGGTCAAGGGACAGAGAATTAATCAGCCATTATAACATGTATTGTAAAATCCTAAAGAAAGTTATTCAGACATCAAAAGCACTGTATTATGTAAAAGAAATTGATAACTCCAATAATAAAATGAAGACTGTCTGGCAAATAGTTAACAAGGAGACAGGGAACAATAAAAAAGAGCTGTAGAAAACTTCATAATCAAACATGAAGGGAATCTTGTGCAAAATCCTGAGATCATAGCTGAAATCTTTAATAAACACTTCCTGTCAGTGTCTGAGCAAATAGGCTGCAAGGGTTCTGTGAATGATGCCCTGACCTTTTTGCGAAATGCTTTCCCTAACAAAATCATCCAAATGCATATTAGACCTGTTACAGTATCAGAAATTGAAAGAACAATTGCCTCCATGAAAACCAAGAACTCCTGTGGAGTAGACAATATTTCTAGCAAATTGTTAAAGCAGTGTTGTACTTCTGTAAGCAATATACTGTGTCATATTTTCAATGCCTCTTTGCAGCAAGGAATTGTTCCTGATAGACTAAAGTATGCTATCGTGAAGCCTCTCTTTAAGAAAGGGGAGAAAACTGATGTTAAAAATTTCAGACCAATATCTCTCCTGTCTGTGTTTTCAAAGGTACTAGAAAAGCTCATGTATTCTAGAATTTTAGAACACCTACATAAATTCAATATTCTGAGCAAACATCAGTTTGGTTTCCGGAAAGGTCTGTCAACTGAACAAGCAATATATGCTTTTATAGATAAGGTTTTGGAATCTCTAAATGAGAAAATGGTGACAACAGGGTTATTTTGTGATTTATGTAAAGCCTTTGACACTGTGAACCACCAAATACTGTTACTGAAGGCAGACCATCTAGGAATAAGTGGTGTAGCAAATAACTGGCTTCAGTCATACCTGACAGAGAGGAAACAGAAAGTAGTCTTAGATAAGTCAGACAATTTGTGTGGTGGAATGATTTCATCGGAATGGAGAGACATAAATTGTGGAGTTCCACAGGGCTCTATTCTTGGTCCTTTACTGTTCCTGTTATTTATAAATGATTTACCTTATTCTTCAATGATTCAGTGCAATTTTACCATCTTTGCAGATGATACTAACATAATGGTTAATGGTCTTAAATGTGAAAATGTTCAAGAGTCTGTTAATACTATTCTTATAGATTTAATGAAATGGTTTACTGCAAATGGTCTTTCACTTAACCTGAGTAAGACTAATTATATTCAGTTCACCCCAACTGCCAAAACTGAGGAAGAAATGACTGTTAAATATGCCACACAGGTCATAGAAAGAGTGGAAGTAACAAAGTTTCTAGGCGTGAAGATTGACTGTAGAGTAAACTGGTCCCATCACATTTTAGATCTTTACAAGAGACTCAGCTCTTCAGTTTTTGCAATGCGAATCATCTCTGTCAGTGCAAACTTAAGCATTAAAAAAGCTGCATACTATGGTTACTTCCATTCTTTGATGGCATATGGAATTATTTTCTGGGGAAATCAACCTCTTGCAAAGAAAATATTCATTGCTCAGAAGCGTGTTGTAAGAGTGATGTCTGGTGTAGATCCTAGATGCAGCTGCAGAAGCCTATTCCGGAATCTGGGAATTCTTACAACTACTTCTCAATATATATACTCACTTATGTGTTTCATAAGTAAAAACACTGATTTATACAAATGTAACAGTGAATACCATCAGTATAACACAAGGAGGAAACATGATTTCCACACTGAAGGTAAAAATTTGAAGATTGTGCAGAAGGGTGTACAGTCCTCTGGTATAAAGATATTTAATGCTCTTCCTCCAGAAATCAAATGTGAAATTGCCAACAAATCTACATTTAAAGAGCTTCTGAGGCAATTTCTTTTAGCCATGTCATTTTACAGTTTGGAAGAGTTTATGAAACACAGTGAGAAACGGCCTTAAAATAAGATGTATTATCATATAAATTGAACATTAAGCTGAACATTCTTGTCACATATGTAACTCTTTTAGTGTTAACTGCTTATATTTAACAGTCTGGGTTATATGACCTTTTCAGGTTTAATTTACTTTGTTTTATACCTGTAATCTGTAGGTCTAAGGATTCTCATTCCATTATATTGTGTTATGGATCATTGTAGTGGTTAAGTAACTTTATATTCTTTACCTGTAAACATAGTGTACAAGTACTTGTCATTGACAATGTAAAAATTGACACACACTACATCCATGTGAAATTGTCACAGTTGGATCCATGGTGTAAGAAATAAATAAAATAAAAAATAAAAATAAAAACCAAGAAATTCAATCCACAAACAGAAAACTAAAAAAATAGTGAAAGGCTTTCACAGCACTTGTTTTATTAATAGTCCAAGTAACAAGAAGCTGTATACAGCACATGGACAGCACCCAAATGTAACTGGTAAGGAACTAATGGCCACAAGCATTCATGAATCAGTGGAAGAAAACAGGGAAATGCACAAAACAGCAACAGAACTTAAATGGAAAGATCCTGCAGTCTCAGATAAATAGTCAGTGAGAATGGTTACTGACACAACTCCTGTACAAATAACAACAGAATCCTTGAAAGTGAATACTGTATCTGTGAAGAATGCAATTACTCAAGAAATAACAGAGAGCAGTGCAATAGTTAGAAGAAGCAGCAAATGATGTGACAGGAAAGAAGACACCATATAAAGACAGACCCACTTGCAGAAAGGCCAGTAACTCAACCTCAAGGAGTGAGAATACCAACAGGTGGAATACACCAGTCAACCCAAAGAAAGAAATCACTACAAAGGAACCAGGATTTTTCGTGGGATCAGTGGCGGTTTCTCAGAAGAAAACAGTTAACAAAGCACACCAAGATTAGAGACATTAACTGAACCTACAACTTCAAATATAGAGTCCAATTGCTCTCACAGGAATACAGAGACAAACTACTTACTTTTCTACAAGTTAACATATGTTGTACTAGGAATAAGATTTTAGAATTAGAACATTTATGTAACACTGAGCATATTGATATTTTAGTGTGTCTGAGCACTTTTTAACCCAAAAACAAGTAAATATGTTTGTTGCCCAAGGGTATGTTGTGGGGAGATATGATATGTAGAAAACAGAGAAAGAATGGTGGGCTGGAATTTTTGTCAAAGAGGGGATAAATTTTTCCGGAATTGATGTATCTATGCACTCCTCAGAACTAGATGGGGAGTTTAGTTGTGTAAAACTAATGAATGAAAATACAGTGGTAGTTAGTCTATATAGTTCACCAGATGGTGATGTAAATTTGTTTATTGAAAAGTTGAATTAATAGTTAAAAAGATATTGAAGAGTAAGACAAGAATTGCTATCTGTGGGATGTAAATTTGTTTATTGAAAAATGTGAATTAATAATTAAAAAGATATTGAAGAGTAAGTCAAGAATTGCTATCTGTGGTGATTTCAACACAGAAATGGCAAACACATAGAGGCAAGCCACTAGGACATTGCTGAATATGCTAAGATTACACAGATCTGCCAAAAATATTTTTTGAAAGTTGTCTGAAATTTAATAACTGACTTTAATGTACTTTTCAGCGCTGATTTCAAAAATTCAATCCATTTTTTTATCACATCAGGTTTTCTCACAAAAAAGGGAGTATTTTTGGGTATAATAACAAAATTTAAGCAATTTATCACATTTTTTCCGTTATAAAATTTTATTTTATTTATAAATAATGTTCTAAACTACATTTCCAGTACACTTCCATTTCTCTTTAAGCTAATAAGTCCTTATAATAATGCTTTCACTTTCTGTCGATGCTTCTGTTATTGCTTTTCTGGCTGTGGACTCATTGAAGATCATCTCTTTTTATCATCCAGCAGCATTCCACTATCATGTTGAAGTTCCATCTTCCTTGATATCTTCTTTCCATTTCTTTGATGTCTTGGTGGAATCTTTTGCCCTGCTCTTCACTTACATCACCAAGGTTTGCAGGGAAGTACTCAAGATTTGAGCAGAGAAAATGAACTTTAATGCTCATGTTACAGCCCAGCTTCTTAAAGCTGTCAAGCATGTCTGCGATGATTGTCTTGTAGTTTGGATCTCTTTTGTTTCCTGGGAAACCAGTAACAGCTAATTTAAAAGATGTTCATGCTGCCTTTTCTTTTGTTTCCATTTTGTCCACAAAGTTGGGATGTGTCATTAGTTTTCTGATGTTTGGTCTGACAAAAATTCCTTCCTTTACCTTTGCCTCAGACAAACCAGGAAACTGTCCACAAAGATATCTGAAACACTCCCCTTCTTTTGGCAATGCCTTAACAAATTTTTTCATTAGCTTCAACTTAATGTGAAATGGTGGAAGTAACAACTTTTTGGGATCCACAAGGCTTTTCCTCTCAACATTTTTAACCCCCACCTATAGGGTTTTTCTCAAGGGCCAAGCTTTTTTCATGTGGTGTTGCTTTCTGTCTCTTCTGTACAATTCACAGAGAAAGCAAGGGAACTTTGTATAGCCACTTTGTTGACCAAGCAGCATTGAAATCACTTTTAAATCACCACATAGTGTCCATTTGTGGCCTGAATAGCAGAGTTTGCTCAAAACCAGTTCAAGGTTTTCATAACATTCTTTTAAGTGAACCGAGTGTACAACTGGTATAGCAGCATACTGCTATAACTCGAAATTAAAACAACGAAAAATTCCCGGAATTTTAAAAAAATTCACACTTTTTCCCGGATGAGAAAATTCCGGGTTTTTCCCAGATTTCCCGACTGTCCCTGGGCGTATATACCCTGAATCTACTTAGTAAGAGACATAATCTTATGTTAAAAGTTTAACACAGTAGGTAAAGTATTACAGTTAGAAACTGCACACGTGTGGCAGCGCAACCCACAGTGCGCAAATTACCCAGGCTATATTCACCCGGTATTTGAGAATGAGACCATTTAGCGACTTCCAGTGAACTTTACACAGCATTTAAAACATTTTCTAAACTTTTTCTCGCTTATAGCCCTATAAAATAATGAGAGAAAAACAATTTATAACTTAGTAAATGTTCGCCATTTTAGCTTCAAGCATTACGTTTTAATTTGTTGCCTCCTTACTACAGTTATGTTTCTTTCAGATGTTTGAAGCTGTTTTACACATGGTAGTTCGATTCTTTAAGGAATCGTGGGTGGGGGTGTTTCTGGTCCGTCCATAAACTAATCCAGTGAAGACTATTTTCCCTCTCCAGAAGAACGGCTAAACAACAAAAGATAAGTTGCTTAGGTGTTTTATAAAATGATATTGCTTTTAAAATGTATTTTTAAAGGTTTTATATTTAACACTAAATTAATTTGTAATATTTCATACACAAACTTTGACATACCTGTACTAAAACTAGATGATTTAAAAAATTATAAGTTGTGTAAAAGTTATTCGTAAAAACACCTTGGACTGATATACGAATGACTGTGTCGAAATTTTGTTGTTGAAGGTTCGGAACATTGCAGTGGCAGAGATTTTTGCAAATTTGAGATGATACTCCGGCGCTTTATGCTCTCGGCTGGACTTTCGAAAGCACTTTCCCCCATGCTGGAAACGCTGATCACTTTCTTGAACCAAGTACATCTAGCATTTGTACTGTTTTTGTTATCAGGAGCAACCCGCGGAAACAGAAGCTCATAAGACTTTCCATACTGTGTTGTACTTGTACGTGATTTCGACATTTTTGAGATTTCAACATCTCCAAGACGAAAACACTATTTTAAATAAACTGCTGGTGCAAACTTGTTCAATGTTGTTCTACAATCTCGTTCCGTTCGTTCTCTTTCCAATTATTGTTAGTTATACAATGTTACGGCACCAACTGTGATTACCAAGCGTTCTTTTACTTGATGGTCTGAGCAGATTTTCTTTATTTATGTCGTTAAGGGGTTGTCTACCTTTATTCAACTGCTTGAAAGTGAAAGTACTACCCATACATGAACGTATTTGAAGGAAAGCGTTTATTTTACTTTATTTTGTAGCTCTTGCACTTCGTGCTGCTAGGGACTACTGCCAGCAACGCAATCCAACAGTATGTGACGTTGTAGCAAGTAGCCATAATGCAATGATCAGTCACTTGTTTCAACGTCATCCGTGTGGGTGCGTGAACGGAAAAATGATGAACGAAGAAGCTACTATTGGCCCATCCGTATCTACGACGCCATCGACACGGGGTAGACCGAGAAAAATTATTATAAACGTCGCTCAGTGCTGCGGAAGAAAACACGAACAGGAGAGTAGTGTGTTAAACTGTAAGACGGCAGAGTTGTGAAGGGAGTGCGGGGAGAGGAGGAAGCAAGCGTTGTCGGGGGTGGGGGTGGGGGGACAAGGCAGGCCTACCAGTTGCAGTGCTGGCACTACAAATTGCGCGTCATGCTTACACGAAAGCAGACGAAAGGCTTGCAAGTAAAACTCACTTTAAATGTTGTTCGTAAACGAAACTGAAATCGTCATGTGCATATATATATATATATATATATATATATATATATATATATATATATATATATATATATATATATGTCTGCCCTCTGTGTGTTCCCAAACCATTCATCCGATTGCGATGAAATTTTGGTGATTTGTTCTCCGTACGCCCACGAAGGTTCCTAGCCGAAAAAAAAAAAAAGAAATAAGACACATTCTTGAGGAGATATGACGTCATAGACAATGAGATGCCACCGCGGGAGAATACCCAGATTTATGCGTCCACTACTTGAGAATGAGAGCACTTAGCGACTAGCAACAAACGTTACATACAATTTCAAACGTTTACGAAAATTTTTCTCGCTGACACCCCCCACAAAATAATGAAAGGAAAAAAGGTTGTCGCTTACTACATTTTCTCAGCACATACCGTAAATATGCTGCAGTAGGCATGACGTTTTAATGTATTATTTCGTTACTATTACCTCTAATGGCAACATATTTCGCATACAGTATCCACATATATCAGTAAATGCGCCGGAAAATTTGTCTCTTTGCGACATATAATTCAGGAGATATGACGTAGTAAACATTGAGATGCGTGAAAAAGTGCCGCGTCAGGCATGACGTTTTGTTCTATCATTTCTTCACTACTAACACTATTCGCAACACGTTTCGCAAACGTGTTAAAAAAAAGTATATAAAACCACGGGCGTATTCCTAAAAAACGTTGTGCCAAAATTTTAAATCAATCGGTCAACAACTTTCCGAGATTTCTTCCGTTGCGAAGCACGGGCGTACTGCCAGTGTTTAATAAATATCTTAACTGCAGCAATGAAGTACGCTTATCGCAAGGAAAGGAAACAGTCTGAAATAGAAATAAAATTTACGACACAATGAATGGCAGATTGTTTTTCGTATTTATTCGAGATGTCATACTGTTGTAAAAACATTTAAAGCCATGTGGTCCACCGCTTTCATTGTCACTCTGTTCCGTTTCTGTGTTTGATTGAAATAGAACAGAAATACAATTTTTTCTGCTCCCTTTCCCTTTGGCAGCATTCAATCACACGCAATATAATTTTGCGAGCATCGCTACGTAATACTGGTTTCCTTCTAACTGTATGCCTACCGGTAGGGGTTGTTGGCGACTCCCGAGATGGGCCAGCAACTGTCTCTTCACTCATTTTGATAATGTTTAGCACAACTGCACAATAAAAACACGCAGAACAGTACGGCGCAAAACAATAACGAAGCAGACGACAATGGCTACCTTGTACAACACAGTCGCTACGTAATGTTGGCAGCAGTCGAAACTGCGTGCCTACCTAAGCCTCCCGAGGTTTACCGACTTCTACCGATTCAGGACTAGGGAGAGGTCTGACATCTAAAAGTTTACACACTGTACATTTTTTTTAAAAAAAAGGTGAATAATTACTTAATACTAATAATTGTATAAACGCTGCAAAATGAGACACAATCACAAATGTTTAAAATGTCATTCGACTCCTCCTGTTTGAATAGCTGTGTTACAACATCCTTGATTTAAATTTCATGATTACCCAAGTTATTGCCGCTCTGCTCGACAAAATGGCTAAGCAAGCTTTCACAAGCTACTGATTTATCGACACGAGGTTGTGGATTACCCCACGATAGCTTTAACTTCTTCGTTCATAATATTCTGTCTGTTGCCGTCGAACACTCGTTCAGCCCTACAGACCTGTTCAACAAATACCGGTACAGTTCATTACTCTTCGTGGATTTGGAAAACATCGATTATGTGAAACCCAACTCGCACTTTTCTCACATTACATACTGAAAGCTACGGATCAAGGTAAACAGTTAGATGCAACATTTACTGATTTCCAAAAGCATTTGGCTCAGTACTGGGTATCAAGTAAAATTTGTGACTGGATTGAGAACTATTTGGTGGGGAGGGCACAGAATGTTATCTTGGATGAAGTATTATCTGAAAGATGCTGCATAAGTATTCGAAGATATCTTGATAAGATTTCAAAATGGTGCAGAGATTTGCAACTTGCTCTAAATGTTCATAAATGTAAGATTTTGCACTTCACAAAACGAAAAACGTAGCTTCCCATGAATATTATAACATTGAGTCACTGTTGGAATTGGGCAACTCAGACAATTATCCGCGTGTAACATTTTCTAGGGGTATGAAAGGGATCACATAGGTTCAGTCGTTGTTAAAGTAGGTATAGGCATTGGTCTATTGGGAGAATAATGTGGAAGTGTAATCAGTTTAGAAAGGAGATTGCTTACAAATCGCTCATACGAGCTGTTCTAGAATATTGCTCAAATGTGTGGGACCATTCCAGATAGGACTAACAGGGGACACTGAACATTTTCAGAGAAGGGCAGCACAAATGGTCACAGGCTTGTTTAATTCGTCGGAGAGCGTCATAGAGATACTGAAGGAACTGAACGAAGACTCTGAAAGATAGGTACAAACAATCCCAGGAAAGTCTTTCACTAAAGTTTCAAAAACTAGCTCTAAATTATTGCTCTAGGAATATACTACAACCCCCCCCTCCCCTCCCCCCCACCACACACACACATATCGCTCACACAGGGATCATGAGAATAAGATTAGAATAATTACTGCATGCACAGAGGCATTCAAATATTCTTCCTGCACTCCATATGTGAATAGACCAGGGCCGGCCGGAGTGGCCAAGCGGTTAAAGGCGCTACAGTCTGGAACCGCACGACCGCTACGGTCGCAGGTTCGAATCCTGCCTCGGGCATGGATGTGTGTGCTGTCCTTAGGTTAGTTAGGTTTAAGTAGTTCTAAGTTCTAGGGAATTGATGACCTCATATGTTAAGTCCCATAGTGCTCAGAGCCATTTGAACCATTTGAACCAGTTTAATGTAAGCTCAGTATAATAACGCCAACTGATGATATCTCCTGTCAACTATATAAGTAATACACATAGAACACTTGTAGTGAGATCAGACAAGTGTGAATGACAAAAGCTGATGTGGCGGGACACTGCTCTGTGAAAAACCAGGAATGACAGGACAAGTGGAGGCGCTGGACTAGCAGAAGAAGTTGTGAACCAGCCGCCAACCAGCACTCCGCTGATCACCCAGTATCATCCACGTCTTTAAAAGCTCAGACACATCCTTCACCAGGGCTTCAACTCCTCTTGTCATTACCTGAGATGAGATATCTCATCCAACATTTACAGACATCACCCGGAGTAGCGTTCTGCTGCCCACCCAACCTACAGACTTACAATCCCCTCTTCTAATCCTGCATCCCATGGGTCACTTCCTTGTGGTGGGCTCAAGTGCAAGAGCTGTACCATACACTCTCCAATGAGCTCCTGTTGCAATCCAGTCACAGATATTTCCTACCCAATAAAAGACAGGGACATGTGTGAAAGTGGCCACAATATGTATCGGCTGTGCTACAAGTACTGCACAGCATTCAAAGTAGGCATTACAAATAACCAACTGTCTATTTACATGAATGACCACTGCTAAACTGTGCAAAGCACAGACTTAACCATCCATTTGCGAAGATGCTGTGCACCACAGGACAAGTATCTCTGAATTATGCAGGTGTGAATTGTCTCTCCAGTTTGTCCTGTGCTTTCGCAGTCCTCCTGGCCTAAACCTCCACTAGCCTGTTTCCACTGCATCACCACACATTTTTCCGTCTCTCTTCTGTCCACATCACCCCTTCCACATTCAGATCGTGCTGCCTTCTCCTGCCACTCTTCCTCCCTCTCTTCCCCCTTTCCCTCCCCCTTTTCCACATCCTCCTTTCCTAACCCTCTCCATTTCTCTCTTTTCCCTCTGTCCCACCCTTCATATCTCCATCTTCCTCTACTTTCCTCCTCTCCCTTCCATCCCTCCCTCTCTCTATCTCTTATATGTTCCGAACTCATTTAGTCTCTTTGTGCAGCTGCTGAGTCATCTGTCGAAACACCTGCATCATACCATCCCGCTGTCCCCTCCTCGCTTCTTGCAACCTTCTCTGTTCCATCTCCACCTCAATCTAACAGGCAACTGCTCTCAGTAACCGATAACCAACAGTTAGTCTCACCACAACTGCAGGTATATGTGTTTTGAGTGTCTGGTTGTGTGTATGAATGCATGTATTTTTGATAGAGAAAGAGCAAGAGCTCAGAAGCTATAGTGAAAGTGTTTTCTATTCTGTGTTTTTATGTGCCACACATCACTCAGCTGCTATAGGTGATTGTTGGTTTTTATTCATTTTACATATTATTCCATCCAGGAATCTCCTTTGAGGTTGTACTATTTATACTTACCTATTTGCAAAGAAAAATCTGCTGCACTGTGGTCATGACAAGTATCACCTGTGTCTGAGAACTATAGTCTCTTTTGCAACAGCCAATGTCATCCACAAATATCCAGAACAGAACTGTCTCACAGATCACGAGTATTTTTAGAGAAACACGTACCATTCATGTTCGTCCATTCGTCTTCCATCATCTGCTGGTGCCGGGCAACACATTTTTCCTCGTAACAGTGATAGTCATACAGCAGTCTAGTCTCGCGTTGCATCCGTTTCGTCTGTGCGCGGAATTTGATCTTCCAGCGATGTGCCTCCTGCGGGTAAAGATTTTAAATTATTGTACCTTGGTGATACCGCAGATAGCACAAGTGTATGATACAATTGTATCTTACAAGATACGAAAAATTATAGCAAGAGTCATAATCTTAAGGAATACTGATTGATTCTACATGCACATACATACTCTGTGAACCACTGTGGAGTGGCATAGAGTATTTACAATGGTACCACAACTCAGGATTTCTTTCCGATCCAGTCATATATGGATTGCAGGAAGGATAACTGCTTAAATGCTTGTGTGTACGCTATAATTAATGTAATCTTGAATCTTCCTGGCAGATTAAAACTGTGTGCCCGACCGAGACTCGAACTCGGGACCTTTGCCTTTCGCGGGCAAGTGCTCTACCAATCTAATCTTGTCTTCACGAACCCATGGGAGTCATACATAGGGGCTAATAAATAACTCTAAATTCTTCGCTTAATACTGGGTCTTGAAACTAGAGTAGGCTTTTGTGTGACAACTGGTGCTCATCTTCAAAGGTCCACCAATTTTTGTTTTTCAGCATTTCTGTGATACTACCCAATTGGTCAAGCAAACCTGTGACCATTCATGTTTCCCTTCTTTGTGTATATGTTGAAAATCCTCTCTATCAGTCCTACTCCGTATTCTTGTTGCTGCAGCCAGCCACCTCCTGCAGTAAGCTGGTGTAATACTGCGCCACAGCGCCCTCCTAGGTGTCTCCACTCACCTGACGATCTGTGACTAACGTGTTACAGAAACCAGGAACACTTTGGCACATGCTGTGTGTAACATCTGCAGTAGCCACACCACATCAAACCTGGTTTCACAAAGACAAACACCAGTCATCCAGTCAGGCTGATTACTACATCAAACTGGCAAGTCACGGACTTAGTGTCACCTGCAGTGTCAGCTTCTGCCGTGGTGCCGTTACCACCTAACCATCAGTCTGACACCAGGGGATCCAGCTACAGGAGTGATGGGCCGAGGGTTGAACTGAGGCACTCCTACCCACGGAGCTGCAGGGTATCAGCAAGTGCCAGATGCCACACAGGGGCTCACGTCACAGATGCCTACACTCCTGACGCTCGTGACAGCTGGGGCAGAAAATAGCAGCACATTCTACACTCGGGGCCGGCCGGAGTGGCCGTGCGGTTCTGGGCCTACAGTGTAGACCCGAGCAACCGCTACGGTCGCAGGTTCGAATCCTGCCTCGGGCATGGATGTGTGTCGTGTCCTTAGGTTAGTTAGGTTTACTTAGTTCTAAGTTCTAGGCGACTGATGACCTCAGAAGTTAAGTCGCATAGTGCTCAGAGCCATTTGAACCATTTTTCTACACTCGGTCTCCAATATCAGCTTGTGGTGCATCTCAGGCAGGAACTATCACATCACAAGGTCGGTTTGCTGTCGTGCCAAGCTGGCTGTAAATGCGACTGATGTCTTCACAACAATGCTTCGCTGCTGAGGTCCATCAGTTTGACATCCACCACCTGGTACCCACCAGATGTGAGCAAGCTCTACTAACATCAACTATTCAAAAGTAATAAATGCATTCTGTTGTCACTGTGCAGCTTTTGACTCACAAGGGGAGGCCCCCAATTGTGAAATTCAGATTCGATTCATACTGCGCATAATAAAAGCTCATGGCCAGAGGTGTAATGTGGCAAAGCACCAAGATGCACTTCTCAGCCGTTGTCGAGAAAATCGACAGTTAAAAGAAACCGTTGCGGTGAAATACTCTCTACGATTAATAACTTTCTATAGCGTCGTAGTGCAGCGGTAAACGCTCGGGTTCGTAATCCGAAGGTCGCCGGATCGAATCTCGCGCCATGCAACCCTTTTTTTAGTATTTGTTTTTTGTAATTCAAATATATATATATATATATATATATATATATATATATATATATATATATATACTCCTGGAAATGGAAAAAAGAACACATTGACACCGGTGTGTCAGACCCACCATACTTGCTCCGGACACTGCGAGAGGGCTGTACAAGCAATGATCACACGCACGGCACAGCGGACACACCAGGAACCGCGGTGTTGGCCGTCGAATGGCGCTAGCTGCGCAGCATTTGTGCACCGCCGCCGTCAGTGTCAGCCAGTTTGCCGTGGCATACGGAGCTCCATCGCAGTCTTTAACACTGGTAGCATGCCGCGACAGCGTGGACATGAACCGTATGTGCAGTTGACGGACTTTGAGCGAGGGCGTATAGTGGGCATGCGGGAGGCCGGGTGGACGTACCGCCGAATTGCTCAACACGTGGGGCGTGAGGTCTCCACAGTACATCGATGTTGTCGCCAGTGGTCGGCGGAAGATGCACGTGCCCGTCGACCTGGGACCGGACCGCAGCGACGCACGGATGCACGCCAAGACCGTAGGATCCTACGCAGTGCCGTAGGGGACCGCACCGCCACTTCCCAGCAAATTAGGGACACTGTTGCTCCTGGGGTATCGGCGAGGACCATTCGCAACCGTCTCCATGAAGCTGGGCTACGGTCCCGCACACCGTTAGGCCGCCTTCCGCTCACGCCCCAACATCGTGCAGCCCGCCTCCAGTGGTGTCGCGACAGGCGTGAATGGAGGGACGAATGGAGACGTGTCGTCTTCAGCGATGAGAGTCGCTTCTGCCTTGGTGCCAATGATGGTCGTATGCGTGTTTGGCGCCGTGCAGGTGAGCGCCACAATCAGGACTGCATACGACCGAGGCACACAGGGCCAACACCCGGCATCATGGTGTGGGGAGCGATCTCCTACACTGGCCGTACACCACTGGTGATCGTCGAGGGGCACTGAATAGTGCACGGTACATCCAAACCGTCATCGAACCCATCGTTCTACCATTCCTAGACCGGCAAGGGAACTTGCTGTTCCAACAGGACAATGCACGTCCGCATGTATCCCGTGCCACCCAACGTGCTCTAGAAGGTGTAAGTCAACTACCCTGGCCAGCAAGATCTCCGGATCTGTCCCCCATTGAGCATGTTTGGGACTGGATGAAGCGTCGTCTCACGCGGTCTGCACGTCCAGCACGAACGCTGGTCCAACTGAGGCGCCAGGTGGAAATGGCATGGCAAGCCGTTCCACAGGACTACATCCAGCATCTCTACGATCGTCTCCATGGGAGAATAGCAGCCTGCATTGCTGCGAAAGGTGGATATACACTGTACTAGTGCCGACATTGTGCATGCTCTGTTGCCTGTGTCTATGTGCCTGTGGTTCTGTCAGTGTGATCATGTGATGTATCTGACCCCAGGAATGTGTCAATAAAGTTTCCCCTTCCTGGGACAATGAATTCACGGTGTTCTTATTTCAGTTTCCAGGAGTGTATATATAAGTTAGAGAATTAAAATTTTAAATACAGGTCGAAATAAATGATAATGCAATACTACATTGCTTTCTTGTTGTATGGTAGGGGTGGGGTCGAGAAAGGTTAGCAACACCTGACATCTCGATTACACTGCAGGACTGTTGTGTTGTGTGGGTATCTGTATGGGGTTATGAACTTATATGTGGCTAGGAGAAATCATTTTATATCTTTTATCCGATTTTTTTTATGTTAAATGAAGAATGTATTTTTAGTACAAGTAATGGCCTAGCTATTAAAATTCACAAGCACATATTTTCAAGACTTTCTGTATGGGGTTAGGGTCTTGTGAGTGCCTAGAGGAAATCATTTTGTATTGTTTAGTCGGATTTAAAAAAAAATGTTATATAAAAATTATTTTTGTTTAAACTATCATTTGTCTTCTTATCGTGCAACATGGATTCAAAACAGCATAACCAGGTGCTGAGATACCACAGATACAATATACCTATGATGTTACCATTATACTGCTCCTGGTATCTTGAAGTTTAATTAGCATAACAGCAGAGAATCTACCTAAAACAGCTGTCAGAATCAAATGGTTCAAATGGCTCTGAGCACTATGGGACTTAACATATGAGGTCATAAGTCCCTTAGAACTTATAACTAGCCTACTTAAATCTAACTAACCTAAGGACATCACACACATCCATGTTGAGGCAGGATTCGAACGTGCGACTGTAGTGGTCGCGTGGTTCCAGGCCGAAGCGCCTAGAACTGCTCGTGTCAGAATCAGAATAATGGAAGTCAAAATGAGGAGAGTATATCAGACTTCAAGGAAATATGATTAGGAGAAAATGTTATTGCATAATAACACTTGAATTAGGAGGCACAGGTTGTAGCTGGTAGAACAACTGTGGATAAACGAATCAGTCAGTAGTATCACTGAGCTCATGGAATATGATACACCGAACAGGTCTCTCAGTAATGAAAGGATAAGTTTAAGGTTAAGGCAGCATGACTGACATTGCAGCGGCTACACCACAACAAACCCACTTTTATCTGTACAAATAGTGGCCAGCCAGCCAGCCCATTTGTCGGGTTGAATCGGCTTCCACAGTGAGGCCCTACAGCTCCACCGTCATCTTGGCAGGGCCCCCACCAGGGGATCCAACCACTCCACTGATGGGCCATGGGTTGAACGAGACCCTCCTAGCCACTGAGTTGCTGGGCATCCACAAGTGCTACACACCAGGCCTGGGCTCGCACCTCAGATATCTACACTCCAGTCATAGCTTGATACTGCTGCTTCCAAGAATAGATCTCAGCTGGATAGATATTTACAATAATCTTACTCAAAGGCTTATATTATTATAGATTTAGATAATGAAATTAATTTTCTCATATCATTCTGGAAATGTAACATGCCATATCTGGCAACATAAAAACATAATCTTATAAAATCAAGTGACACATTATTATAAATACACTAAGGAACAGCAACGGCAGTCTTTGCTTCTCAAAATTTAAAACATGCAATGGAGGACAATGTTAGTAATTTCATTAGGTAAGACTGAAAGAAAGCTATAAAGATGAATTAGAAGGCAAAACTGAAAATAAATTAATACACAGCAATATGACTGGCGAAAACTGGCCAGATTTCAGAAATGTTCTTCATTGTTGAACCCCACTCAACATGAGAATAGTTTGAAATTTGAAGCTGATTTCACAACACACTCCCCAAGCCTATGTTATTGTATCAATGACGTTTTTCTCTCAGTCTCACTGTTGCATATTAATGTCTTCGCATGCACAGATCAAAGCAACTCTTGGGGTGGAGGGGTCCCACAGTTTGCATCTACAATAGATTAATGTGCATGTAGAAGGTGAGTTGTGGGGTGACATGTAGTGTCCTGCATGGCGTGCCAACCCATAGTGTCTGTAGTGTGTGCTTGAGTGTATACACAGAACATATAACAACAATTTTTGTGACAGTTTACATGTGGCAACAGCTGGTTTGCCTTGTTAGTATTCGGTATAGCTGTAATACAGGAAAAGAAAAAGTATTACATTAAAAATGATAGTGATGTTATTCTTTTTTATAAATATTTCAAAATCGACTTGGAAGCAGAACAACGCCGCATGTCAGGTATAAAACAACTGGAATTTTTGGTGTGGGCCAGAGGAAGAGAACACATTGGTGATGTCGTAAACAGTTCCCCATCTCTCTCATTCATTTGTTGACACACTGTGTTCTCTAAATCACATCATGAACGAGGGATAAAATGCACAGAGTGAAAGGCTATTTACAACTTGTACAGAAACCAGACAACAGTTATAAATTGAAGAACATGGGAGGGAAACAGTAATTGACAAGGGAGTGAGACAAAAGGTTGTAGACTATTAGCCTATACCCATTGCTATTATATCTGTACCTTGGGCAAGGTATAAAAGACACCACAAAGAAATTCCGAAAAGGTATTAAAAGTTCATGGAGAAGAATTAAAAACTTTAAGGTTTGCTAATGGCATTCCGTCAGAGATGGTAAAGGATATTATAAGATTAACATCAACAAAAGTAAAACAAGGATAGCGGAATGTAACTGAGTTAAATCAGGTGATGCTAAGGGAATTAGATTAGGAAATGAGAATCTAAAATTAGTAGCTGCCTTTTGCTACTTGGACAGTAAAATAACTGATCAGCAGAGAGTATATAAAATACACACTGGCAATAACAAGAAGAGCATTTCTGAAAAAGAGGAATATAAATTTAAGTGTTAGAAAGTCTTTTCTGGAGGTATTTGCTTGGAGTGCAGCCTTAAGCGGAAGTGAAATGTGAATGATAAGCACTTACAACAAGAAGAGAATCAAAGCTTATGAAATGTGGTGCTATAGAAGAATGCTGAGGATTGGATGGGTAGAGTATGTAACTAATAATGAGGTACTGAACTGAAAATTGGAAAGAAAATAAATTTACAGCAGCATAACTTGACCTTGACTAGGAATCAGTTGATCAAACAAATCCTGATTCGTCAAGAAATTGTGAATTTGGTAATGGAATAAAATGGTGGGTGAGGGGGGGGGGGGGGGGTGAGGACACAAATTGTAGATGGACACCAAGGTTTGAGGTCCATAACCAGGTCAAAATGGATGTAGGTTGTGGCTTGCAAAGGATATTGTACGATGGAGAATTCCATCAAAGTAGCCTCCAGAATGAAGGCCACAGCAATACATACAAGACAAAAATATGGAGTGCCAACTACTATGTACGAGTCACTATCAACATTCCTTGCATGACACAGACACACATCACATGCATCATCAGAATGATATACATGGAGGTGAATATTAATGTCACTGTATTAATAACTGTAATACAAGATGGCCAAGCAGAACTTAAATTCTACAGGTTACAAAAATATGACAATCTGCAGCCATATGCCCTCTGGCATCCTCTCCCTCCATTGCCCATAAGTCGACTGTGGACTTCCCATAAGGGCAGCCACGTTGTGGGAAGTTTGTGCGCACACATCCAGGAGCACAGACCCACACAGACATTGCAACAATACATTTCACAATGTGTGTATGAGCAACTGTTAATAGGGTGAAGAGTGTAAAATCAGTTACAAGCTCAATGTGCACTGAAGTGTAGCTGTCTCAGACGTTCAGCAGCAGCAGTGGCAAAAGTACTTTTGTTCATCCATGGACCACTTTTACAAGGATATTGGACATGGCACGGTATTAGCGTTTCAGAACAGAAAACTTAAAGCCATGTACACAGACATTTACATAGTTAGAGATCTAGTTGGTCCTATAAAGATAGGGCAGGTAGTGAACAAAGAGACCTCAATTTAATGTAGGCTGGCCGTTGTGGCTGAGAGGTTCTAGGCGCTTCAGTCCGGAACTGCGCAACTGCTACGGTTGCAGGTTCGAATCCTGCCTCGGGCATGGACGTGTGTGATGTCCTTAGGTTAGTTAGGTTTAAGTAGTTCCAAGTTCTAGGGAACTGATGACCTCAGATGTTAAGTCCCATAGTGCTCAGAGTCATTTGAACCAGTTTAATGTAAGCTCAGTATAATAACGCCAACTGATGATATCTCCTGTCAACTATATAAGTAATACACATAGAACACTTGTAGTGAGATCAGACAAGTGTGAATGACAAAAGCTGAAGTGGCGGGACACTGCTCTGTGAAAAACCAGGAATGACAGGACAAGTGGAGGCGCTGGACTAGCAGAAGAAGTTGTGGATCAGTTTTGAATATTTTGCTTGACTTTTTGAACACGATGAACATTGTGAGATTTTCACTCTGCAGCGGAGTGTGCGCTGATATGAAACTTCCTGGCAGATTAAAACTGTGTGCCCGACCGAGACTCGAACTCGGGACCTTTGCCTTTCGCGGGCAAGTGCTCTACCATCTGAGCTACCGAAGCACGACTCACGCCCGGTACTCACAGCTTTACTTCTGCCAGTATCTCGTCTCCTACCTTCCAAACTTTACAGAAGCTCTTCTGCGAACCTTGCAGAACTAGCACTCCTGAAAGAAAGGATACTGCGGAGACATGGCTTAGCCACAGCCTGGGGGATGTTTCCAGAAAGTTTGGAAGGTAGGAGACGAGATACTGGCAGAAGTAAAGCTGTGAGTACCGGGCGTGAGTCGTGCTTAGGTAGCTCAGATGGTAGAGCACTTGCCCGCGAAAGGCAAAGGTCCCGAGTTCGAGTCACGGTCGGGCACACAGTTTTAATCTGCCAGTAAGTTTCATGATGAACATTGCTGCCCGCTGGGTTCCATTTGTGCTCACATGCATTAAAAAAGTCTATCTGAAGGAGGTAGCACTGGAAATGTTGCCCATACGATTTCTTTAGCTACCTCGTCATCTTGGGTGAGTTATGTGCGTATCATTACAACACTAAGAAGAAAAGAGAGCGGTGGAGGCTTGTGGAATCATCACCACCGAAAAAGGCGACGATCCAGGATGATGGCGAGTGTTTTTGGGACCGCCCCATTGTGATGCAAACAGAGTACGACTGTAAGGTACAAACTGTCACAAGAGCGAACAACAGAACTCTTCTGACAAGATTACAAGAGGCTATAAAGATGCACAATTATTTGCACAGGACAGAGTTAATATGCTGCTTCTCTGGATTGGCAAATTTTGCCTCACATTCCATATTCTCCTGTAAGGCTCTGATACTTCTTCTTCGTGTTTTCTTAGATGGATAAATCTTTGTGTGGCAGGCATCTGTGGAACGACAGCAAAGGCTTTTTTGAGGTAAAATATTTCCTGAACTTCTATGATTGAGGTCACCATCGAGTCACCCATCATTGGGAAAAACATAACAGCATTGTAGGAAGAATGTGTAGCAAAGGAGTAACACCATTAAAATTTTCATGGTCACAGCTCGGTGTTTTGATGGTGATAACTGAAATATAATGACCACCCATCATATGACTAATATGTGTAGAGTACCAATATTTACTGAGTGAGCACGAAGTGCAGAACATTTCGCCAACACAAATACGAAATGTTACAAGACTTTTGGTATAATGCTGTCATTTACATAAGGCACAAAGACTTTGACCTTTATATTAAAGGTATTTGTTTTGTTTTTTCACATTTATTTTTAGAAACAGAAATGATGATGTGTTACATAGCCAGGAAGGGAAATCCAAGTATGTGAAGGAAGGGACAGCTACCTTCCACATGTACGCACCACAAAGTCACGTGAGCTGGAAGTTCACTGGACAAAACAATAGTCACCCCATTCAGAGAGCAGCACGGTCAGTCTGAAGTGCTGGAGATGGAGCAGAGCTCGACTAGACAGACGGTCACATGACCCTCCACCTCTGAGATAAGTTGTGGCAGTGAATTAAGGCGGTTTGAAATTGAGACGTAACAAGAGTTGCAGAACAGAGCTATCGAGCTTGGATACGTCCACGGTACAAATCACCTGATGTGTCAGTATATGGGCACGCACTTTCCACTGTGCCTTCAAAGAATAGTGCACCACTTCCAGTAGTGTAACACTGCGGTATAGGAACAGTGCTGGTAAAAAGATCCTAACCGACAAGAATCAGAGACGAGTGTCATGCCTCGCCAATGAAGTTCAGTTTCGATCGGGTAAGGAATTGCTGCTATCAGTGAAGGTAAGTCCACGTCGACCACTTTCACAGCGAAAGGGAATCGCGTGAGGTGGACAATGTAGTCACATGCCCCTCAAAAGACGATTTTTCACAGCGGTATATGAAGCTGCACGCCTTCAATGGGCCCAACTATGCAGAAAGTGGACAGTAACCGATCGGAGGCGTGTAGTGCGTTGTAGCGACATGCAAGTGACTGTCTTTTTTTCAAATTACGGAAGGCATCAAGTGCACCGTTGGTCCGATGAAGTATTTAACTCGCAGTGTGTGTAGTTCAGAGCGAAGGTAGTTCTGTCAGATCTTTGGAATGTTCTTCATACACTACTGGCCATTAAAATTGCTACACCAAGAAGAAATGCAGATGATAAACGGATATTCATTGGACAAATATATTATATTAGAACTGACATGTCATTACATTTTCACGCAATTTGGGCGCATAGATCCTGAGAAATCAGTACCCAGAACAACCACCTCTGGCCTTGATACGCCTGGGCATTGAGTCAAACAGAGCTTGGGTGGCGTGTACAGGTACAGCTGCCCATGCCACTTCAACATGATACGACAGTTCATCAAGAGTAGTGACTGGCGTATTGTGACGAACCAGTTGCTCGGCCACCATTGACCAGACGTTTTCAGTTGGTGAGAGATCTGGAGAATGTGCTGGCCAGGGCAGCAGTCGAACACTTTCTGTATCCAGAAAGGTCCGTACAGGACCTGCAACATGCGGTCGTGCATTATTCTGCTGAAATGTAGGGTTTCACAGGGATCGAATGAAGGGTAGAGGCACGGGTCGTAACACATCTTAAATGTAACGTCCACTGTTCAAAGTGCCGTCAATGCGAACAAGAGGTGACCGAGACGTGTAACCAATGGCACCCCGTATCATCACGTCGTGTGATACGCCAGTGTGACGATGACGAATAGACGCTTCGAATGTGCGTTCACCGCGATGTCGCCAAACACGGATGCGACCATCACGATGCTGTAAACAGAACCCGGATTCGTCCGAAAAAATGACTTTTTGGCATTCGTGCACCCAGGGCCGTCGTTGAGTACACTATTGCAGGTGCTCCTGTCTGTGATGCAGCGTCAAGGGTAACCGCAGCTATGGTCTCCGAGCTGATAGTACATGCTGCTGCAAACGTCGTCGAACTGTTCGTGCAGATGGTTGTTGTCTTGCAAACTTCCCCATCTGTTGACTCAGGGATCGATATGTGGCTGCACGATCCGTTACAACCATGCGGATAAGGTGCCTGTCATCTGGACTGCTAGTGATACGAGGCCGTTGGGATCGTGCATAGCATTCCGTATTACCCTCCTGAACCCACCGATTCCATATTCTGCTAAGAGTCATTGGATCTCGACCAACGCGAGCAGCAATGTTGTGATACGATAAACCGAAATCACGGTAGGCTACAATCCGACCTTTATCAAAATCGGAAACGTGATAGTACGCATTTCTCCTCCTTACACGAGGCATCACAACGTTTCACCAGGCAACGCCGGTCAACTGCTGTTTGTGTACGAGAAATCGGTTGGAAACTTTCCTCATGTCAGCACCTTGTAGGTGTCGCCACTGGCGCCAACCTTGTGTGAATGCTCTGAGAAGCTAATCATTTGCATACACAGCATCTTTTTCCTGTCGGTTAAATTTCGCGTCTGAAGCACGTCATCTTCGTGGTGTAGCAATTTTAATGGCCAGTAGTGTAATAACTTGGGTCAACCTGTTTTGGTTACCGCGAACTCGTACTGGGTAGTTTATTTCCACATTCTCGGTGACCAGGTGTTGCCCTTTCTTCTACATCTTCACAACGAGTATTTTGTAGACACTGCTGCCTTCTAAAATGACAACTGCTGTGTTCGCGGTCCTGCACGCATACCTTACTCATTTGAAGACCGCCCTGACACCCTACCGCACCTCGACTGGGCTGTTATCACCCCATCATAATCCCGCAGCAAACGTGTGGGACTACGTGGGTGAGACTAAGCAGTCGATATCTCAGCAATTCAGTAGCTCGACGGGATCAAACAAACGGAGAGTGGCTTCAGCTATATGTGGTACTCGTGGATTGAGTCTCTCCCAGTTGGGCCAATTACGATTGCTGCAGGGGGTGATCCTCACAAGGGAACCTCCCCATCGCACCCCCCTCATATTTAGATATAAGTTGGCACAGTGGATAGGCCTTGAAAAACTGAACACACATCAATCGAGAAAACAGGAAGAAGTTGTGTGGAACTATGAAAAAAATTAGTAAAATATACAAACTGAGTAGTCCATCCGAAGATAGGCAACATCGAGGACAATGGAAGTCAAGCAGCGCCGTGGTCCCGTGGTTAGCGAGAGCAGCTACGGAACGAGAGGTTCTAGGTTCAAGTCTTCCCTAGAGTGAGAAGTTTAATTTTTTATTTTGAGTTTATGTGACAAACTCTAATGTTTTCATCACTTTTTTGGAAAACATTATCACATCCACAAGAAAACCTAAATCGGGCAAGGTAGAAGAGTCTTTTTACCCATTCGCTAAGTGTACAAGTTAGGTGGGCCGACAACATATTCCTGTCATGTGACGCACATGCCGTCACCAGTGTCATATAGAATATATCAGACGTGTTTTCCTGTGGAAGAATCGGTTGACCTATGACCTTGCGATCAAATGTTTTCGGTTCCCATTGTAGAGGCACGTCTTTTCGTCTACTAATCGCACGGTTTTGCGGTGCGGTCGCAAAACACAGACACTAAACTTATTACAGTGAACAGAGACGTCAATGAACGAACGGACAGATCATAACTTTGCGAAAATAAAGAAGGTAAAATTTTCAGTCAAGGGAGGACTTGAACCAAGGACCTCTCATTCCGCAGCTACTCACGCTAACCACGGGACCACGACGCTCCGGAGCTCCGATGCTCCTTGATGTTGCTTATGTTCGGATGGACTACTCAGTTTGTATATTTTATTAATTTTTTCATAGTTCCACACAACTTCTTCCTGTTTTCGCGATTGATCTGTGTTCAGTTTTTCAAGGCCTATCCACTGTGCCAACTTATAAGTAAATCTGAGGGCGGTGTGATGGGGAGGTTCCCTTGTCAGTGTCGGTGTGGTGTCTTTTTTGTGTCCGGTACGCACGCGCATGCGCTTCTCGTGCAGGCGGTCCTCGCGGCGGCGGCGCTGGCGCTCCTCGTACTGCAGGTCGCGGTCCCTGCGCGCGCGCAGCACGGCCGCCACGCGCCGGCTCTCGCGCTCGTGCGCCGCCCTGCAGTGCGCGCGGATGCGCTCGTCGAGCGCGTGCACGCGCGCCGGCAGCGTGCGCAGCCACAGCTCGTGTTGCTGCCGCAGCTGCTCCACGCGCGCGTCGTAGCGCCGCATCCGCGCCACGCACCTGCGGACCACACACACGTGCTGCTTCCCCCTGTCGATTGCGTAGCGTGTACATACAAGGTGACAATTATTGAACTTCATCAGGTTGCCCTCCGTGGGGAGGATGCACGCAATGACTGTGGTTATATTGGGTTAGATAGAGCAGCAATCAGTCGTTTTTTTTTTTTTCTTTATTGGGATTTCATTCCCCTGCCCCATATGGGCAGGGGAGGGCTGTCAGCGGCACAATCCGCCGCTCTTCAGCCGAGTGACATAACAACTTCAAATAAGAATAAACTGTTACAGACATAAGGCGAGAAAGGGGAACTTAAAACAGAATAATGGGAGAAAATGGAGGTAAAAAACAAATACTAAGACGGAGACGTTCATGAAGGACACTTGAAAGCCACCAGAAAGTTAAAAAAAAAAAACGCAGTTGGTGAGTCTGCAAAACTCAGAGAAGGCACTGAATGGACATGCACACGTTAAATGTCGGCTACAGTACGAGTTGCATTCAAGTTCTAAGGCCTCCGATTTTTTTTCTCCGGACTGGAAAGAGATAGAAATATGCGCATTGCTTTAAAATGAGGCCGCGTTCATCGTCAATACGTCCCAGAGATGGCAGCACCGTAAGGCAGATAGAATTTTACCGCCAGCGGCGAGAATCAGAAGTGTTTTAAATACTTAAAATGGCGACGTTTTCCTTACTTGAACAGCGTGCAATCATTTGTTTTCTGAATTTGCGTGGTGTGAAATCAGTTGAAATTCATCGACAGTTGAAGGAGACATGTGGTGATGGAGTTATGGATGTGTCGAAAGTGCGTTCGTGGCTGCGACAGTTTAATGAAGGCAGTACATCGTGTGACAACAAACCGAAACAACCTTGGGCTCGCACAAGCCTGTCTGACGACATGATCGAGAAAGTGGAGAGAATTGTTTTGGGGGATCGCCGAATGACTGTTGAACAGATCGCCTCCAGAGTTGGCATTTCTGTGGGTTCTGTGCACACAAACCTGAAAATGCGAAAAGTGTCATCCAGGTCGGTGCCACGAATGCTAACGGCCGACCACATGGCTGCCGTGTGGCATGTTGCCAAGCAATGTTGATGCGCAACGACAGCATGAATGGGACTTTCTTTTCGTTGGTCGTGACAATGGATGAGACGTGGATGCCATTTTTCAATCCAGAAACAAAGCGCCGGTCAGCTCAATGGAAGCACACAGATTCACCGCCACCAAAAAAATTTCGGGTAACCGCCAGTGCTGAAAAAATGATGGTGTCCATGTTCTGGGACAGCGAGGGCGTAATCCTTACCCATTGCGTTCCAAAGGGCACTACGGTAACAGGTGCATCGAACGAAAATGTTTTGAAGAACAAATTCCTTCCTGCACTGCAACAAAAACGTCCGGGAAGGGCTGCGCGTGTGCTGTTTCACCAAGACAACGCACCCGCACATCGAGCTAACGTTACGCAACAGTTTCTTCGTGATAACAACTTTGAAGTGATTCTTCATGCTCCCTACTCACCTGACCTGGCTCCTAGTGACTTTTGGCTTTTTGCAACAATGAAAGACACCCTCCGTAGCCGCACATTCACCAGCCGTGCTGCTATTGCCTCAGCGATTTTCCAGTGGTCAAAACAGACTCCTAAAGAAGCCTTTGCCGCTGCCATGGAATCATGGCGTCAGCGTTGTGAAAAATGTGTACGTCTGCAAGGCGATTACGTCGAGAAGTAACGCCAGTTTCATCGATTTCGGGTGAGTAGTTAATTAGAAAAAAAAATCGGAGGCCTTAGAACTTGAATGCACCTCGTAGTAAAAACACTCCGGAACAACACACTTAAAACCCACTTGCAGCACACACGACGAAGAATAAAACTGCCAGGCGGGGACCTGCCGAGGGAAAGGGCAGAGAGGATGGAAAAGGAGGGAAGAGCATGGGGCAGCAGGGGAAGCGGCGGAATGAAGAGAGGAGGGGCACCAGTGGGTTCACGAAGAGACAGGAGACACGTGGGGCGGGAGAGGAAGAGGGAAGACAGGGCAGGAGGGAGCGCAGAGACACTGAAAGGAGACAAAAGAGATGGAGGGGGAGTAGGAGGGGAAATCAGTCATAGAATTAAGTTGCTTTAATATGACATTTATAGTCGCAACGCAGATCAGATTTCGACCTGTGTCAGGTCATTATCAATGCTAAAACAAATACAAGAGTATATATTACAATGTGATTTACAAAAGTTATAAGTCCATCACATCGTTGTCTTTTAATGTTAACATTACATACCAGTGCGGAATTGTAGCTGTTGTTCGTGCTCAAGTGAATGCTTACACAGTTCAACCATTACTGTCATAAAATTATGTGTTGGTTTCACAGTACACATCGGTTTTGCGTATGGCACTCTTATGAGCTGCGCCTGAAGTTTACCGTTTTGACGACATTTTTTGTAATATTTATGTTGTATAGTAACTAAGTAGTAACACGAAATTATTATGAGTAAAACTATGTAAAATTACAATTCTTATTTTTTCTCATGTCTGTAATGTGCTAGATGTTTAAAATTACTACAGTACGTAACAGTGACAGTTTACGCCTCATGGGCTAAAATTAGTTACAAAACTGATATGGCTACGTACAGTACGTTATAGGAAGTATGCATATTTTGTCGTGTTGGGACTTGTCTTAACTTAATTAGTTGTTACTTGACAAAAGATATAACGTGAACTTTATTCACAAAATGCACTTTGTTGGCGCTAGTAGCGCTTGTAAGCATCATTTCGATATGTTGCACTTAGTGGCCGAGAAATAAGAACAATATGATAAAGCGTGATCTTTTGAACACTTATTTTGAAACTGACAGTTTCACATATTAATTGTTGCTAAAGGTTACCCTCATGAGTTTGTGTGTTATTCTAATGCAATAAGTTATGTAAATATAGTGTTATGAAAGTGGACCTCGTTTGGATCTTATGCAAGTGGCTGCTAAATAATGGCGTGAGGTTGTAACGCCGGAAATGTATATCCTCCTATTTCCATCTATTGTACTGAAAATTTTTATCCTTATTTTATTACCTGAAGATATAACATTTCTGTGTCTTTGTATATTGTAATTGTTTTACTATTTGTATATATTTATGCATTTATGTCGATTTATAATTGGTTTGTTTTGTGAATATTAATTGTATTTTTACGCTGGGTCTTGCCTAGGGAAAACTATGCTATCGAACGAATACATCGATAGGTCGTGTGGAGAACGAAAGTGTTTAGGATCTTTGGTAGTGTGAACTCGGCCGCGCGGAGCGCGGGCAGAGACCCCCTCTGGCTGGGGTAGTGCTGTGGAGCAGGTGTGTTGTGTGACGCTCCTGCGTGTTGCCGCGCTTTCGGGGTTTGGCAGCATGTAATTGCGCTGGACTTGCTATGATAGTTTCTGACACGGTGTCGCGGACGGGAAGCATTAGCTGGCGCACATCAAGAGCCCGTTTCGCCCGGTGACCGTGTCGAGAAGAAGGCGTGCCAACATCCAGCTTCTGCAACAGCGACGGCCGACAATGAGTGACTGTCGCCACCTCCTCGATCGACGGCTTCAAACCTTCAATCAACCAACAAGGAAGACTGGAAGCACGTAAAGTTTTAGAACTGTATGGCAGACCTCAGCTTTTAAAATTGTTCCATTTGCCTCGCAAAATTACAGCAACTCAGCATGAACCTTTGTTGCTCATTGTCCCAATTGCATTGCCAAGCAGGGTCCCTTCCTTTTCCAGAATGAACCCGAGTGTCGTTGAAATTCAAACGCCAGCATTAAAGCAATATTATTCTATTTCACTGCTTTAATTTCAAAGTTCAGTTAAGGTATTCATAGCTGGCTACAATAGTTAGATTACACAAGCACAAATTAAGTGTGCCAGTTTTGTTACCGTATTTTAGCTTACCTGTGACTACAGATCAGCTTGGTACGTACTAAATTTTACTATTGTTAATTGTTCAGAATCATTTAATTTAAGTTCAAAGTTAAATCTCTTATTTCTAAATTGCGTAGATTCAAGTAGCTTTTGAAATGATTGTTGAGGTAGTCCAAGACTAACCGTATTTTACTGAATTTCGATGTGCTTCAGAAAGAAAGCTCACTATTAACTTCAGTCACTAAATTAACTTTCGATTTTCTGGTTTTATTAATTCTTTTGCTAAATTAAGTCAGAGTGTAGCGAAATTTATTACTTCTGACAAACTTTCAGTTTTCACACTACACGTGTCAACTTTCAGTTGCCACGCTTCTAGTGCTAATTACATGTGTAATAACCTTTCTTTTTCAGCTACTATAGTAATTGTCCTTAGGACTGGCGACCATAATTTCCCCCAAATCTCAAATATCTAATTACCGCTAGTTAATTGTTAACGTAACGGCCGCACATTTACTTTCTTTATTAACTTTACCCCTTTTCAAAATTAATTTCCACCAGTTTCATTTGCATTTTTCCTTTCATTGAGATGTAACCCTTTCCTCCCTCTTTACCGACAGATTAACTTCGGTGACGATTGCATTTCCCAAATTTCCATTAGGTACACGCGGTTTAATTTTTCACTGTCATTAAGGTCGATAAGTGAGGGGGAGGTTACAAGGTTGCGACTGATCTTTGAGATCCCCTGGGTCGAATTTTTCATTGCCTTCAAGTAGGAGTTTACATTATGACTGATCAATGATCAGGTTACACTTAGCATTTCTTTGGTGGCAAAAGATCTCTATCTCCTCAAAAAGATCGATGAGTCCACCCTTCTCGCCTCTATGTAGCAACATTACATTTGATGTTAACATTGGCAGTCCATGTTTAGTTGACAATATATAATTTTACGACAGTAATGGTTCAACTGTGTAAGCATTCACTTCAGCACGAACAACTGCTACAATTCCGCATTGGTATGTAATGTTAACATTAAAAGACAACGATGTGATTGACTTACAACTTTTGTAAATCAAATTGTAATATATACTCTTGTATTTGTTTTAGCATTGATAATGACCTGACAGGTCGAAATCTCATCTGCGTTGTGACTACAAATGTCATATTAAAGCAACTTAATTCTACGACTGATTGCTGCTCTATCTAACACAATTATTGAACTGTTGTTGTTGTTGTTGTTGTTGTTGTGGTCTTCAGTCCAGAGACTGGTTTGATGCAGCTCTCCGTGCTACTTATCCTGTGCAAGTTTCTTAATCTCCCAGTACCTACTGCAACCTACATCCTTCTGAATCTGCTTACAGGGGAACCTCCCCATCGTACCCCCCTCAGATTTAATTATAAGTTGGCACAGTGGATAGGCCTTGAAAAACTGAACACAGTTCACTCGAGAAAACAGGAAGAAGTTGTGTGGAACTATGAAAAAATAAGCAAAATATACAAACTGAGTAGTTCATGTGCAAGATAGGCAACATCAAGGATAATGCGAGCCCAGGAGCGCCTTGGTCCTGTGGTTAGCGCGAGCAACTGCGGAACGAGGGGTCCTTGGTTCAAGTCTTCCTTCGAGTGAGAAGTTTAATTTTTTATTTTCAGACAATTATCAACGTTCAGGCACTCACACATAATCAACTTCGCTCTCCAAAATTCCAGGACATGTTCAGATTTGCTTGGACATATGCAGGATTTGACGGTCTCCACACGGAAAAATTTGAAAACGTTAAAAACATATGTTTTGACAGAACACAGGGAAAACTGTGCGACTGTGGAACTGTTGCATTCATTTGTTGCAGTTTATGTGATAAACTCTTGTTTTCATCACTTTTTTGGGAGTGATTATCGCATCAGAAGAAAACCTAAATCGGGCAAGGTAGAAGAATCTTTTTACCCATTCACCAAGTGTACAAGTTAGGTGGGTCGACAACATATTCCTGTCATGTGACGCACATGCCGTCACCAGTGTCGTGTAGAATATATCAGACGTGTTTTCCTGTAGAGGAATCGGTTGACCTATGACCTTGCGATCAAATGTTCTCGGTTCCCATTGGAGAGGCACGTCCTTTCGTCTACTAATCGCTCGGTTTTGCGGTGCGGTCGCAAAACACAGACACTAAACTTATTACAGTGAACAGAGACGTCAATGAACGAATGGACAGATCATAACTTCGCGAAAATAAAGAAAGTAAACTTTTCACTCGAGGGAAGACTTGAACCAAAGAGCTCTCGTTTCGCAGCTGCTCACGCTAACCACGGGACCACGGCGCTCCTGATCTCACACTCTCCTTAATGATGCCTATCTTGCACATGGACTACTCAGTTTGTGTATTTTGCTTTTTTTTTTCATAGTTCCACACAACTTCCTCCTGTTTTCTCGATTGATCTGTGTTCAGTTTTTCAAGGCCTATCCACTGTGCCAACTTATAACTAAATCTGAGGAGGGGTGCGATGGGGAGGTTCCCTTGTTAGTGTATTCATCTCTTGGTCTCCCTCTACGATTTTTACCCTCCGCGCTGCCCTCGAATACTAAATTGGTGATCCCTTGGTGCCTCATAACATGTCCTACCAACCGATCCCTTCTTCTAGTCGAGTTGTGCCACAAATTTTTCACCCCAATTCTATTCAATACCTCCTCATTAGTTATGTGATCTACCCATCTAAAGAATGGCAGCGAACTCTAAATATAGATAAATGTAAATTAATGCAGATGAATAGGAAAAAAGAATCCTGTAATGTCTGAATACTCCGTTAGTAGTGTAGCGCTTGACACAGTCACGTCGATTAAATATTTGGGCGTAACATTGCAGAGCGATATGAAGTGCGACAAGCATGTAATGGCAGTTGTGGGGAAGGTGGATAGTAGTCTTCGGTTCATTGGTAGAATTTTGGGAAGATGTGGTTCATTTGTAAAGGAGACCGCTTATAAAACACTAATACGACCTATTCTTGAGTACTGCTCGAGCGTTTGGGATCCCTATCGGGTCGAAGTGAGGGAGGACATAGAAGCAATTCAGAGGCGGGCTGCTAGATTTGTTACTGGTAGGTTTGATCATCACGCGAGTGTTACGGAAATGCTTCAGGAACTCGGGTGGGAGACTCTAGAGGGAAGGAGGCGTTCTTTTCGTGAATCGCTACTGAGGAAACTTAGAGAACCAGCATTTGAGGCTGACTGCAGTACAATTTTACTGCCGCCAACATACATTTCGCGGAAAGACCACAAAGATAACATAAGAGAGATTAGGGCTCGTACAGAGCCATATAGGCAGTCATTTTTCCCTCGTTCTGTTTGGGAGTGGAACAGGGCGAGAAGATGCTAGTTGTGGTACGAGGTACCCTCCGCCATGCACCGTATGGTGGATTGCGGAGTATGTATGTAGATGTAGGTACATGTAGATGTAATCTTCAGCATTCTTCTGTAACACCACATTTCGAAAGCTTCTACCTTCTTCTTGTCCAAACTATTTATTGTCCACGTTTCACTTCCATACATGACCACACTCCATACAAATACTTTCAGAAACGGCTTCCTGACACTTAAATCTATACCCGATGTTAACAAATTTCTCTTCTTCAGGAACGCTTTCCTTGCCATTGCCAGTCTGTATTTTATATCTTCTCTACTTCGACCATCATCAGTTGTTTTGCTCCCCAAATAGCAAAACTTCTTTACTACTTTAAGTGTCTCATTTCCTAATCTAATTCCCGCAGCATCACCCGATTTAATTCGACTACATTCCATTATCTTCGTTTTGCTTTTGTTGGTGTCCATCTTATATTCTCCTTTCAAGACACTGTCCATTCCGTTCAACTGCTCTTTCAAGTCCTTTGCTGTCTCTGACAGAATTACAATGTCATCTGCAAACCTCAAATTTTTTATTTCTTCTCCATGGATTTTAATACCTACTCCGAATTTTTCTTTTGTTTCCTTTTCTGCTTGCTCAATATACATATTGAATAACATCGGGGAGAGGCTACAACCCTGTCTCACTCCTTTCCCAACCACTGCTTCCCTTTCATGTCCCTCTACTCTTATAACTGCCATCTGGTTTCTCTACAAATTGTAAATAGCCTTTCGGTCTCTGTATTTTACTCCTGCCACCTTCAGAATTTGAAATAGAGTATTCCAGTCAGCATTGTCAAAAGCTTTCTCTACGTCTACAAATGCTAGAAACGTAGGTTTGCCTTTCCTTAATCTATTTTCTAAGATAAGTCGTAGGGTCAGTATTGCTTCGCGTCTTCCAACATTTCTACGGAGTCCAAACTGATCTTCCCCGAGGTCGGCTTCTACCAGTTTTTCGATTCGTCTATATTCTATCGCTTGCGCCTTGTCCCGCGGCTACGCAGGGTCGGCCATGGTTAATCGGATTTGGCTTGTTAAGTTTAAGGGGTGGCTGGGTGTCCTTCCTGCCGCCACCCCGTACCGCCTAGAACGCAATTAGTGTACTCCAGCTGTCTGTGTCTAGTGTAAATCATGAAATAGTGCAAACGTGCTTCAAATGTCTGCGACACGTGGAACTGAGGCGGAACGTGGGGACCAGCCCGGTAATCACCTAGCGGGATGTGGAAAACTCCAGTTTTTCCATTCGTCTGTAAAGAAATTATTGAACTCTACGAAATAACATCGTCATAACTTCTCAACAGTTTGCGTTAGGACATTAAAACTGCACTGTTGGCCGCGGGGCACGATGGGAATTGGTATGCACGTGCCCACGCGACTCGTTGTTGTCGGCCATTTGCACTTGCAATCGCGCACGGGGTCCCGGGTTCGATTCCCGGCGGGGTCAGGGATTTTTCTCTGCCTCGTGATGACTGGGTGTTGTGTGTTCATCATCATTTCATCATCATTGATTCGCAAGTCGCCGAAGTGGCGTCAACTAAAAAGGACTTGCAATACGGCGGCCGAACTTCCCCGCATGGGGCCTCCCGGCCAACAATGCCATACGATCATTTCATCATTTCATGCACTCGCAATTACATTCGTCAATAAGTAAAACTGGCCCATTAGGGGTACTCAGAATCCGCTTTTCGCGATCGAGAAGTCTCTTCAACCTCAACGGGTGATGTAATTTCCACGGCGCTATGTTCTAGTCACAAGATGTTAAAATGAACTAAGTGCACAAACTTCAACAAATATTATCGATACTACGTATAAAAAAGACTGTATCGTGTAAAAATGACGATAATTATTTCATTATTTCTGTAATAATTTAATTTCTGTGTGAATTAAAACTATTACCAGAGAACCACATTCACAGACAACGACAATTATAACCTCTCTTTGTTATCTGTGATAATTATGGTTCAGTTGTTCTTCCTGTGCTAACCGATGAACCGTTTGGGCGTGAGACGTGTGAGGCCTGTAAAGACAAAACCTATAACTGTATATATTGTTAATTATTATTTGAAAAATAGATTTGCTATTGTCTAGACGCGGATTTGTATTTGTTTCAATAGTAATCCAATCTAATTAATGTTTTTAAGTGTTAATTTTCAGCTCCGCAATTAGGAGCGCAGCCGTTAGCGCTAGTAACTTACAGCGGAGTTTACTAGTAGCTGATATAAAAAAATGGCGGTATTTATCATTGAAAATGATTTTAAATACTAAAGAAGAGAGGTAAAAGGCTTAAAGAGATTTATCTAAATATATTACTTTGATAACATAAATCAAGAATAACAATATCGTCTGTCTGCCGCCATCTTAGCAAAAAAAAAACTATCCACGGCAGTTTCGAATCGAGAATTTTAACAAACTTAAATGTTGTTAGAAATACAGGGTGTGGTATATAAGTAATGAGACTGGCCGCCGCGCGGCGCCCAAGTCGCTCGCAGGGCCATCTCCACCTGTACGTCACGTGGTGGGGGATCTGAGCTAACAATAGAACCGGTTCGCAGTCGCGTCGGAGCTCTGGTGCAGTGAGGGTCGAGCTTCGCGTATTACGTTGTTTGTGTGCCGTGACACTTGTGAAAACGCTGAAGATGGATCGCTCGATAGAACAGCGGTATGCAATCAAATTTCGCTTTCGCTTGGGCAAAACTGCTTTGGAAACTTTTGCTATGATTACGGAGGCCTACAAAGAAGACTCCCTATCAAGAGCTCAAGTGTTCCGGTGGTTTAATGAATTTAAAAACGGGAGGGAATCCGTTGAAGACATGGAACGATCTGGACGCCCTTCAACGAGTCGTGTGGATGAAACGGTGGCCAAAGTGAAAGAACTCCTGGACTCCGACCGTCGTTTAAGTCTCAAAATGATCGCCGATGAGGTCTCCGCGAATAAATTTACAGTTCGCCAAATTGTTATGCAAGATTTGATGATGAGGAAAGTTTGCGCAAAATTGGTTCCCTGAGTGCTCACCGCCGAACAAAAGCAACAACGAGTGGACGTTTGCCGTGAGATGTTGAATGATTTGGAAAATAATCCACACTTTTTAGACCACGTAGTAACAGGCGACGAATCGTGGACATTCCAGTACGACCCGGAGACGAAAGCCCAGAGCTCAGAGTGGCACACACCGGCATCCCCGCGGCCGAAGAAAGCAAGAATGTCAAAATCCCGCATCAAGACAATGCTGATTGTGTTTTTCGACAAGCGGGGGTTAATTCACAAAGAGTTTGTCCCTCAGGGGAAGACTGTCAATGCCGAATTCTACAAAGAAGTCCTTCAGCGATTGCACAGAGCCGTCAAACGGAAGCGACAGGACCTTGCTCAACGCTGGCGTCTCCACCACAACAACGCTCCGGCGCACACAGCGTTCCTCGTGACCTCCTACTTGACCCGAATTGGAGTTGAAGTTTTGCCACAGCCACCATACAGCCCTGACTTGAGTCCTCCTGATTTATTCCTATTTCCGAAGGTCAAAAGATGCCTGAAGGGTCATCGTTTCGACGATATTCCGAACATCCAACGTGCTGTCACGAAGGCACTAACTGGGATAACTCAAACGGACTACAGTGGGGCCTATGAAGCTTGGAAAACGCGCTGGCAACGTTGTGTCGACGCCCAAGGCGAGTACTTTGAAGAATATTAACGTTTTGTACAAATTGGATCAATAAATTTGTTTTTCTAGACTGAGTCTCATTACTTATCTACCACACCCTGTAACTGAATAGAAATAAATGTGCACCGGTAGTCCCGAATCTACTTTAAAAGACAGAATTCAACTCAGATTGAATCCTTAAATACAGTGCTCATAGCACGTTACGTAATATCAATTTCTTATTTGCTGATGTATGAAGCCTAATTATTTCGGACGATTTACATGAAATATTTTAATAGAGGACATACGTCAGTGTTGTGCGCGGGTAGTATTTTGTGACTTAATGTTCCCTTTGCTAGAGAAAAGTGCTTCCATCTTAAGTAACACTTGTGTAAAATCTGATAAATGATATGCAATTTAGTGTCATTCACACGACTTTACAGACAACATTTCTACACAACGTCAAGTGGAGATTTCTTGAGCAGAGTGACAAATATTAGCCGGGATAATCATTTTTGAGATCAAACGAATTGTTACGCTGACAATAGGTAACTGGTTTTATATTTTTTTATCTACCTGAAATATCATTTATAAGTAATTAAAGTCACGAAATACTATATACCTGTTCCGCCACAGTGACTGTGTGGTGTCCAAAGTCTAGTCGCAGAATAATCGGTGCGATATTCCTTGATGGTATGGTGGATGTCGAACGGGACGTGAAGGTTTTGGAAGATGATCATTATCCGAAGTGACCCTGATTTCGACGAGATGTGGTTCACGAAAGAAGGAGCTCGACCCCATCGAAGCAGGAGAGTGTTTCATGTCCAGCAGGAGCACTTTTGGGACCACATTCTCTCTCTGGAGTACCCAGAGGCCACTGGCATGGACCTCGATTGGCTGGATCTGAACACATGCGACTCCTTTATTTGGGGCTATATTAAAGACAAGGTGTAGGGGCCTACATCAATAACCCCAAAACCATTGCTGAGCTGAAAACAGTCGTTCAGTAGGTCATCAAAAGCATCAATGTTCCGACATTTGAACGGCTCATGCAGAGTTTCGCTATTCGACGGCGCCACATCATCACCAATGATGGCAAACATATCGAACATGTCATAACCTAAATCCGAATATCTGTAGTGTCGTTTACACGTTGAATAAAGTGTGTGCACGCCGTTATTTGTAACTAATTTGGGTTTTTTTCATATAGTTCAATAATTGTCACAGAAAACAAGTCGAGTTGATGAAAATAGATAACAGATGCTAAAATTGCAAGACACCGTCAAACGACCCAACTTGTATGACGTGGAACAACTGCCAGTTTAGGAAGACAGTTATCTGGCACTGACAAGTTCCCGAACCAAACAGTCGAGGATCAACTGTTTTTACCGCATGCAGCAGACATGTTGCAAGTTTTCAGATTTGCGACGTGTTTTACAGGTCTTTAATGGCGATTTTGCTGTTGTCTCGAAGGAGACGATTCTTTCGTCACCTACAGAATTGTCTCGCCCTTATTGTTCATCCACATCTGAGAAAGGACTACTTGTTTTGCTTAACACAGGGAGTGTAATTGTCTTTCATGACTTTTGCATGTAAATATCATGATGGGTTTAAGTTTAATAACGTCGATACAATGCTGAATGTAACAACGTGATGCTTACTGAAAACAGGACAACTTTGTTTATCTAGAATTTCCTAATTTTCTCAATTTTTTCTTACTTGTTTTCACGTGGTTTGTTTTACGTTTGTCTTACTTTTTTTTCAAATTCGGAGAGGCATTAGGGTCAAGCTGGGAGGCTGCGGGTATCAACATTATGACAATATTACTCTGAAACTTTCTGTGTCTTGCAGTGGTTAGTAAGGAAAGGATCAGGGAAAAAGCAGCTAGAAGATATAATATTCCGCTGAGAACCACTTTAATAATATGCCTCCATTCAAAGACAGTCTGCACTCAGCAGTAACGAGGAAGAAGTGAGCTTCATATATGCACTTCTCGGTTAGGTAGAGATGAAGAGTGCAAGCTTTCATAACTTTAATTCAACCTGAAATAAGCGACACACGGAAGAGTTTTTACTAGTCACACATGACTGATGTACCTTTACTCAATTTGTAAGACATTACGTGTATAATCGACACCCCCCCCCCCCCCCCCGGTCCCTACAATGGAGGTTGGGTAAGTTTGCCTTTAGTGATGGAAGTTTCACTACCGGTACCGTATTTTAAGTTAGGAGTGTATGAATTTAAAGTTACCTATTTTAATTATTTGAATAGTTATATGCAGGCCTATGTATCTTTCCACCAGAGTTTCCGAAGTTACGTATACTGATCTCTCGTCTCGTAAGTTTTGGTGGTTGTGGTGCCCCTATCCATTTATTTTAACACAGTTAACAAAGTTGCCCATTTCGGAGATAACCTCGCTATTGTTGTTTTTATTCTTTTTAATGTATAAATCTTTTCTTCATTGGTCTTTGTTTCACCAATTGTCAAACTAGAGATCAAGACTAATGGTTTATGGCGGTTTTGCAGCTTTTCATGCTCAACAGTCGACACCGTACTAGTTTTTGGAAGAAAGAAACAAACTCGTCCCTTTTCGCTGTACATAAAGAATAACATAAAATTTGGAAAGTAACTCAAACATATCTAGTTAAAATTTGCATCTTGAAGAGATTTTCGCGTTGCCTCCCTAAGAGGAAACGAAAGTAAATCTTTCGGATATGTTTCAAGCAAAAGTAATACGGCCACTACAGTTTCAATATCAGATTGTTTGCAGACGATGATGTTATCGATAGGAAAGTATCACAGGATGATCACAAGGAAATATAGAACACTTTAAGTACCCATAAACGATGAAACGTGTTCGACAAAATCTCTCTTACCTAGTCACGGGTTTGCCAAGCAAGCACGTACATGTTCAAGCAATGTTCGTCAGTTTAACCTCACTTTGAGTCAGTCGCTATTCGTGTGCGTGTGTATTTTGAGCGTAGTGAGTACGGCCACATGCAGACAGAGCAGTACTGGTATTGACGACACTGTGTTTCAAGAGGAATGGCTTAAAACGAGAGATTTGCCCATGAAAACACGCTAAATGAAATATTACTCTCAGAACCCGATGATTACATCAACTTTTTCCGAATGGACAATGAAACTTTATAAAACTTATTGAGTTCCTCCTAAAAGGGCAAAATTACCTGTCAAGTTCGCTGTTGTCTAACCACGGATGTGTCAAACAAGTCCGTACGCGTACTAAGAAAGCTTGTCAATTTACCTTGCTTTTGAAGTAGACACTTTTCGTGTATGCTGTATTTTGTCACTAGTGGGAATGGCTACAAATGCAGATAAAACATTTCTAACATTGCCTCTGGGACTGTGTTTAAAGAAGAAGAAAACAAGACGCTGGTCCAGGGAATGGTTTAAAATGAGAAATATGCAACAGAAACTGTTACTGGAAATGTTTCGCTCAGAACCTGTTGATTACATCAACTTTCTGCTGGTGGACAGTGAAACGTTTAATAACTGGTTTAGCGTTACTTGACCCTCACGTTAACAAAGAAGGCACAAGCATGCGAAAATTTATTCTCCTCTACTTGGTCGTCTAATTCCGCAACGTAGTAACATATAGCCCACATCGTCCATGGGAGAACTGGAGATCTTCGATTTCTTTTATTTCAATACACTCCACTTGTATGTCACTCTATACGCAAAATACTGATTTTGTTCATAACCTCTTCCTGCGTAATATATGGCCGTGAAAGACGTAGTGCTTCTACCATTGTGGTAACTGTAAGTGCTATTTTGTTTTTATACTGGCTCGTAGTTTTCATAGCAGTGGAATCCTGTGGAATACGTAGCAATACAGTGAGACAAATCGTCATAAAACCATTTACTACTAAACATACGCGGCGAAAAGTGAACACAAACAACGTCAAACATCTTGTCAAACTTTCTGTCAATCAAAAGTTCTCTCAAACAA
This sequence comes from Schistocerca nitens, assembly GCF_023898315.1. Taxonomy (NCBI): domain Eukaryota; kingdom Metazoa; phylum Arthropoda; class Insecta; order Orthoptera; family Acrididae; genus Schistocerca; species Schistocerca nitens. Next base: position 820,058,963 of record NC_064618.1, read on the forward strand.
GTCAAACCAAAAACACGCAAACTGCACCTCACACGGTCAAATATTTGCCAAGCATAGTTAAGTTTGGCAAAATGTTTGATCGTTTATGTGGGCCTCTACAATTTAGATTGTAATTTCGTTTACAACTGCAGTGATGAATCATGGTGCCCCTTAACCTCCTAAATACTGTGTTGCGATTATAAGAACTAAATATCTATACAGGCAGTCAGTGTATTTTTTTTTGGTGCAAATAACACAATAAAACAATAACGGTAGACAAAAAACTGTTGTGGTGCACCAAAATTTTTAGGTTTACATTTTCCTGCTGTCAAGTTGTCATTGCACCTGACAAGTTGATCGAAACTGGCCCTCTTTAGTCCTTTCAAGAAGTCCTCCATGACTATTGAAAGTTTAATACTTTTGCAAGCGGCTGACCATGACTGTGCCATAAACTAATACCTAACACAGACAAACGTAAATTTGTAACCCCACTTTCATCCTTAACTAATGTGAATAAGGCTCACCTGTAATAAAAACTCACCTGTAATAAAAACTGTTGTTCACAGTAAATACAATTCACATTAGAAAATACCTGAAAATACCTGAACTTGTGTAATTGTCAGAAAATCTGATACTGAATACGTGAAAAATTAAGAAAACAATCCCACTACAATATAGCTCTTTGCCGAATGTAGTGCCAGTGCTGCACCGACAAAAATGCATACAGACCGAACTTTTGTCATTAACTATTCACTTATTAGATAGTGTAGTCTGCATTAGTATCTTACAACGTATCCTAAAGACATTGTACTCCAAGACCAAAAAACATGTAGAAATTACCTTCATTTCTAGAAGCCATGCTAAACAACACACCAGTACCGCCAATAGCTTTGTTCAAGTTACTGCTCACAAGCTTACAATAATTATCATACATTTGTGATAATTTCATGCCTGCGTACGATGTACGAAAGCACGTTACTATCGTAAGCAGATGTACGATAATTTCAAACGTAATAAAAAAATTGAAACTATATTGTACTCTTACGCTGACCAACAACAATTAAATAACAAAGAAGGATTTTTTTCTCATAACCCTACTGGTTTACTACTTGCATTAGTAAACTTGTCGCTTTAACCCTTAAGGGGGGTAGGACGTCAAACAGGCCGACCTGGAGCAAGAGAGGCACCACAGGACATTTTAATTTCCACTGTCTATACTTTTACAAATAAATTCATAAAACTTTAACAGCATGACCAGGAAGGATTCAGGATTCATACTCATAGCAGTGGAAGCTCAAAAACGTAACAAAACACATTTTTTACATGTAAAATTTCATCATTTTTTCACTTACTACTGGCTGCATTTGTTGCTATAGGTAAACTTTTCTTCCTAAATAAGAGAGATTTTTCGATTACTTTTGCACAGCATACAAACCATAGTTACAGATGTATGAAACTCTAGAAGTTATTTAATTTATGAAAAAATGAATGAACTTTTACATTTTAAACTTCATGTTTAGAAAAAACTCAAGTTTTATAGTTAATTATCTCAATTTTTTCCACAGTTTTTTAATAGATTTGGAAAATTCTAGAGTTTCATACACCTGTAACTACTGTTTGTATGCTATGAAAAATTCATCGGAGAATCTCTCTTACTTAGGAAGAAAAGTGTACCTATAGCAACAAATGCAGCCAGTAATAAGTGAAAAAATGATGAAACTTCACATGTAGAAAAAGGTATTTTGCTACGTTTTTGAACTTCCACTGCGAGGAGTGTGAGTCCTCAATCCTTCCTGGTCATGGTGACAAAGTTTTATGAATTTATTTGTAAAAGTATAGACAGTAGAAATTAAAATGTCCTGTGGTGCCTCTCCTGCTCCAAGTCGGCCCGTTTGACGTCCTACCCCCCTTAAGAGGTCGCGCGGGGTGTTCAGGGCATCCCAGTCATCCTTATCGATGGATTATTACATATTGGACAGGAGTATAAGTCTTGTTCTTTGGTGCCTTTCTAGGACGTAATATGAAAGCTTTGATTAACAATGGAATCTACAACGGAAGCGCAATTACCAAGAAAACAAGCAACAATGTGCCTTGGGGTGTTGTCGGCACCCCGCGCGACTCTTTATGTTGCAGTGCTGCGAGAAAGTGCACAGTTGTGTTCGGCAGTAACTGCTTGTATATTGTCGCTCTCTGCAGTTAAAACAGCTATGAATCGTTACAAAACAGAACAAGAAAGAGTGCGGATGCTTCTGGAAGAGGTCTTGCACGAAACTTTTGAAGGAGGAGAAGAGGAGGAAACAGACAGTTGTGAAGTTCTCTCTCATCACAGTGACACTGAAAACGGAGGATGATGACAACCTGGAACTGGAACTGGAACCGCAAGTAAGTGCAGCGGATAATGAAAGCAAGCATGATTTTTGTATTGGAAAGGATAATGTTACAAAATGCATGAAAAGTTGTTCTACTCGCAACATAAGAACTAGAAGTGTAGACCTCCTTATTCATCTCCCTGGTGTGAAAGCTGTCGCAAAATCAGCGAAAACTGCTGTGGACTGTTTTTCGATATTTATAGATGACATAATAATTAGAACGATTACATCATGCACAAATATTTACATACAACACATGGCATCAAATTTCACAAGAGACCATGATGCCAAACCAACAAATGAGGAAGAAATCAAATTTCTTCTGTGTCTGTTGATATTGGCTGGGCATTACAGGGCAGGACACCAAAATCTGGCAGACTTATGGGACATAAATGGTTTTGGAATTGCAATATTTCATGCAACAAAGAGTTTACAGTGCTTTCGTTTCTTGTTGCGTTGTTTGAGATTCGATGATATTCGAGACAGACCACAGCACAGAGAACTTGATCGCCTAGCTGCGTTCAGAGAAGTGTTTGAATTATTCATGTCAAACTGTGTCAGTAATTATACTGTGCCTGAATATAACAGTGGATGAACAACTGGTTGCATTTAGAGGCAAATGCAATTTCCGACAGTATATACCAAGCAAGCCTCTGAAATATGGTTTGAAAATTTCTCCTTATGTGACACAAGAACATGGTATACTTTGGGGATGGAAATCTATGTTGGGAAACAGCCAGAGGGTGCCTTTGCACTGTCAGACTCGCCTAAGGAGATAGTAAACAGACTTACTGTGTCTGAATATATGACAGTGGATGAACAACTGGTTGCATTTAGAGGCAAATGCAGTTTCCGACAGTATATACCAAGCAAGCCTCTGAAATATGGTTTGAAAATTTCTCCTTATGTGACACAAGAACATGGTATACTTGAGGATGGAAATCTATGTTGGGAAACAGCCAGAGGGTGCCTTTGCACTGTCAGACCCGCCTAAGGTGATAGTAAATAGACTTGTACGGCCTGTCGGAGGTACAGGACGCAATGTAACACTAGACAGTTGGTTTTGTTCCATACCACTGGCTGAAGAGCTCCTGAAAAAGAACCTTGCAGTAGTAGGAACTCTTAGAAAGAATAAGAGAGAACACCCTCCAGAATTTGTTTTTGCACGAGAGGTCATGAACTTAGAAGTAGCCTTTTTGTATTCAGAGAGGATATCACCATAGTTTCGTGTGTGCCAAAGAAGGGCAAAAACGTTATTCTCCTTTCATCTTTGCAGCATGACGGTGCCATTGACACTAATACTGTGGAGGAAAAGAAACCAGACATTATAACAATGTACAATAAGACCAAAGCAGGTGTGGATACAATAGATGAAATGTGCGCTACTTATTCAGCCTCGAGAAAAACTAGATGCTGACTACTTGCCCTATTTTTCTGCATGTTTGACATTGCTCGCATTAACGCCTTCATCATATACGAAAACAGTAACAATGAGAGGATTCCCCGAAGAATGTTTTTACGTGATGTCGGAAGGTCATTAGTAAATCCCATAGTGTACAAGAGAGCAGCCACTCACTCCCTGCCGAAACAAGTTAGACAGAAAGCCGTTAAAATGGCGGGAATTGAAGACAGCAACAATGCACCACCTTCTGAACAAAGAATACTGAAGCCCAGCCGCTGCACAGTCTGTCTTCGGAATAAAGATATAAAAGTTAAATCGCACTGTGCTCGATGTTTGAAAGTTATGTGTGCAAAGCACATGGGAAATGTGTGTGAAAAGTGTTACGATAACGCATCCCTTGCAGCCAGTCAGTGACTGATTTCATAAACTGTTTGTATGAGTTGACTGAACAAATGATTAATTATATGTATAATGTCTTATACCTGTAATACAGTATGAAGAACAACAGAAATGAATAATTAAACAAAATATTGTAAGAAAATGGGAATTATTGCATATGTTTCATACAACCCAATTTAATACTAAAGTGATATTAAATAAAACGATAATGTACCGGGAGATAACTTTCTAAATAGCTATTTGTGAAGTAAACATATTCATATCAGTGATATGCTGCACAGCAATGTCCTTATAGCCACTTTTATCTGGGGTGTTAGCAACACCCCGCGCGACTATTGACGTTACGAAAAGCTGCGCGACTGCATAAGGGTTAATCATGTCAGTGGGTGTGAATATCTACCTAGCAGTGGGCGAGAATATAATGACCTCGTTCGGTATCAATAATTTAATTGTTGATGTTCGCAGTTTACAGATTTCGCGTGTTTTCTATCGGAGTTGCGTTAAACGTGTTTGGAGCGTGTGGTATCATCTGGTTGGTGGCACTGAATTTTACCGTAGGCCTATTCATTAAAGAAAGCGATATTCTGAGGCAACAACTTTGTGACTGGACGAGTGACTGCTTTTGCACTGCTAAGTAAATGACTTGTCATGAAGGCCTAATGGTACCGGCCGTCCGCCACGTCACCCTCAGCCCTTATGCGTCAACCCCTTCCGGAAATGGAGTAGCACGTGGTCAGCACACCGCTCTCCCGGCTGTTGTCAGTTTTCGTGACCGGAGCCCCTATTTGCCAATGAAGCAGCTCCTCAATTGGCCTCACAAGGGCAGAGTGCAGCCCGCTTGCCAACAGCACTCAGCAGACCCGGACGGTGACTCACTGAAGCGTTAGTCAGGCCCAATATCGCTCAACTTCGACTATGTAACTACACAACTGGCCATTAAAATTGCTACGCCACGAAGATGACGTGGTACAGACGTGGAATTTAACCGTCAGGAAGAAGATGCTGTGATATGCAAATGATTAGCTTTTCAGAGTACTCACACAAGGCTGGCGCCGGTGGCGACACCTACAACGTGCTGACATGAGAGAAGTTTCCAACCGATTTCTCAGACACAAACAGCAGTTGACCGGAGTTTCCTGGTGAAACGTTGTTGTGATGCCTCGTTTAAGGAGGAGAAATGCGTACCATCACGTTTCCGACTTTGATAAATGTCGGATTGTAGCCTATCACGATTGCGGTTTATCGTATCGCGACATTGTTGCTCGCGTTGGTCGAGATCCAATGACTGTTAGCAGAATATGGAATCGGTGGGTTCAGGAGGGTAATACGGAACGCTGTGCTGGATCCCAACGGCCTCGTATCACTAGCAGTCGAGATGACAGGCATCTTATCTGCATGGCTGTAACGGATCGTGCAGCCACGTCTCGATCCCTGAGTCGACAGATGGGGACGTTTGCAAGACAACAACCATTTGCACGAACAGTTCGACGACGTTTGCAGCAGCGTGGACTATCAGCTCGGAGACTGTGGGTGCGGTTACCCTTGACGCTGCATTACAGACAGGAGCGCCTGCGATGGTGTACTCAACGATGAACCTGGGTGCACGAATGGCAAAACGTCATTTTTTCGGATTAATCCAGGTTCTGTTTACAGCATCACGATGGTCGCATCCGTGTTTGGCGACATCGCGGTGAATGCACATTGGAAGCTTGAATTCGCCATCGTCATACTGGCGTATCACCCGGCGTGGTGGTATGGGGTGCCATTGGTTACAAGTCTCGGTCACCTCTTATTCGCATTGACGGCACTTTGAACAGTGGACTTTACGTTTCAGATGTGTTACGACCCGTGGCTCTACCCTTCATTCGATCCCTGCGAAACCCTACATTTCAACAGGATAATGCACGACCGCATGTTGCAGGTCCTGTACGGGCCTTTCTGGATACAGAAAATGTTCGACTGCTGCCATGACCAGCACATTCGCCAGATCTCTCACCAACTGAAAACGTCTGGTCAATGGTGACCGAGCAACTGGCTCGTTACAATACACCAGTCACTACTCTTGATGAACTGTGGTATCGTGTTGAAGCTGCATGGGCTGCTGTACCTGTACACGCCATCCAAGCTCTGTTTGACTCAATGCCCAGGCATATCAAGGCCGTTATGACGGCCAGAGGTGGTTGTTCTGGGTACTGATTTCTCAGGATCTATGCACCCAAATTGCGTGAAAATGTAATCACATGTCAGTTCTAGTATAATATATTTGTCCAACAAATACCCGTTTATCATCTGCATTTCTTCTTGGTGTAGCAATTTTAATGGTCAGTAGTGTACTATGAAAAACTCAAAATCAAATTATCCCAATTGTGGTATGTTGGTTATTCCTGAGAGTTACTGGTGAGAAATCTTTCGTGAAAAGAAACAAATTGGCTGATCATCCGAAGCATTATGATTTTGGTAAGATCTTACCGGACCAAACTGCTTAGGTCATCGGCCCCTAAGCTTACACACTACTTAATCTAACTTAAAATGGCCAGTGCCCACCGAGACGTTGGATTCCGCCTGGTGGCGTTGCGGGCACGTGATGTGGTAACAAAAGTATGTAAGGAGCAGACACGGAAGAGGGATCATCCTAGCAAACATATGGGTTGCAAATGGGGAAATCCATTGAGTTAAGCGAGTTTGCCAAAGGACATATTATTATTACGCAGAGCCAACGAGTTTCTGAACAACGGTGAACCTGGTCGAATGTTCTTTTGCTACTGTCGTGAGCATCTACGGAAAGAGGTAGAAGCATAGTGAAACTGCCGCGAGGCGCTAAATGGTTGGACGTCCACGACTCTTCACAAAAAGGGGGCATCGGAGGCTTGTGTGCTCTATGAAGTAGGGAAGATGGTGATCTGTGGCATCTCTGCCGAAAGAGCACGATGCCGTTTCACGCGCAAGTGTTTCGAAGTACACCATCCATAGTACACTGTTGAACATGGAGCTCCGCAGCAGATCAGACCCACGTGTTCAAATGTTGACCCAACGTCATCGGCAATTACGACTGCAGCGGGCATAGGAATTCGATCGTCGATCAACGGAAATGGGTCGGCTCTTCGAGTGAATCACATTTTTCCTGCATTAGGCGATGGTCGTTTCCATAGATGCCATCATCGAGGTGAACGTGGAGAAAAGTGGAGCGCGCCACGGACGCAGGCTGGTGAGAGCAGTATTATGCTATGTTCCTGGGACCTATGGTAGTAATGGAAGACACGCTGATAGCTGCAAACCACCTGCTTTCAAGTTTGATGTCTTCCCCGCGGGTGATGTCATCTTTCAACAGTATAACTGTCCATGTCTCGAAGCTAGAACCGTGCTACAGTGGTTGTTGTTGTTGTGGTCTTCAGTCCTGAGACTGGTTTGATGCAGCTCTCCATGCTACTCTATCCTGTGCAAGCTTCTTCATCTCCCAGTACCTACTGCAATCTACATCCTTCTGAATCTGCTTAGTGTATGCATCTCTTGGTCTCCCCCTACGATTTTTACCCTCCACGCTGCCCTCCAATGCTAAATTTGTGATCCCTTGATGCCTCAAAACATGTCCTACCAACCAATCCCTTCTTCTAGTCAAGTTGTGCCACAAACTTCTCTTCTCCCCAATCCTATTCAATACCTCCTCATTAGTTACGTGATCTACCCACCTTATCTTCAGCATTCTTCTGTAGCACCACATTTCAAAAGCTTCTATTCTCTTCTTGTCCAAACTGGTTATTGTCCATGTTTCACTTCCATACATGGCTACACTCCATACAAATACTTTCAGAAACGACTTCCTGACACTTAAATCTATACTCGATGTTAACAAATTTCTCTTCTTCAGAAACTATTTCCTTGCCATTGCCAGTCTACATTTTATATCCTCTCTCCTTCGACCATCATCAGTTATTTTGCTCCCCAAATAGCAAAACTCCTTTACTACTTTAAGTGTCTCATTTCCTAATCTAATTCCCTCAGCATCACCCGACTTAATTCGACTACATTCCATTATCCTCGTTTTGCTTTTGTTGATGCTCATCTTATATCCTCCTTTCAAGACACTGTCCATAACACTCAACTGCTCTTCCAAGTCCTTTGCTGTCTCTGACAGAATTACAATGTCATCGGCGAACCTCAAAGTTTTTACTTCTTCTCCATGAATTTTAATACCTACTCCGAATTTTTCTTTTGTTTCCTTTACTGCTTGCTCAATATACAGATTGAATAACATCGGGGAGAGGCTACAACCCTGTCTCACTCCTTTCCCAACCACTGCTTCCCTTTCATGCCCCTCGACTCTTATAACTGCCATCTGGTTTCTGTACAAATTGTAAATAGCCTTTCGCTCCCTGTATTTTACCCCTGCCACCTTCAGAACTTGAAAGAGAGTATTCCAGTTAACGTTGTCAAAAGCTTTCTCTAAGTCTACAAATGCTAGAAACGTAGGTTTGCCTTTTCTTAATCTTTCTTCTAAGATAAGTCGTAAGGTTAGTATTGCCTCACGTGTTCCAACATTTCTACGGAATCCAAACTGATCTTCCCCGAGGTCCGCTTCTACCAGTTTTTCCATTCGTCTGTAAAGAATTCGCGTTAGTATTTTGCAGCTGTGACTTATTAAACTGATAGTTCGGTAATTTTCACATCTGTCAACACCTGCTTTCTTTGGGATTGGAATTATTACATTCTTCTTGAAGTCTGATGGTATTTCGCCTGTTTCATACATCTTGCTCACCAGATGGTAGAGTTTTGTCAGGACTGGCTCTCCCAAGGCCGTCAGTAGTTCCAATGGAACCGTGCTACAGTGGTATGAGCAGCATTATCGTGAACTCACGTTGATGTCTCGCCGACCAAATTCCTCCGATGTAAGTGTTCTGTAACCCATCTCTGTCGCTATCGGCCGCCATTACGGCATACGCAAGCCAATGGCCCATTATTTGAGCGAATTATGTGACTGTGCGTAGACTTTCTTTCACTACTACCTTTATCCCGCATTGTGCGTAGGGTCGGCAGGGTTAAGTACGTAATTGGCATGTTTAATGTGAAGGGGTGGCCGGATGCCCTTCCTGCCACCAGCCCATACCCCCTGGGACGGAAGTACTAGTGTAAATCGTGAAATAGTGTGAATGTGTTTCAAATGTCTGCGAGTCGTGTAACTGAGGCGGCACGTGGGGACCAGCCCGGTATTCACCTAGTAGGATGTGGAAAACCGTCTAAAAACCACATCCAGGCTGGCCGGCACACCGGCCTTCGTCGTTAATCCGCCGGGCGGTTTCGATCCGGGGCCGGCGTGCCTACCAGAGTCCAGGAAACAGCGCTCTCGGCTACCCTTACGGGTCGTGACTATGCGTACACATACCCCCACAAACCTACCAACGAACTGTCGAATCCCTGATATACTGAATCAATGATTTTATTTCGTTCCAAAGACTGACTAACAAACTATTAACTAGGCTGGCATAATGTTTTTTATTTAACATTGACCAGAAGTCAGCAACGCTAACTTTGAATTACAGCAATTATTTGAGAACATAATCAAAGAGTAGTTAAGATATATCCGTCACAGATAGTCTTTCCTTTGCGGAGTATGAGTCATACTGATTCACCACAGCTGAATGCTTAGAGTTACGTGACAGAGGCACATAATTCATTTGCTCTGCCACTTCTCCATGTGCAGATGGAATACCAAAAGTGGACGACTAGCAGTGGTACAATAATTCTCCACAGTGTGTTGTATGAAGGGCTTGCAGAGTGTACATAGTTGCCTTTCTAAGGGTTGAGACTTAACAGAAGCGGCATCAAAAAATTTGACACCTCACACAACACGCTGTTCTCATTTCCGGTGAATGGTATGGGTGTTTGTACAGTAAAATGTGCTATAAAAGTTCTTGCAGACACCGATTTCCGCTGTAGATAAACCTCGGAATGATGGAAATTTGATATCGATGTAGACAAAAAGTTAACTTTCAACCATGCATCCTCTAAAACACGTTCTCGAGGCTGACACTGCATTTTAAGTGATTCTTCACATAAATTATAAGTTTTTACGTTATACATAGGACACACCAGATTTCTAGCAGATTGCTATCCGCTACTCACCTGAAGCATCCAGGTTTACTTCCCATCAAGAATGAAGACTTTGCTATTAATTGTTGGAATGTCAACCATCTCTGTCATTCCAACACAGTGAACCACTGTGCAGGATAACGCTATTTAACATTACCCTACGTGTACTAACCTGCATGCTCACAGGTTTAGAATGCATTACATCTTTGATGATGTCAGTATACAAGATGGCTGATGTGAGGATAGTTGCTCCATTTCCCGTGGCATTACGGTTGTCTAGCCCCACCATACGTCATGCTTTCTAGCCATCTAGTGAACTCAACATCTGCATTCTGTACTCTGTAGTGAAAGGTCAATTATCATCATTATCAACCGTCATCAACCACCTCCAAGCAGAGTAAAGTGACTCGCACACTCGATTGTAAGTAATTAAGCTTTCTTTTCTGTCAATGTTTGTTATTCGAGGCGTGTGTGTGTATGTAAGTGGTTTTCATGGTCTTCTTTTACTTCTCCCTCAGTTCGACACCTTCCTGATGTAGACATTTTTGTGCCAGAAACATTTGGGGAGCAGCAGCAGCAAGAGGTATCAAGCCAGTATGTGGACGTGCTCCTTGAAGTAGCTCCAAACATGTTGGAGTGCAAATCAAGTACATTTGAGCACTCCATACGTTCTCAAACTCATTGGAGTACAACACAGTGCAATATTCAGTCATAAGAAGGGGTTCAGCAGTCCAGCTGGCACGACTGAACAATAACGGGAAGATAAGAACTATCTCGTATTAGTTCTAGGCTGTTAAACAGTCTGCTGTACCGCCCAAACTGATGAGGTTTCCCATGTTAATCAGACTACATGCATATAACACAAAAACTGTAGCATTGAATACACATTTTTATTAAATCTTCCATTTGACAGAACTTTTTTTGAAAAGAAGAAAAGAAGGCAACAAAATAGTGCAACAAATCCATTAATGTGGTCAGATGTAAAATTTTGTGAGCAGACGAAGTGTTAACGATGGCATCAAAGAGGAATAAACGCTATTGAAGTTTATTTCGTTTTCCCGCTTTGAGAAGTGTAAACCAGTAGCATTTTTGCTGTATATTTTTATTAATAACCAATGGATTTCTCAAATTTTTTTTCTGTTTCAGATTTTCAATGCCCTGGGTTAACATAACATTACTGGTATACAGATAAACAAAAGTACCTTTTGTTAATAGTTTCTAGTTTTATTTCGTTACTCAGTTAATCATATGGGTATAAACCATATTTACATTGATAACACAAGAAGATTTACTTTTTGTACAGTAATGAATTGTGCTTACCTTTTAGGTATCGAAGTAATCTACACTACTGGCCATTAAAATTTCTACACCAAGAAGAAATGCAGATGATAAACGGGTATTCACTGGACATATATATTATACTAGAACTGACATGTGATTACATTTTCACGCAATTTGGGTGCATAGATCCTGAGAAATCAGTACCCAGAACAACCACCTCTGGCCGTAATAACGGCCTTGATACGCCTGGGCATTGAGTCAAACAGAGCTTGGATGGCGTGTACAGGTACAGCTGCCCATGCAGCTTCAACACCATACCACAGTTCATCAAGAGTAGTGACTGGCGTATTGTGACGAGCCAGTTGCTCGGCCTCCATTGACCAGACGTTTTCAGTTAGTGAGAGATCTGGAGAATGTTCTGACCAGGGCAGCAGTCGAACATTTTCTGTATTCAGAAAGGCCCGTACAGCACCTGCAACATGCAGTCGTGCATTATCCTGCTGAAATGTAGGGTTTCGCAGGGATCGAATGAAGGGTAGAGCCACGGATCGTAACACATCTGAAATGTAAAGTCCACTGTTCAAAGTGCCGTCAATGCGAATAAGAGGTGACCGAGACGTGTAACCAATGGCACCCCATACCATCACGCCGTGTGATACACCAGTATGGCGATGACGAATACACGCTTCCAATGTGCGTTCACCGCGATGTCGCCAAACACGGATGCGACCATCGTGATGCTGTAAACAGAACCTAGATTCATCTGAAAAATTGACGTTTTGTCATTCGTGCACCCAGGTTTGTCGTTGAGTACACCATCGCAGGCGCTCCTTTATGTGATGCAGCGTCAAGGGTAACCGCAGCCATGGTCTCCGAGCTGATAGCCCATGCTGCTGCAAAAGTCGTCGAACTGTTCGTGCAAATGGTTGTTGTCTTGCAAACGTCCCCATCTGTCGACTCAGGGATCGAGACGTGGCTGCACGATCCGTTGCAGCCATGCGGATAAGATGCCTGTACTCTCGACTGCTACTGATACGAGGCCGTTGGGATCCAGCACGGCGTTCCGTATTACCCTCCTGAAACCACCGATTCCATATTTTGCTAACACTCATTGATCTCGACCAACGCGAGTAGCATTGTCGCGATACGATAAACCGCAATCGCGATAGGCTACAATCCGATCTCTATCAAAGTCGGAAACGTGATGGTACGCATTTCTCCTCCTTAAACGAGGCATCACAACAACGTTTCACCAGGCAACGCCGGTCGATTGCTGTTTGTGTATGAGAAATCGGTTGGAAAGTTTCCTCATGTCAGAACGTTGTAGGTGTCGCCACCGGCGCCAACCTTGTGTGAATGCTCTGAAAAGCTAATCATTTGCATATCACAGTATCTTCTTCCTGTCGGTTGAATGTCACGTCAGTAGCACGTCATCTTCGTGGTGTAGCAATTTTAATGGCCAGTAGTGCACCTACAAAACATATTGAGTACAAACTATCAGTCATTTGACGCACAATACTCTTGTGTGTGTTCCGTGTTCTAGCCCCAGACGCGCCAATCGGACTCTAGCGACCGCCGTCTCATCCTCTGATCAGAGGTGGCAGGGAGGGGCACTTGGTCAGCACACTGCTGTCCCGATCTTGACCTTGGAGCAGCTACTAATCGGTCGAGTATCTCCTCAGTTGGCCTCACGAGTCACGTGCCTCCCCTACCAGTCCTCCTACAAACGAAAAATCCCTGGCGGTACAGGGAATCTAGCCCGTGTCCCACGCATGGCACTGACTTCTTCTGACCTCACAGATACGGAGGCGGACAATACTTTTGCCTACTTGCTGTCAAATTTAGTTCTCGGGCGTGACAAGTTCTCTTTCCAACCGAATAAATTATATAAAAAGCGGGTATTCTAGAATCTTTCTCCCTTTTGGTTAAATTTCTGTGGACGCCTGTGTCAGTGGTAAGCTTCCGGAGTCTGTCACACTTTATAGATACCCAGGGCTTATACTGCGAGGTGAAATGAAACGAGACTAACGTATACCATCAATAACAAAGTAAGCGAAGAAGGGAAGACATGCTGTTGTTAGTGAGGGTTCCGGGAAGATGCAGTTAACCTGTACAGGGAATCGCCCACATGACGTCAGTGGGGCCGGTGCACCCGTGTTTGAAGTTGTCACTCAGTAGGTATGGCAGCACTTCGGAGGCGAACCGCTAGTATCATAACAGGTCACATGAAAAGTGTAACAGAGGTACCTGGCTAACTTAAACATCTACATCTACATTTATACTCCACAAGCCACCCAACGGTGTGTGGCGGAGGGCACTTTATGTGCCACTGTCATTACCTCCCTTTCCTGTTCCAGTCGCGTATGGATCGCGGGAAGAACGACTGTCTGAAAGCCTCCGTGCGCGCTCTAATCTCTCTAATTTTACATTCGTAATCTCCTCGGGAGGTATAAGTAGGGGGAAGCAATATATTCGATACCTCATCCAGAAACGCACCCTCTCGAAACCTGGCGAGCAAGCTACACCGCGATGCAGAGCACCTCTCTTGCAGAGTCTGCCACTTTAGTTTGCTAAACATCTCCGTAACGCTGTCACGGTTACCAAATAACCCTGTGACGAAACGCGCCGCTCTTCTTTGGATCTTCTCTACCTCCTCCGTCAACCCGATCTGGTACGGATCCCACACTGATGAGCAATACTCAAGTATAGGTCGAACGAGTTTTTTGTAAGCCACCTCCTTTGTTGATGGACTACATTTTCTAAGCACTCTCCCAATGAATCTCAACCTGGTACCCGCCTTACCAACAATTAATTTTATATGATCATTCCACTTCAAATCGTTCCGCACGCATACTCCCAGATACACTCCTGGAAATGGAAAAAAGAACACATTGACACCGGTGTGTCAGACCCACCATACTTGCTCCGGACACTGCGAGAGGGCTGTACAAGCAATGATCACACGCACGGCACAGCGGACACACCAGGAACCGCGGTGTTGGCCGTCGAATGGCGCTAGCTGCGCAGCATTTGTGCACCGCCGCCGTCAGTGTCAGCCAGTTTGCCGTGGCATACGGAGCTCCATCGCAGTCTTTAACACTGGTAGCATGCCGCGACAACGTGGACGTGAACCGTATGTGCAGTTGACGGACTTTGAGCGAGGGCGTATAGTGGGCATGCGGGAGGCCGGGTGGACGTACCGCCGAATTGCTCAACACGTGGGGCGTGAGGTCTCCACAGTACATCGATGTTGTCGCCAGTGGTCGGCGGAAGGTGCACGTGCCCGTCGACCTGGGACCGGACCGCAGCGATGCACGGATGCACGCCAAGACCGTAGGATCCTACGCAGTGCCGTAGGGGACCGCACCGCCACTTCCCAGCAAATTAGGGACACTGTTGCTCCTGGGGTATCGGCGAGGACCATTCGCAACCATCTCCATGAAGCTGGGCTACGGTCCCGCACACTGTTAGGCAGTCTTCCGCTCACGCCCCAACATCGTGCAGCCCGCCTCCAGTGGTGTCGCGACAGGCGTGAATGGAGGGACGAATGGAGACGTGTCGTCTTCAGCGATGAGAGTCGCTTCTGCCTTGGTGCCAATGATGGTCGTATGCGTGTTTGGCGCCGTGCAGGTGAGCGCCACAATCAGGACTGCATACGACCGAGGCACACAGGGCCAACACCCGGCATCATGGTGTGGGGAGCGATCTCCTACACTGGCCGTACACCACTGGTGATCGTCGAGGGGACACTGAATAGTGCACGGTACATCCAAACCGTCATCGAACCCATCGTTCTACCATTCCTAGACCGGCAAGGGAACTTGCTGTTCCAACAGGACAATGCACGTCCGCATGTATCCCGTGCCACCCAACGTGCTCTAGAAGGTGTAAGTCAACTACCCTGGCCAGCAAGATCTCCGGATCTGTCCCCCATTGAGCATGTTTGGGACTGGATGAAGCGTCGTCTCACGCGGTCTGCACGTCCAGCACGAACGCTGGTCCAACTGAGGCGCCAGGTGGAAATGGCATGGCAAGCCGTTCCACAGGACTACATCCAGCATCTCTACGATCGTCTCCATGGGAGAATAGCAGCCTGCATTGCTGCGAAAGGTGGATATACACTGTACTAGTGCCGACATTGTGCATGCTCTGTTGCCTGTGTCTATGTGCCTGTGGTTCTGTCAGTGTGATCATGTGATGTATCTGACCCCAGGAATGTGTCAATAAAGTTTCCCCTTCCTGGGACAATGAATTCACGGTGTTCTTATTTCAATTTCCAGGAGTGTATTTTACAGAAGTAACTGCTACCAGTGTTTGTTCCGCTACCATATAATCATACAATAAAGGCTCCTTCTTTCTATGTATTCGCAATAGATTACATTTGTCTATGTTAAGGGACAGTTGCCACTCCCTGCACCAAGTGCCTATCCGCTGCAGATCTTCCTGCATTTCGCTACAATTTTCTAATGCTGCAACTTCTCTGTATACTACAGCATCATCCGCGAAAAGCCGCATGGAACTTCCGACACTATCTGCTAGGTCATTTATACATATTGTGAAAAGCAATGGTCCCATAACACTCCCCTGTGGCACTCCAGAGGTTACTTTAACGTCTGTAGACGTCTCTCCATTGATAACAACGAGAAGAAATGTGACGTCCTCTCCGAAATCCAGCTGTGTTCTCACAATCGTAAATCTCGCATAGGAGCTATCAGAATGAAGTGAGAGGTTAGGGCAAGTGCAGCGACATAGGCATAGTCCTTTCTCCCCTCGCTCCTGAGTAGAGCAATACAAAAATTGCTAAGTGATTCTTCAGATTCTCCCAGCATACTTCATGACGAAACAATTTATGGACGTACTGCTGGATGTCAATGCCAATTGGGCACAATGTTTCGGCAAGCGACGACATTACCATCAGCAGACACTCTGAGCATGGCAACGCGGTTGCTTGCTGAAATATTGCTCCAGCTGGTCACTGACATCCGGCAGTTCACCTATGAATTATGTCGTCAATAAACTGCTAATATTGCTAAGTCGTACGAAATTCCTCCACCATACGCTGCATAGTGGCTTTCAGAGTATATCTACTGATGTGGATGTAGAAGTGCTTCAGCAGTAGATGGGATTTCATTTGAAAAAATTCGCTTGTTCATCCGAAATTAAGTGAAATATTCAGCCTCAACATGGGTTAGCTTCTCGCCAGAACGAATTGTCCCACACCTAACAAGCACCAAATACTGGCGGCTTACCTCACCACAGAAGTATTCCTTGCTTCGAAGAGCAATGCTCTTCTTGGAGACATGCGAACAGCACTTTGTCTCGCCTTAGTGACTTAAAAAAGCTTCTTTACGGCGGGATGGTCGGTTTCACAGTCCGCAGCAATTTTTGTTACACTTGCTACCATCTAGACTCCCTCTTACTCAAGGTACAACAAATATTCTGTTTGTAGGGGAAATCCTGATGTGGACTCGGGATGAAGGGGCACTTCTGTGCACAGCTAGGCAGCAAAGGTGGGTCCACGACAGGGATGCAGGCCGATGGCAGCACATGGCGTGGATGGTGCGTGGTAAGCTGAATCAGCTGATTAGCAGCTAATGGGCTGCGAGTGACGTCAGCACCCAGGAATGCCGGCACACAGAAGCCCACTCAGCAACGTGTGCCCCAGTTAGTGCAGTGATCCTGCTCACAGTAGTTGCCAGTGGTGTGGAAGACTGCAGGATATGACAGCATCTGTTAGTACAGGGCTTCACAACATACGTGCTCGCGGAGCAAGCTGTGAGCAGCAAGGCGTGAGCACGGAGCAGCGCGAGCACGCTATCCCCACTACCGGACCAGAGCGGAGAGTGGGGAGAGTCATGTGGGGCACACAACAGCTGCCGCCAGTCGATGTAAATCCGCGGCCACCTGCAGGGATATCACTCACGAATTATTACTGCGACAAACGAAACAAATAAAGGAGAATGTACACATGCCACATAATTTTATTAGCTTGGTGTATGCCTCTACATTCGCATTAATTTGTGAACTGTTACACAATAAAAGGTGTCACTGAAGTGTGGGATTCTCGGTTATCTTGTACTTTTTGCCCTTTACAATTGCGTCTATGTTCGGAGTAATTGTTCTTGTGCATTGAAGGCGGGCGTGCAGTTTAAATTTCGATCAGACAATGCGTTCCTCAGGCGCGTCTTGTTACATTTCATTGCAGAGAACAGTTGTTCACAAACATACGTGGAACCGAACATTGATATTATTGTAGCTGCCAGTTTGTGCAAACGAGGAAATCTATCCTGAGGGAAGTGTCTGTAGAATTCCAAAATGTTTTTCTTGTTCTGAAATTTGTCTCTGTATTCTCTGTCACACTGCAGGTCAATAATTTCTAGTTATTCGCTGAATATGGAGAGAACAGATCAAAATCACTGTCTAGTGCTGTCATATCTTGAAAGCGCTGATCAACTAAACTATGTGAATAACGTTCACAGTCTTTGTGAACATCTTGCATGGATGGTAATTTAGGAAAATGAGCTAGGTTTCCTGTTTCCAGCTGACTCACCCAAAGTGTCAATTTCATTTTAAAAGCTCGTATTCGATCTATGAAATGAGTAATTAGCAGATCTTTACCTTGTAGTAAAATGTTCAAAGCATTCAGATGGCTAGTTAAATCTGCCAAGAACGGGAGATCACATTCAAACGTGCGCGCGCATTTCCCCTCCCTCCCCTCCCTCCCTACTCCGCGACCTTGCACCTGCTCGCGAGCACGTGCCTGAGCAGACGCGAGTACTCGCGCTCAAAACCGGCCAGTTGTTAAGCCCTGTGTTAGTAGATCGTGCCCCTGAAACTGTCAACACACAGTAATGGAGCATCTGCACGAGTGTATGAGGATGAGGATGAGGAGCTCTATTGACTGGGTTTCTATCTGTTGCCACTCGAGGCAGAAGACAGGATGTTGCTGGAGTGCACCTGGAGCACCTGACCAGTGGAAGACACCAAATCTGGGAAGGTGGACTTCATGCTAGAGGATGGTGCAGAGCAGGCGGAGGCTCACCCCCATGGTGGCTGCTTGCCAACCCATATTGCTCTGGCGCCCTGGTGTAAAACTCTTGTTATCAAAGATGCTGCCAAACTGCTGATATCTTTGCTCAAATTGACAATTATTTATAAGGACTGGCTGCAGCAGCTCATCAATTGTGGTGTTGCACTGCTTCTGGCCACGTTCAGAATAACAAAAAAAAAAAAATACAAAAAAAATTGTTCAAATGGCTCTGAGCACTATGGGACTTAACTTCTGAGGTCATTAGTCCCCTAGAACTTAGAACTACTCAAACCTAACTAACCTACGGACATGACACACACCCATGCCTGAGGCAGGATTCGAACCTGCGACCATAGCGGTCGCGCAGTTCCAGACTGAAGCGCCTAGAACCGCACGGTCACTCCGGCCGGCTCTAACAAATCCGTGGGCTAGCAATGTAGTAAGCACATAGCCTGCCGTGCTAGAGCCTCTTCTTTCTGCTGCATATCCAGGATTGCTTTTCTCAGCTTAGTCAATCTCGCAATGTATAAGCAGCCCCATTGCTACAACTGGCATGCCAACAACTCAGTACATGATGGCCGAGTATGGTTTCCAAAATGCTGCTGCTGAGCTGAAAGTTTCTACAGTAACTCCCAAAAAATACTGATAGCACTACAGTATCTCCGTACTTTGGAAGACCCTACTCTGGACCAGTCTGTAACAGAACTCAGGATACATGGGCAGCAATGTACACTATTTACATTTCTCCTTTTTAAGTACAAGGTGGCAGTAGTAGGACAATGTTCATACCACCCCACGTTGCATTTTTGACAAATGTATTCAAGATGATGGATCCAAGATGGCAGCGATGGATACGGCAACGTCGCAATGATGTCATGGCGGGAAGTTCAAATTTTGGCGCGAAAATAGGTCACTTGGGCTACCTCCGATAACCTGAACCCATCCCCTCCCCTGCCCCCCCCCCAAGAAAATGGTGGGAAGTTCAAATTTTGGCAGGGAAAAAAAGAGCACTTGTGCTACCTACACTAACCTAAGAAAATGGCGCAAAAAAGGTCATCTGGGCTACCTTCACTAACATAAGTCATCTGAGCGCCACCTCTTCCTAGGAATTGATGGGGAAAGGACTGAGCATCTGCTGGGCTGTTGGAAAGGATGGATGTAGGTCTTTACTTTGCAGGCAGTCTTTATTTAAACAATTTGAGGCAGTAGCTCCATCCAGAGTGGTCACCATGAGGTCCAGAGTCCAACTGACCTAGTACACAGTACTGGCATCAGAGGGTGCTGTCGTCGCTTCCGTGACGTAATCCAAGATGGTGGTCTCTGGCAAAAATGGCGGGAACCAAAAGAACCCTTAATACAGTCACATGTTAGAATTCAAATGGTTCAAATGGCTTTGAGTACTATGGGACTTAACATCTGAGGTCATCAGTCTGCTAGAACTTAGAACTACTGAAACCTAAGTAACCTAAGGACGTCACACACACCCATGCCCGAGGCAGGATTCGAACCTGCGACCATAGCGGTCGCGCGGTTCCAGATTGAAGTGCCTAGAACGCCCGGCCACGCTGGCCAGCTTGTTAGAATTCAGCCAGTAGGCGGTATCTGATAACGTCATTGGAGGGGTATAGGAGAGGCTCAGCAGCTCTGGGACCTTAGTCTCGCTCAGTCAGCCAGCAGCAGTAGCAGCAACAGCAGCAGAAGAAGAAGGAGAACCATGTAGTGTCAACAGCAGTCAGCAGTCACAATCCAGCACAGCCCTGCAGAACAGGAAGAAGTGGAAAACTAAGTATCCCAAATCACATCTTTCCCTGTGGTTAGCATTATCATCATTATTAGTTGTTTTTGCATCTTGGGCGCTTCCTCCTCTTTGTTCAGCACTAGCCCTCAACACGTCCAAGCCTGCAGGGTTAAGCACAAACATTCCGACCTCTGCTGCCCCCGGACCTGCAGCAACCTCGGCTACCATCTTTTCGGGACCTACACTGACCTCTGGGCTTGTGGCAGCAACAACCTCCAGCATGTCTGAACCTGTAGTGACCATGTGGGATCCTGTAGCGGACATAGCCTACTTGCTGGAGCAGAACAAGAAGCTGTTATTGTCCACCCCACTCATCAATTTGTGTGATGAGGACACACGGACTGCTCTCAACACATCAAACGCTGATGGTGGTCCTAAACAACAACAAGATGAGCACAGTACTGGTCAGCAACTTACGACCCATCTCAGCAGAATATCCCTGTGCTAGTGCAGGCACAGAATGCAGATGCAGTGGATAAGAAGGCATCAAGTGTACCGATGGTTTTTAGATCTACATACAATTTAACTCCCAGTGGAACAAGACATGTAAATGTTGGTATAGAAGAACATCGTGACTGGGTCTTGCCTGCGAGAATAGAAATTGAAAACGCATCGAAGGGTGTTAAAGTGCCAATTTCTGAGTTCGACTGGGACGACATATTTCATGCAGAGCGCTACATCAATCAGCAAACAGTGTTTGATGACGGAGCACTATGTGTGAAATTGGGTGACAAGTGTGTTTATCTATGGTACACCTCAGTTATGGACTTACACAATCTGGATATTGTGCTACGCCTTGCATTGGAGACATTGAATCGTTGGTTGCTGAGCATAGACTCTGCAGACAATGATGTAAACTTCCTACTGGTACATAGTGTACATGTAGATATTTGGAGCAGTACCTTTGTTTGCACGGACGCTGAACCAAAAGAGGAACAAATTAAATGTGCGTGTGAAGAACCTGAGTACCGTGAGGTATCCATTGGCTTGAGGAAGATACGCGCGGATTTCATTGCATATCAAAAAGCTTTGTTTGATAAATACTGTATAGGTGGGAAGAAGAATATAAAGAAAGGGTCTGATGATTTTTTTTAAATACTGCATCCGATTTATGATATTTAAATAAAGAATGTATAATCGCAACTGTGTTTGTGTTTTTTTCATACATCTCTCATTGTAGTCCAAGTATTACGCTTATTAATACCATTATTTTCAGTGATACACCTATAATGATCCAGCAACAGCAGCAAACAATTACCACAAACATCGCCTCACCATTTATTGAAAAAATGAATGATTAGGTTACTCTTCATGGGTAAAATACAGGGTGTTTCAAAAATGACCGGTATATTTGAAACGGCAATAAAAACTAAACGAGCAGCGATAGAAATACACCGTTTGTTGCAATATGCTTGGGACAACAGTACATTTTCAGGCAGACAAACTTTCGAAATTACAGTAGTCACAATTTTCAACAACAGATGGCGTGCGGGCTGGGAAACTCTATAGTACGATATTTTCCACATATCCACCATGCGTAGCAATAATATGGCGTAGTCTCTGAATGAAATTACCCGAAACCTTTGACAACGTGTCTGGCGGAATGGCTTCACATGCAGATGAGATGTACTGCTTCAGCTGTTCAATTGTTTCTGGATTCTGGCGGTACACCTGGTCTTTCAAGTGTCCCCACAGAAAGAAGTCACAGGGGTTCATGTCTGGCGAATAGGGAGGCCAATCCACGCCGCCTCCTGTATGTTTCGGATAGCCCAAAGCAATCACACGATCATCGAAATATTCATTCAGGAAATTAAAGACGTCGGCCGTGCGATGTGGCCAGGCACCATCTTGCATAAACCACGAGGTGTTCGCAGTGTCGTCTAAGGCAGTTTGTACCGCCACAAATTCACGAAGAATGTCCAGATAGCGTGATGCAGTAATCGTTTCGGATCTGAAAAATGGGCCAATGATTCCTTTGGAAGAAATGGCGGCCCAGACCAGTACTTTTTGAGGATGCAGGGACGATGGGACTGCAACATGGGGCTTTTCGGTTCCCCATATGCGCCAGTTCTGTTTATTGACGAAGCCGTCCAGGTAAAAATAAGCTTCGTCAGTAAACCAAATGCTGCCCACATGCATATCGCCGTCATCAATCCTGTGCACTATATCGTTAGCGAATGTCTCTCGTGCAGCAATGGTAGCGGCGCTGAGGGGTTGCCGAGTTTGAATTTTGTATGGATAGAGGTGTAAACTCTGGCGCATGAGACGATACGTGGACGTTGGCGTCATTTGTACCGCAGCTGCAACACGGCGAACGGAAACCCGAGGCCGCTGTTGGATCACCTGCTGCACTAGCTGCGCGTTGCCCTCTGTGGTTGCCGTACGCAGTCGCCCTACCTTTCCAGCACGTTCATCCGTCACGTTCCCAGTCCGTTGAAATTTTTCAAACAGATCCTTTATTGTATCGCTTTTCGGTCCTTTGGTTACATTAAACCTCCGTTGAAAACTTCGTCTTGTTGCAACAACACTGTGTTCTAGGCGGTGGAATTCCAACACCAGAAAAATCCTCTGTTCTAAGGAATAAACCATGTTGTCTACAGCACACTTGCACGTTGTGAACAGCACACGCTTACAGCAGAAAGACGACGTACAGAATGGCGCACCCACAGACTGCGTTGTCTTCTATATCTTTCACATCACTTGCAGCGCCATCTGTTGTTGAAAATTGTAACTACTGTAATTTCGAAAGTTTGTCCGCCTGAAAATGTACTGTTGTCCCAAGCATATTGCAACAAACGGTGTATTTCTATCGCTGCTCGTTTAGTTTTTATTGCCGTTTCAAATATACCGGTCATTTTTGAAACACCCTGTATATATAGCTGATTTCTCTATATAGTCAATATAGCTCACTCGGTTAAATGATGGAGCTATAATAGCTACACATACTATTACCGTCCATTCAAGTGTATCTTTCTGTATATGCCAACTACTTGTCAGTACCTGGCGTAGTTAGTATCATGGCAGGGTGGGTGAGACATCCTCATCACATGGACTTTGTTGTCGGTGACTGGTCCTGTGAAGATGCAAATGAAGGCCTGTAGAAGAAGAAGAACGGAATTCTCCTTCCTGATAATATACGAGCAATTATTGTAGGTCTACCCAGTTGTGGCAAGACTAATGACCTCATGATGGGGCTAACGCATGTAGATGGAGTCAGATTTTAACATGTTTGTGTATTCTCAAAAACACTGTTTTAGCCCAAGTATCAGCTATTACAGGAGATATTGTGCGGTGTAGATTGTGTTACATACACGACTTTCAGTGAAAGTAGTGATATCCCCCACCTGAAAAAGCAAAGCCAAACACTGTCTTCATATTTGACGATGTTGCTGTGGAAAACCAAGACCAAATTCGAAAATATTTCTGTTTCTTTCGTCATATGTGTGCTGATGTATTTTACCTAAGCCAAACATATTCCAGAATTCCGACAGTTGGTTAGGGATAACGCAAACCTCATTACAGCCTTCAAACAAGACAATCTGAATTTAAAACACGTTTATCAGGCACATGTAGGAACTGATATGTCGTTCAATGATTTTGTAAAGGTGTGTGCTGATTGTTGGAATCATTCACAGTACAGGTTATTCGTTATTGATAAAACAAGAAGACTGAATCAGGTAAAGGCGAAACTTTCAAGAGTTTCTGTATATATATATATATATAACCTGGTAAGAGAGGTTAGTACATCAGTATACGCTGCACTATGGACAAATTCGCGCTCATGTCGAGCTCTCAACCCGAGAGAATGGGTGTACACAGACAGAACATTCGCCTGTACATGGATGCGAAAGTTCAGGCTATTGTGCATAAAGTTGGAGGTATGCGCAGGAAACTAGAGACGTATTACCACACTCTTCGGAGAATGGTGAATGCGTTAAATGAGTTACTTAATGAAATCGGTGCTAAAGTAACCGACTTAAATGAAAAGGTCGAGGCTATTGAGGGGAAAATAGATGTACAGTTCCTTGTTGTTGGGAAGGGGGAGCGGGTATATAGTAAGTGGAAGAAGAAGAGCGGATATATAAAGCCTCACGCTGCGGACATGTCTGATTAGTATACACCGAGATGTCAACGAAGCAGAAAGTGATTCAAGGGCGGAAAGCGGTTCGGGAGAAATTACGGTTGCCAAGGTTAGGGCACATGGATCGACAGCAAACACTATGAGAGACCTTTAAGCCGGTTACTGAATCTCTCCGACAGCTCTCAGCAAAAACAAAAAAATGGCTCTGAGCACTATGGGACTCAACTGCTGAGGTCATAAGTCCCCTAGAACTTAGAACTATTTAAACCTAACTAACTTAAGGACATCACACACATCCATGCCCCAGGCAGGATTCGAACCTGCGACCGTACCGGTCGCGCGGTTCCAGACTGTAGCGCCTAGAACCGCTCGGCCACTCCGGCCGGCTCAGCAAAAACAAAAACACACGATAACGAGGATGTTGCCATTGACGAATTCATTGTCCGTCACACCCCCAGTCAGATAGATAGATCATTCGGCGTTAGCAGGGGAAGACCGTACATGTTGGACGTGCAGCCTATGACCGATGACACAATACAGACTGGTGATAGGCGATTTGAGAGAACACCCGGCTTAATGAATCTTATTTTCCTAAGACCTACCAAAAAACCTATAAATTATTCAGTTAAACGTACCGTCAAATACTGCACTTGTTTGATGTATATAAGATCGCAAAAAGCCTTAGCAACAAGAAATATAAAACCATTATACAACCAATACTTGATGGAGAAAACAACAACAACAAAAACAACAGCAGCAGCAGCGGTGATGGTATTGACATTGAGCATAAAGCAGTGAATAATCGAATCTCGCAGTATATATATTATGACGACCCCAACGAGCTAATAGATCGACTACGGCTGCTCAGGGCATCCGCTGCTGCAAGTAATACAGCTCATTAGAATGCGTCTGTTTCAATAATCTCCGAACTTAGAGAGGGAGGTATCATCGAATAAGTATGGAGACAGTAGTGCGAGAATTGCACAAACCAGCCCGCAAAACATACGATCGTAGGCATGTTGTGCAAAAGGTTTGCATGACGTATGGCAGGCTGATTTTGTAGATATGAGGGAATATTCACATGAGAATAATGGATTGAAATGTATTTTAATAGTTATTGACACATACTCCAAATTTGCCTGGGAGTTACCTGTTAAAACAAAAACGGATAGAAATGTCGCGGATGTGTTTGAGCGTTTGCTACAAACAGGAACAACCGATGCCCAGACAACCTCAAACCGACCACGGTGGAAAGTTTACAATAAGTATTTGAAGACCGTGATGCAGCGGTACTGAATACATCACTACTCGACGTTCACTCACCTGAAGGCAAGTATCGTCGAGCGTCTGAACAGAACAATAAAAGGTCGAATGTGGATGCGTTTTAACCTTCGTGGCTCATACCAATGGACAGATATCCTCCTAGAAATAATTGCTCAGTGTAATCGAACCAAACGTAGCACAATGAAAATGAGACCTATCGACGTTCGTGATAACGGACTCATGGAAGCGGTGAACTATCGCATTAAAATGCTGGATCCATGCAGACATAAATTTAATGTAGGTGGTTTGGTACGTATCTCAAAACACAAGACAGCATTTGAGAAATCATACCTACCGAACAGGTCAGCAGAGACATTTACCGTTTCAAAAGTCCAAAGAACGAATCATAGAACTTATATATTGAGGGATAGTAAAGGCGAAGAAATTGCAGGCTACTTCTACACCGAGGAGTTGCAGAAAAGCTCAGAACCGGATGATTTTCTCGTGGAGAGAGTCATAAGAAGCCGTGGAAATAAAGCACTAGTCAAATGCCTTGGTTTTCCTACTGCAAAAAACAGTTGGATTTATGCTAACGATCTGCTATATATGGGAGCGCACAGTCCACAACCACCGCAGTAGCATAACATGCGTGCTAGGAGACGCATTAGAGAAGGTGGTGGTATTCTAGACAAACTGCCAGTGGAATTTCACATTCCGAGGTATAACTACTGTGGACCTGGAACATTGCTTGGCACGAGGTGATAAGGGAGTTAATATGATCGACGAAGCGTGTATGGAACATGACATCGCATATGCTGCAAGTAAAGATCCCTCAAATTGTCACATTACAGATAGGATTTTAGCTAATGAGGGTAACGCGTTACGGAGAAGAAAGGATATTAGTATAGGTCAATGCGTCGCAGCATTTGCAGTTGATAAAACCATGCATGGAAAAATTAAGTTGGGTTTAGGAGAGACGAATTTCATGCGAGTTATGAATACTGCACGTTTTGCACTAAACAAGAAGAAAGATAAAGGCGGGAAGCAGAGTGTTTGAAGAACTGTATCCTGACAGCTAGTAAAGCTGCATGTCCTCGGGAAGATTTAAGGAGATGGGACCTGGATAAACTGAAAGAACCAGAGGTTGTACAGAGTTTCAGGGAGAGCATAAGGGAACAATTGACAGGAATGGGGGAAAGAAATACAGTAGAAGAAGAATGGATAGCTCTGAGGGATGAAGTAGTGAAGGCAGCAGAGGATCAAGTAGGTAAAAAGACGAGGGCTAGTAGAAATCCTTGGGTAACAGAAGAAATATTGAATTTAATTGATGAAAGGAGAAAATATAGAAATGCAGTAAATGAAGCAGGCAAAAAGGAATACAGACGTCTCAAAAATGAGATCGACAGGAAGTGCAAAATGGCTAAGCAGGGATGGCTAGAGGACAAATGTAAGGATGTAGAGGCTTGTCTCACTAGGGGTAAGATAGATACTGCCTACAGGAAAATTAAAGAGACCTTTGGAGAGAAGAGAACCACTTGTATGAATCTCAAGAGCTCAGATGGCAACCCAGTTCTAAGCAAAGAAGGGAAGGCAGAAAGGTGGAAGGAGTATATAGAGGGTTTATACAAGGGCGATGTACTTGAGGACAATATTATGGAAATGGAAGAGGATGTAGATGAAGATGAAGTGGGAGATAAGATACTGCGTGAAGAGTTTGACAGAGCACTGAAAGACCTGAGTCGAAACAAGGCCCCGGGAGTAGACAACATTCCATTAGAACTACTGATGGCCTTGGGAGATCCAGTCATGACAAAACTCTACCATCTGGTGAGCAAGATGTATGAGACAGGCGAAATACCCACAGACTTCAAGAAGAATATAATAATTCCAATCCCAAAGAAAGCAGGTGTTGACAGATGTGAAAATTACCGAACTATCAGTTTAATAAGTCACAGCTGTAAAATACTAACGCGAATTCTTTACAGACGAATGGAAAAACTGGTAGAAGCGGACCTCGGGGAAGATCAGTTTGGATTCTGTAGAAATGTTGGAACACGTGAGGCAATATTAACCTTACGACTTATCTTAGGAGAAATATTAAGAAAAGACAAACCTACGTTTCTAGCATTTGTAGACGTAGAGAAAGCTTTTGACAACGTTAACTGGAATACTCTCTTTCAAGTTCTGAAGGTGGCAGGGGTAAAATATAGGGAGCGAAAGGCTATTTACAATTTGTACAGAAACCAGATGGCAGTTATAAGAGTCGAGAAGCATGAAAGGGAAGCAGTGGTTGGGAAAGGAGTGAGACAGGGTTGTAGCCTCTCCCCGATGTTATTCAATCTGTATATTGAGCAAGCAGTAAAGGAAACAAAAGAAAAATTCGGAGTAGGTATTAAAATTCATGGAGAAGAAATAAAAACTTTGAGGTTCGCCGATGACATTGTAATTCTGTCAGAGACAGCAAAGGACTTGGAAGAGCAGTTGAACGGAATGGACAGTGTCTTGAAAGGAGGATATAAGATGAGCATCAACAAAAGCAAAACGAGGATAATGGAATGTACTCAAATTAAATTGGGTGATGCTGAGGGGATTAGATTAGGAAATGAGACACTTAAAGTAGTAAAGGAGTTTTGCTATTTAGGGAGCAAAATAACTGATGATGGTCGAAGTAGAGAGGATATAAAATGTAGACTGGCAATGGCAAGGAAATCGTTTCTGAAGAAGAAAAATTTGTTAACATCGAGTATAGATTTAAGTGTCAGGAAGTCGTTTCTGAAAGTATTTGTATGGAGTGTAGCCATGTATGGAAGTGAAACATGGACAATAACCAGTTTGGACAAGAAGAGAATAGAAGCTTTTGAAATGTGGTGCTACAGAAGAATGCTGAAGATAAGGTGGGTAGATCACGTAACTAATGAGGAGGTATTGAATAGGATTGGGGAGAAGAGAAGTTTGTGGCACAACTTGACTAGAAGAAGGCATCGGTTGGTAGAACATGTTTTGAGGCATCAAGGGATCACAAATTTAGCATTGGAGGGCAGCGTGGAGGGTAAAAATCGTAGAGGAAGACCAAGAGATGAATACACTAAGCAGATTCAGAAGGATGTAGGTTGCAGTAGGTACTGGGAGATGAAGAAGCTTGCACAGGATAGAGTAGCATGGAGAGCTGCATCAAACCAGTCTCAGGACTGAAGACCACAACAACAACAACAACAATCCTGACAGCGATGTAAGCAGCTAAAAACGCACTGGAGCAGAAAGGTGCAGGGAAAAGAAGAAGAGAATCGGTTAAAGCACCCCGAGTTCTACCAATACCCAAGACGTCTGGTGGTTTTCTTCCGTTCCTCATCCCAGCCATCTCCGCGCTCTCGGCGGTAGGGTCCTTCGTTTGGTTGTACTGCAGCTATTGCTCGAACAGTCAAGAACACACAAAACTCCCAATCGCAGTTAGAAGAAGCAAGAAGACATAACCGCATTATGGAAGCCGCAGGCATCGGAAAAGGACTGTACTTGAAACCGTACAGAAAACAGCTTGGTCTACTCATAAATTTAAAAAAAAGCCCATTAGTGGTCCTCCAAATCGAACACTCACAAGTAGTGATCTTCTTAAGTTTGTTAGACAAAAATTCAGCATTCCAAGATTCCATAGTGTTTTTATGCGGGATACAGTACCGAAGACTGTATGGAAAACTGGTGAATGTGGTATTGCGAATTTAGATGTTGCTGGCGTCCCCGGCACCCACTGGGTGGCATACGTTATGAAAAATGCGGATACCGTCTACTATTTCGACTCATTTGGTAATCTGCAACCGCCAGAAGAATTTTCTACAATTTTTGGCGCTATCAGGACTTTAATACACACCTATGCGGACATCTATGCATCATGTTTCTCTTGACGTTTACAAAGAAGTAGAGGAAGACTATATAAGGAGGAGCTTTAAACATTCCTTCATCAGTTGAGATTCAGATGCAATGTCATACACTTTGCGTTAAAAAAACGATCATTTGTACTGCGTGCAAATTACTTCCCGCCAACTGATTTGAGCATTGGTGATTGGAGTATTGCATTGATTGGACTGGAGACGTACAACAGCATCCCAAATATCACTGAGACTAACAACAAACTGCATCTGGATATTAATGGTGAAAAAGATATTGTGGAAATAGAACCGGGTGCATACGGTATCGACAATTTAAACGAAGTCTTAAAACATTCTGGAAAAGGTATTGAGTTATGTGCAAACATCAATACGCATAAATCTGAAATAAGGACTGTAAATGCAACGATTGACTTTAAACAAAAAGGTTCAATAGGGCGCCTACTTGGTTTCACAAAAGGGCAGGTTTTGAAGAAGGATCCTAGTAAATTTTACAAGTCAGATCAGACTGTGGACATACTTCCCGTCAGTACAATCCGAGTCGAGTGTAACATTGCAACGAACTCCTATCTCAGCGATAGTCTCATTCATACTATTTACGGATTCTTTCCTTCAGTTGCAACGGGATATAAGATCGTTGGGACTCCTGCCAATGCAATATACCTTCCAGTGACAGCTCAGACATTGGACTATTTGGAGCTGCGTACTGTGGACCAGAATAATCAACTTGTTGATTTTCGTGGTAAAGAAATCATTGTACGATTACATCTAAGGCGGGATGGGCGTACAGTATAAAACAAGTGCATGCAGTCCACAGCATGTCGCTTCGCTACTGAACAGCAAAGTGATAACACGTGCGAACTACGAGTTTCTTAAATCAGTTCACTTGAATCCGTGCAATGACGTCATCTCTCAATATAACCATTTCAGAAGAGTATGATGAGAGAATTATACGTCAGGAATACTTCTCTCGTAAACCTTATGCTTCAAACACGTTTAACAAGAATGATGAAATTAGGATTGTCATCCAGCACCAAGATGCACTCACTCTTCCATACAGGAGTTTCATCTACATCTACATGACTACTCTGCAATTCACATTTAAGTGCTTGGCAGAGGGTTCGTCGAACCACAATCATACTATCTCTCTACCATTCCACTCCCGAACAGCGTGCGGGAAAAACGAACACCTAGACCTTTCTGTTCGAGCTCTGATTTCTCTTATTTTATTTTGATGATCATTCCTACCTATGTAGGTTGGACTCAACAAAATATTTTCGCATTCGGAAGAGAAAGTTGGTGACAGAAATTTCGTAAATAGATCTCGCCGCGACGAAAAACGTCTTGTAATGACTTCCATCCCAATTCGCGTATCATATCTGCCACACTCTCTCCCCTACTACGTGATAATACAAAACGAGCTGCCCTTTTTTTGCACCCTTTCGATGTCCTCCGTCAATCCCACCTGGTGAGGATCCCACACCGCGCAGCAATATTCTAACAGAGGACGAACTAGTGTAGTGTAAGCTGTCTCTTTAGTGGACTTGGTGCATCTTCTAAGTGTCCTGCCAATGAAACGCAACCTTTGGCTCGCCTTCCCCACAATATTATCTATGTGGTCTTTCCAACTGAAGTTGTGCGTAATTTTAACACCCAGGTACTTAGTTGAATTGACAGCCTTGAGAATTGTACTATTTATCGAGTAATCGAATTCCAACGGATTTCTTTTGGAACTCATGTGGATCACCTCACACTTTTCGTTATTTAGCGTCAACTGCCACCTGCCACACCATACAGCAATCTTTTCTAAATCGCTTTGCAACTGATACTGGTCTTCGGATGACCTTACTAGACGGTAAATTACTGCATCATCTGCTAACAACCTAAGAGAACTGCTCAGTTTGTCACCCAGGTCATTTATATAGATCAGGAACAGCAGAGGTCCCAGGACGCTTCCCTGGGGAACACCCGATGTCACTTCAGTTTTACTCGATGATTTGCCTTTTATTACTACGAACTGCGACCTTCCTGACAGGAAACCACGAATCCAGTCGCACAACTGAGACGATACCCCATAGGCCCGCAGCTTGATTAGAAGTCGCTTGTGAGGAACGGTGTCAAAAGCTTTCCGGAAATCTAGAAATACGGAATCAACTTGAGATCCCCTGTCGATAGCGGGGTCATTCAAGAAAACTGACGGCAGCTATACAGTGGGATCCAAGCTTACACGTAACGCTTTAGCATTCCTGTTCCAAGAGATACTCAATGAACTCAATGGGTCTGAGATCGACCGTACACGCAATGTCAGCATAACATCAAACCTTAAAACATACGTCTCTGCATCATCCGCGGATTTGCATTGTTTAGAAAATGCGGGATGGCTCATAGACGATCCAGAGGACAGAGCAGTTGCAGAGTAAAAGCGATTTGCTGCATTCATTCCTCTAAAAATGCTTATGGGCTACTTTGAGGACATGAGATAGATTATTATGAACGCTAAACAGGAAAACATTCTGGTACAGACTGCAACAGATAATAAGTCATACATTCAAGGAGCTCAAGAGGGGAATGTGTTCACAATCAGCAAGATAATATGGAAAATGCCTCACATCAGTGTATCAGACGCGGAGTGTTTGAAGCTTGTAAAAGTCCTGAATTCCGGTACATTTCTATCACTGACATTTCGCTTGTGGGAGGTTTTCGAGTACCCAGTGTTACCGACTGCGAGCAAACAAACATAGGGTATTAAAACCTCTTCACAGATAGAAACACCTAGATTCATCATACTTGCGTTTCAGACTGATAGAAGAGGTAATATAGCAAATGATTCCACCGTGTTCCACAACTGAAAGTTAACTAATGCCAAAGTCTACCTGAATTCAGAATTCTACCCATATGACAATTTACACCTGCAGTGGAATGAAAATGTCTACAGTCTGGCATATGACATGTATGCAAGGCATCGTGCTTCTTACTACGAAATTGCTCAAGGAGGAGGAGGACCATGGAATTCACTGGGATGATCCTGACATACCTATAAAGATATGGCGACAGCGTTACAATTATTTGATCACACAGATATCATCATCTACGTGAAGAGGAAGGAGAAGATCTCATGGATGCATCGAATCTGTAAATTTGCTGCTATTCAAGAACTGGAATTCTATGGGATTCCTAGGTGTGCGGTCTAAGGCGTCTTGCCGCAGTTCACGTAGCTTCCCCCGTCAGAGGTTCGAGTCCTCCCTTGGGCATGGGTGTGTGCATTGTCCTTAACGTTAGTTAGTTTAAGTTAGGTTAAGTAGTGTGTAAGCCTAAGGACTGAAGACCTCAACAGTTTGGTCCCATAGAACTTACCACAAATTTCCAGTTTTTTTTTCTATGGGTGTCCTCTCCATCAACTCAAGAAGAAGAAGATGTGTGAAAATAATTCGCTGTGTCTGCTTATGAAAATGTAAAATTACTTTTAAGTTGTACAGAAATAAGTGAATTTTATACCTCACAAACGTTTTTTTAACCCTGTTCCCACTTTGACAGTGTACAGTTTTAACCACATGCTATGTCTGTGGTTTTCTTCAAGCACAGGAGATATAATTTTAGACATGTGTGCTATATATCTTTGGAAGCGGACACAGTCACATGCCTCCTGCTCCCATAACCCAGTTCGTGCTGCATGATAGGCGTAATTCTATGCAACCATTACATATATTTTGTTACTTTCAATCTTAAACTTCGCCTCCTCAATAGTGCTCTTTTTCAGCAAAACTAACATCATTTGTGGTCTGCACAGCCTTTATATACATATACGTACATAATGGAATAGGGGATAGGGTTTTTGTAAATAACAACAACAAAGACGTATGGTGACTAATTTTTTCCTTTGTTTATTCAGTTCACTCAAATACAATATAGTTCTTGAGGTACAACATAATTCTTGAGGTACAATGTAGTTTTTGGGCTACAAAATAGTATTATTGAGGTATAAACTGACTCTGCTATTTCAATGCAGAAATACTTTTAACTTACTCGCTACAACAGTAACACTGGTCAGGAATTTTTTTTTATAAATCTACGCTAAAAACTAAAGTGGAGGTGCTTTCTTTACTGCAACTAAATTTCACAGTCCCTACTGCACAGCTTTTACAAAAATTATGACGGACTGTGCACGCTTAGAATCTAATTTCAAGAGCCCCCAATAGCAAAGGTTTTTACAATAACAATTCTAATGGACTGATAAATATGTATATATACACACACACACTTAAAAACTATTCTGACTTGTATGGCTAGTAGCAGGTGAAAAACGTAAAAACCATTCTGTTTACAAGACGCTCATGGAGCGTAGATATATATATTTATAGGCTACACATCCATTGTGTATGAACAAATCGGCAATCCATTCACCTCGTCCTTTATAAGATTGATAACCTTTTTGTTCTATATGAGGACGTGTCAAATTCATTAGCATGGCACCTCATTACTTCACATGGATTGCAGTTCTTCACCCAATAGATGAAGCTATCTGTACCCATATAAAGTAATTTAGGATCTCCTATATGAGTTTTTGCAAACTCATAATGAAAGCGGTACATGTGGAGTTTGGATAGGTCTAGTATGCACATCGCCACATAAATAGGTATGATAAACTCTACTGCAGTTTTCGCCATCTCCACAGCAACAAAGTTCTTATTGAATACGGTGACTAACTTAAAACTTGGTCTGGCAATGCATTTTCTGACGCCATAATGTCCAACTCATTCGATTCTAATCAAAATTTCACTTCATTCCCTCAAATTCTTCATTGTTTTACCGAAAATTGAATTATTCATTAATTTGTAAAAATCTTTCTCAAAGTCACAAGTTCTGGAAGCTCTCTGTCTCGTATTCAAATCAATATACTCCTTCATCCAGGGGGACTGCTTGAACGAGATAGCCCAGGTAATTCAACCAGCTCCATACCCAAGCTGAGACACAGCTGGAGATTACGATAATGAATAATGTATCTCCACTTATCCCCCAGCATTGTCATCAGTTTTGGCGTGGAGCCTCCTCAGAGAACTAGTTGCTCTGGACACAGTGGCAAATCAGCATGTCCATCATGAAAACTAATAGGATATGTGAGTTCTACCTCCACAACATACCCTACATCAGAACCAGCTGCCATACCCCCCATGATTTCCCCCCTAATCCCTTGCATTCATCGTCGGGCACCCATCGAAACTCACCAATCGGCAGTGATTGCTGTGCGGCGCGCCCGTTATTTACGTTCAGGTACATTATATAACTCGAATCAAGGGATGCGTTGAACGGGTCACCCATCTGTGGGTTATTTGCCTTCTCATTCCTATGGATGCATTGGCAAAGTCCCCCACAGATCCCTTGCTCAAAGAAAAGAAGCGTGTAAGCATCGGTCAATAATTCAATGCAACACTTCTTTTTCCTGAGCATTACGTTCCAAGACAAACTAGGCAGTGTGTAATAAAAGGCGGGATCCAGAGAATATGTGGCCATGCATAGAATCGAAAATGTCCGCTAGAAAGTGCACATTTGTGTCCATGTAAAGAAGTGCATACTCTCCTAAAGTGGAGATGTTGAATTCCTGCCAGACATTCACAGCATGCTCACACATTGCATCCATTATGGTGTCGCCTGTAAGGTTGCTGAAGAACTCAGTTACGTCGTGTAGCCTGATTTCATTGAGTTTCGCCATACTACCCACATAGTCACCTCTCCGGGGTACACCACCTTGACGAAGCACTGTCCATGCAGATGGAGAGGCTTGCATATCCACATGAAGCTGAGGGCTATGCCAAAGGTAGAGGACCTACTGCCGGAAAGGCCTCAGCCGAGCTAAGAGTGTGCCACAATGTCCCATCTTCCCCATCCACTCCTAGCCCTACCCAATTCCCTGACCCAAGCCAAGGTGTGATGCGATCCCTGCCAAGGGGTGCGTGGCACATGGGAAGATGTGTCGCAAGTGGAGCCTCAGGTATACCGAGCGACCTCCCTGAGTAAATAGGCTTACACCATGCGAGGTATTCGTGGTGTGGACCTTGTAGATCCCCTAATCTCGTGGGACCAATATGGACACGACTAAAGAAAACAAAGAAAAACAAATTGAGGGGCAAATTGAGACCTCAGATACCCAAACATCGGGTTCAGAACCTATGGAAGGCAGTCCAGAAAAAAGCAAGAAATAGGGAAACAGACCCATAGTACTGCAGTCTCAGTTTTTAGGATGGCAGTTATCCAGGAAGGCTATCCACTGGTGGCCATCACCTCGCACCAGGAGGAATTGGTACAGATGGTCCTCTTTGAAAAGATTGGGGGGGGGAGGGGGGGATGCAGGCCCAGGAACCAACTTCAAGAGGGTCTACCTAGATCGTGGTTCCCTCATTTTTGTCTGTGAGGGGGTGCACATGGTGGAATGGCTCAAGCACAAGGTGCCCATGATATCCCCGTGGGAAGATGTGAAGCTGCTGGTTAAGATGGCAGCGGAGCTTCTTAGGACTACAAAGATATCAATATGGGCACCAAGGATCCTTAAAGAAGTGTCTCCTAAGATTCTGTTCGGGAAAATAGGCGGCCAGAACCCAAAAATCTCGACAGAAGACTGGTGAGTGATCAACCAGAAGGTTGCACTGGAAGGACAAACCCTGGTGATGGAGGTCAGAGAGAAGTCCCTGAAGGCGATGCGGGAGCAGGACCTGAAATTGTTTTTAGGGTTCTCGCACCATCAGGGTTCTCAAATATCTTAAAGATGGCAGCAAGACGGAGACTGGAGGTGCTGCAGATTAATCTGCAGCACAGAAAGAGGCCTCTGCTGCCCTGAGTCGCTGCCTGGAGAGGCAGGAAGTGGATGTGGCCCTGATACAAGAACTCTATTTATATAAAGGGTTTGTGTCGGGCCTCAGTGGCATTGGAGGTAAGCTGATTTATGCTAAAAATCTAAGAAACTCTAGAACATGCATCTGTGTAAGAAATGGAATTTCTTTCATGCCAATGATGGATTTCTGCTCCAGGGACTTAGTGACCATTAAAATGGAGAAAGAGACGAAAATTTTAAAAAACATTTACAAGTATGGGCCACTAAAGAGGACTCCTTACAGTGGATGTTATGCCACTAATAATTAATAAAAGCAGCGACCCACTTAAAATACTACCTAGAGGGAACATCGTTCCTTGAATAAAACAGTCTGACAAGAGGTTATCGACTCCATACTTAGAACAGTATGTAATGTCCCCCTTCCCTTTTATCGACAATGTCAGAAATATATGACCATATAAGCACGTGCCTAAACAATTGAAATAAAATTTTGAAAAGGCTATCGTTTCGAAGATTCAATATAAAGTCGATAAATGAGGGGGAGGTTAACAACAAGATGCCTTCTAGGACAACTTATTCCGCCTACTTAACTACTGTAAAATTTAGTATGGTTGTTTGTGTGGTGTCACTGCCAGACACCACACTTGCTAGGTGGTAGCTTAAATCGGCCGCGGTCCATTAGTACATGTCGGACCCGCGTGTCGCCACGGTGTGATCGCAGACCGAGCACCACCACATGGCAGGTCTCGAGAGACGTACGAGAACTCGCCCCAGTTGTACGGCGACGTTGCTAGCGACTATACTGACGAAGCCTTTGCTCTCATTTGCCGAGAGACAGTTAGAATAGCCTTCAGCTAAGTTAATGGCTACAACTTAGCAAGGCGCCAATTGTCACAGTGCATGTATCTTACGAGTCTCATTTGTATAGTCAAGAGAGATGTATCACAAGGATTGATTAAAAGTTAAGTATATTCCAAAGATACGTATTTTCTTTATAGTATTCAATACGTATCCTGTTCCAGATTTGACGCCAGTCGGCGTGTGTGTACGCGTGCCTTTCGGCTTCCTCCTCAGTGTGGCGTGACAAGCTTGTTACGCCACAACAGATTGGCGACGAGCGTAAAAACGGTCTTCTTTATTCTTGCTTTGCTTACCTTCCTTGTGTCATGGCTTCGCCAGATGTACTGTCCGAATTTTATCGCTTGCAGAATCAGCAGACGCAGGCGTTATTGGATGCCCTGGGACAGCTCATCCAGGGTCAACGTGCGCTGCACCCCGATGCGGCCGCCGCCGCTTCATCGCTACCGCAGCCACAGCACGCCGTTGCACCATCCTTCCGTAATTTTGATTCAACGCAAGAAACGTGGCCAGAATGGTCACGCCAGTTTGGCTTCCATCTGGCCACCTACAGAATTCAAGGTAATGAGCGGCAGCCGTTTTTGCTTTCTTGTGTCGGTGTGTCCACCTACCGTGTGATAGTGAAATTGTTTCCCCGACGCGACATAGCAACTCTGTCCTACGAAGAAATTTTGTCTGCTTTAGATGCCTATTTCAAAGAAACAGTTAATGTAGTTGCGAAAAGGTATACGTTCTTTTGTACCAAACGTACGGCCGGTCAGACTAATAGGGAGTGGGTTGCAACATTGCAAGGACTTACTAGGGATTGTGATTTTGCATGTGATTGTGGACTTCCGTATTCAGATACAATGGTGCGTGATGCAATTGCACAGAACGTTTCTGATGTTCGCATATGGGAACAGATTTTGAAACTCGTCAATCCCTCCCTTCAACAAGTGATAGACATATTGGATAGGCAAGACACACTTGACTTTGCTCAGGACTCGTTTGAAACTTCGCCAGCAGTGTGTCACATTAACCGGCCCACCGGGCCCGCTGCACGGGACGCTAGGCGGCCCTCGCGCCCGTCAGCGCAGCGGCAGCCTAGCTCGCACACACGTGCGCCGCGTAAGTAAGCAAATGAAGTTCTAAAATCATGCCCGCGGTGTGCAACTAGACATTCGCGTGACAATTGCCCGTCACGCCAAGCTATTTGCTTTTACTGTCATAAGAAAGGACATGTTCAAAGTGTTTGCCAGAAGCAGCTTAGATCAGCCATTCACAACGATTCCAGGCCCTTTGCTTTGCGTCGGAATCGAACCAGGGACAATCAGGCTCGTGGACCTTCGCCCATGGACATTCATGTCGTTAATTACACCCCGTCCAGTGCCACTTTATCTAACAGTGACTGTGTTCGTCCCACAAAACGTGTGCGTCGACGTCGCCGGAACTCCCGTAAAGTCACAAGTGCTTCTGTACCTGTATCAGTTCAAATTGCACGTGAAAGTCGCACTTGTCGTCAGCAGGACAATAAACTTTTTGTAGACTTAGACTTTGGAGGCAAAGTGATACCATTCCAGCTCGATACTGGAGCTGCAGTTTCATTGCTCAATCACGCCACGTACAAACAACTGGGCAAACCTCCGTTGCGTGCCGCAAATGTTCAGCTCAATAGTTATTTAGGACAGCAGATACCTGTGTTAGGACAGTGCAGCCTTCTTGCCACATACAAGGGAAAAACAAAACTTGTGTCCTTTTACGTTCTTCGTTCTTCTACGGCAGTGAACTTGTTTGGGTTAGATTTATTTCAGTTGTTTAACTTGTCTATAGTCAATCAGGTCCTATTAGTGAATCAGACTGTGCCTTCCGCCAGTGTTTCTCGTCTTTGTGAAGAATTTGCAGACATTTTTGCACCGGGCCTTGGTTGCGCTAAGAACTATGAAGCACATTTGGAACTCAAAGTGGACGCACAACCGAAATTTTTCAGAGCGCGCAATGTTCCCCACGCATTGCGTGATGAGGTCGCAAGAACATTAAACGATTTAGAATCTCAAGGTGTAATTGAACGTGTGCAGGCTTCTCTCTGGGCCTCACCCTTAGTAATTTTGCCAAAACCTTCCGGAAAATTGAGACTTTTCGTGGACTTCAAGGCAACTGTGAATCCACAACTTGTGACTGCTACTTTTCCTTTGCCACGCCCAGAAGATCTTTTTGACAAACCGTGCCCGGGAAAGTATTTTTCGAAATTGGACCTAGCAGATGCGTACTTGCAAATACCGGTGGACGCAGAATCCCAGCGCGTCTTGGTGGTTAACACGCATCTTGGATTGTACCGATTCAAAAGACTGCCATTCGGGTGTGCATCCGCTCCTGCATTGTTTCAGCAATATTGACAAACTGTTTGTGCGTCGGTCCCTACTGCTGCGAACTATCTGGACGATATTGTGATCTCCGGAAAGACAGAAGCCGAACATTTAGCCAACCTACGAACGTTATTTCAGGTCTTGCGACAAAATGGTCTTCGCTTGAGGAAGGACAAATGTGTGTTTTTTGCTCGTGACTTACCATATCTGGGCCATGTCATAAATGCCCAAGGCATACATCCGAGTCCAGAGCACCTCCGTGCCATACAGGAGTTGCCGTCGCCACAGAACTTGAAACAGCTCCAGAGTGTGTTGGGAAAAATTCACTACTATGCCAGGTTTGTGCCGCGCGCTTCTTCCATTTCAGTTCCGCTTCATCGCTTACGCCATAAAGGTGTTCCGTTCGTCTGGACGACGGAATGCGAACGCGCCTTTCGCCGGTTGAAATCGGCGTTGCTTTCAAATGCTTGCCTTACGCCATTCGATCCCCGGAAACCCCTTTTGTTGATGGTAGATGCATCGATTTTGGGATCGGTGCTGTGCTTGCGCACAAAGATGGATCGCATGATCGTCCTATTGCCTTTGCTTCAAAATTGCTCTCGTCTGCGCAACGCAATTATTCCCAGATAGAGAAAGAAGCTTTAGCTCTCGTGTTTGGTGTTACTAAGTTCCATGATTTCTTGTATGGTCGTCACTTTACCATTATCACAGACCACAAACCTTTGACATCGCTTTTTCATCCGAACAAGCCTGTACCTCCACGTACAGCGCAGAAATTCATTCGCTGGTCTCTTTTCCTCTCGCAGTACCGCTACGATATCTTGTATCGGTCCACTGCTAAGCACGGAAACGCTGATGCGTTGTCCCGTTTGCCTGTTGCTGAGGATAAAGCATTCGATTCTTCCGAACTTGCTTGCATGTTCATTGATTCGGAAACCGATGACGTGGTCGAATCGATTCCGATTGATTTTCGTCGTGTCGCTGCAGCCACAGCTGCTGACCCTGTTCTTGCTACTGTTTTGCGTTTTGTTGCTACGCAATGGCCCTTGTCAAAGTCACGGATCGAGGATCCGTTGGTTCGCCGATTTTTTGCTCACAAGGGGAGACTTTTTGTACGACGTGGTGTTTTGTTGTTGCGTTCTGATAATGATCAATCCAGAGTCGTGGTCCCACGTTCGTTACAGTCCTCTGTCTTACGGCTTCTTCACCAAGGACATTGGGGTATAGTGCGTACGAAACAACTTGCTCGTCAGCACTGTACTTGGTTCGGAATCGATGCTGCGATTGCGAATATGTGCTCTTCTTGCGTGGCGTGTGCCGAACAACAATCCGCCCCGCCGCGGAAATTCTTCGCATGGCCGACAGCCACTTCCCCTTGGCAACGCTTGCACATCGATTTTGCTGGTCCATTCTGGAATGCTCGATGGTTGGTTGTGGTGGATTCCTTTAGTAATTTTCCTTTTGTTGTCCGGATGTCTTCCACGACGTCATCTGCCACCATCCAAGCGTTGTCCGCTATTTTTTGCATTGAAGGTCTTCCGCAGACTATTGTTTCCGACAATGGCCCACAATTCATGTCTGCAGAATTTCAGTCATTCTGCAAGGCCAATGGTATTCAACATCTGA
Organism: Schistocerca nitens; assembly: GCF_023898315.1. Classification (NCBI taxonomy): domain Eukaryota; kingdom Metazoa; phylum Arthropoda; class Insecta; order Orthoptera; family Acrididae; genus Schistocerca; species Schistocerca nitens. The sequence continues at coordinate 820,100,176 of NC_064618.1, forward strand.
CATCCGCGCCGTTTTCGCCTCAGTCAAACGGTGCCGCTGAACGGTTGGTCCGGACTTTCAAGTCACAGATGTTGAAGTTGAAAGAGTCGCATTCTAGGGAGGACGCATTGTTGCTCTTTTTGTCTTCGTATCTCTCTCAGCCCCGCGATGGTCGCTAGCCGGCTGAGTTGCTCCATGGTCGTCCTCATCGAACCTTGATGTCTTTGCTGCATCCGCCGCATCAGGTTCCAGTGCAGCGGCAGACTACTGCTTTTGCTCCTGGCGACGTTGTTTTCTATCGCACCTATCGCAGTTCACGGCGTTTGCTCGCAGGGCGCATTCGTCGCTGCCTCGGCCGCGCAATGTATTTGGTTTTGGGGGCCTCTGGTGAGGTGCGTCGGCATCTCAATCAGCTGCGCCTCTGTCGTCGCCTGGGTTTGCCGCTCCCCGTCTGCTTTCAGCGACGGTGCCGTCCGGTCAGCGCCCTGGGGACCCATCTACTGGCTCGCCTCATCCCCAGGTGTTACCGACGCTGCCTTCTATTTTGCCTCATGGCGACGCGCCGCCGCCGCCGCCGCCGCCGCCTGTTCTCCCGCCGGCGCCGCCCGCAGTGGACGCGTCGCTGCAACCGCCTGGCGCCTCCCTGGGTCACGTGCCGCCGCTCGCTTCCCGTGACCGGCTGTCCTCCACCATGGAACTCTTGCCCGCTCCGGACCAGATGTCGTCTTCGCCCGTCGGGTGCCCCGACCACATGGAGGTCGACCCTTCGGCCCCTCCTGTCTCTCTACGGGCGCATACGCCGCATGTTGACGTGCACCCTGGACTAGGTTTTCAGGCGTTTCCTAGCTCCCCTCGGACCGAATGGCCGGGTGTGGGTGGCACAGCCTCGCCTGTTGTTAGGCTCCCCACCTCATTGCATACGTCAACATGGGGTCCTCCCCACGGCGGGCGGAAGCCTTATAACACGACCGTTCGCAGATTTGCGGGGGAGGAATGTGGTGTCACTGCCAGACACCACACTTGCTAGGTGGTAGCTTAAATCGGCCGCGGTCCATTAGTACATGTCGGACCCGCGTGTCGCCACGGTGTGATCGCAGACCGAGCGCCACCACACGGCAGGTCTCGAGAGACGTACGAGAACTCGCCCCAGTTGTACGGCGACGTTGCTAGCGACTATACTGACGAAGCCTTTGCTCTCATCTGCCGAGAGACAGTTAGAATAGCCTTCAGCTAAGTTAATGGCTACGACTTAGCAAGGCGCCAATTGTCACAGTGCATGTATCTTACGAGTCTCATTTGTATAGTCAAGAGAGATGTATCACAAGGATTGATTAAAAGTTAAGTATATTCCAAAGATACGTATTTTCTTTATAGTATTCAATACGTATCCTGTTCCAGACTTGACGCCAGTCGGTGTGTGTGTACGCGTGCCTTTCGGCTTCCTCCTCAGTGTGGCGTGACAAGCTTGTTACGCCACAACAGTTTGAAAGGTTTGTGCTATCATTCACGTATTGTGCCAATGAGAAGGGGTACCACGTGGATCGGAACAGAATAACAAGAGTTACTGAAATAATTATGGCTAAAAAAAAATACGGTCGCCAGCCCAATTGGGCAAAATTTCTGTTCAGTAGGTGAATTAATGAGCCGAACAGTCAATGTCAAGAATTACTCGAACATGCGCGGCAACAGAGGGCTGCACGCACGTTAGCAAAAACAATTGAAACATTTACATAATAAAGCGATAAAGAAAATAGTTTGCACTCGAAATATCATTAACTAAAAGGGCTGAAATTTTGAAAACATACAAGATAACACTTAGGTTAATGGTTACTTACTGTTGTAAGTGACAATGGCGCTACCTCACAATAACGTCTACTATTTTCATATGAATTTTGGAAAATGGCAAAAAAATAATTAAAAGAAACTCTATTGACTTCTGAACAGGGAAGCAGAAATTGATAATTATTGTAGCAAAAGGTAATTATTATACTTTAGCACGACTGCAAGTCAAAATGTGAACCAGAACCTTACTAACAACAAATTACAATAATCACTGATATTTGCAGTCACTCATTAATTCTAGTTAGTGCTTTTGTTCATAGTGACAGGCATCATTTTAATTTGATTAGTTGATTTACTATTTGCAACAATTAGATCGCCTCAGATTAAAGTTCACATTTAAATTTAGTGATACTTAAATTACTGAATGCTTTAAGTTCAAATCTTTAATCTAACTGAATCATTTAGTTCATAAGCAAAATTAACTGGCACTGCAATTTTCATTTTTCATAAACGGTACTCGGATTATTGTAACAATAGGACAGGACAGTAACCTACTTGGTGAATGATTTTAGGAGATTCACGGGTAAACAGTTTTGATTAAACTATGGTAATTATTCACTCGCAAAACACCACAAAGCTGCGTAACGCCGTTACAAAGCTAGTAGACAATAAGCTGTGATGCAGCAACCTTACTTCAGTCAATTCTCGCCGTAGCGAAGTTGCTGACGACGATACTGCTGCTGGCTCCTTTCCAAGATAATTAGCGGGCACGGGAGTTATTGGCAATGATGTTCGCGTGGCGGGTTCTTGACGTTGCTGCAGCCAATATTTCCACCGCCCACGCTCATCACTTGCCACGTGCCGCTAAACAATCACTCCTCCAGTACAGTCCACGCCATCAATGCGTCCGCACTTCACCAAGTATCACACCAGAGTTCCCTCTCTGTGTAGCGCGCTCTCTGACGTAACATCCTCCCGCGTCCAACGCTACTCCACCGCTATTCCAACGATACTTATTCGTTGACAAAAACCTAACGTTTCCCTAACATTCCCTCAGCGATTACCCAGCGATATTTACATAATATACATAATTGATTATACAGCAAAATAAACAAATTAATTCATACATCGTGTAGCCCGCATCTCGTGGTCGTGCGGTAGCGTTCTCGCTTCCCACGCCCGGGTTCCCGGGTTCGATTCCCGGCGGGGTCAGGGATTTTCTCTGCCTCGTGATGACTGGGTGATGTGTGCTGTCCTTAGGTTAGTTAGGTTTAAGTAGTTCTAAGTTCTAGGGGACTGATGACCATAGATGTTAAGTCCCATAGTGCTCAGAGCCATTTGAACCATACATCGTGTACATATAAATTTATAAATTTACATAAAGATAAAAGCAAGTATATATGCAATAATAAATGGTCAAAGAGCACATCGGCATGAAAGTGTTACAAGTACAGGGAGAGAAAGTATCGTGAGAATCGAAGAAGACGTCTCCAGAAGACAAAAGAATTGCTCGTTCGAAATTAGATCACCAGATTAGTTGACTGTCTCATTTGGTGTCGGCCCCACCTTGCTGGGATTTTTGCTGGCGCAACTGATGCGGGTGTGTTGTGGCTTGGCATGTGCCACGCAGAGCTGGATGAAATCGTCTTCTGCTTTCTTGGACCATGTTTAATGCAGTCCCCATGCATTCCCCACAGCATCAGCGATGTCTGCACGAAGACCTTGTTCAGGTTTCTCCTGTCAGTCTTCATCTACCTCTGCCTTAACTTACCGTAGATAAGAATTGAAAGTTCCGGTGGTCTCTGTTGTTGGCAACTGGCGCAGCCACCGCTGTAGAAAGCTGAACCAATGGCGCGGCGTGCCTGGTCTGTGGTATGGTAAAGCTCAGTGGTAGCCGATCACTTCAGTTTCGCGTCTCGTCGCAAAGAGCTGAATGGACTCTCTGCCACTACACGCCGCAGTGCTCATGTTACGTCCACAAACTTCATTATCTGGCATAGCTCGTCGTTTACAGCTAACACTTACACATCCTACCATATTGGCGGCGTTGCTTTGTGAGTAGTTATGTTATGTTAACCGGGGACCTAGAAACGACGGAGAGGCTCCGTCCCCGCCGCAGCCGCAGTGGTACGCAACCCCACGACGACTAACGCAGTCCACTTCACCCCTCCGCCGCCCCACATCGAATCCAGGGTTATTGTGCGGTTCGGCCCCCGGTGGATCCCCCAGGGAACGTCTCACACCAGACGAGTGTAACCCCTATGTTTGCGTGGTAGAGTAATGGTGGTGTACGCGTACGTGGAGAACTTGTTTGCGCAGCAATCGCCGACATAGTGTAGCTGGGGCGGAATAAGGCGAACCAGCCAGCATTCGCCGAGGCAGATGGAAAACCGCCTAAAAACCATCCACAGACTGGCCGGCTCACCGGACCTCGACCCAAGTCCGCCGCAGGGTTCGTGCCGGGGACCAGGCGCTCCTTCCCGCCCGGAACGCCGTGCGTTAGACCGCACGGCCAACCGGGCAGGCTTGCGAGTAGTGCTCTGGTGCTTCCAGGACAGTGTAGTTCTATTCGTATGACCACGAAGTGTAGCAGTTATACTCTTGTCTCCAGGTCTTTCTCAAGCAAACTCCATTGAACAATACACAACCGAGCGCAACACACCGTCATGAGAATGCAACTTACCAAAATTTGTCTTTATACAGGGTCAGTGCTTCTGAAGAAGAGTGCATTACTGCATTTAGTCAACGGCCATTAAGTTTCGCAGTAAGCGAACTGGAGTCCAGAGAGATTCGCATAGAATCATTGCCGACCTTAAATAAAACAATCATAGTAGCACCTATACAATGAGTTCAATATGTAGTGTGTGGCATAGACTGCGTTAGACTGACGGTGCAGAGACACAAGCCTCAATTGCCCAGACTTACCACTGTTGAGACCAGGCACCGGCACGCCACTAATAAGGCCACATCTCTCAACTGTCGGATTCAAAACGGCACCAGGGCTTTTCATGGTAGATTCTTAGGGACTTAACCTGGAAGACCATCCAAGGAGCGTAAATGTGTAATGTGAGATAATGAACCATCAGGCCCGTTTTTCAGAGACGAACACTGAACACGCACAAGTATTACAGCCTCCTAACAGACAATCTTTCACGGATGCTGGAAGACGTTCCTCTGCACGCTAGGAAGAACCTGTGGAACCAACATGATGGCTCTCCAGCCCATAGTGCACGGAGTACTGCAGCATATCATCAACAAATTGTTTCCAAATCGCTGGATTGGACGCGGAGCACCTGTCCCTTGGCCGGCCAGTTCCCCAGATTTGACGCCCGCAGACTTTTCCTCTAGGGATAGCTGAAAGACGCTGTCTGCAAGGACATACCAACTACACCGAATGATATGCAACGACGTACTACTGCAGCCTGCCCCGACATCTCCGCTCAAATGCTACCATGTGTAAAGCAGTCGTTCCGTACCAAACTGGAAGCTTGTATTGCTACTGCCGGTGGTCATTTTCAACACAACCTGTGATGGTCAGTTGTGTCGTTACTGGTCAGAATACATATAAGTAGTGTATGTACTTCTCTTGCTCTTTAGTGTGTGCTACCATAGGTATTGTACAAATACCCGTGTGAGAACTTTTCAAAATAAGGTATCTCGTAGTGACATTCTAATTTACCCTACTTTTAGTTTGTTAGTGTTAATGGGCCTTATTGCACTTCAAAAACTGTATGTTTGCACAAAAGATACACATTCTAAGTGTTATTACAATCTGTTGATTGGCTAAGAATACGAGCCCTTTACAACCAATCCATTTTGTGAAAACTTCACATCAATAGCTCTTTTCATTTCCGCAATCCCTGCATTGCAAAATTTAGATGATTCACATCACAAATATATATGGTGTCCCATTTATCTTGACCACCCTAAATAACTGTTTGTCCAGATGCAAATTACAAAATATTTCAAGCAAATGTTCTTTAGCTGTCAGGGGGACATCAATCAGCATGATTGCCTTCGTTGTAGCTTTGTTTTTTACAAAGATATGAACAGCGGTATAACCTTTTTAAATGGCAGCCTGTATCTTTTATTCGGTAATTCATTTTCTCTCCATAAGACCTATTCAAAAACGTATCACAGTGTAACATTCACTGAAACACAACGTTATTAATTACATAACACAACATTGACTTTGAGCCTGGGATCACAAACTCGTCCAGTTACTGGAGTTGTCAGAAAACAAATGAAAAACAAGTAAAAACATAACACAAAATTGACTTTGACTCTCCTGTACCATTTCCCAGGAGTAAAACACTCAAAGGTGCTCACAATGGTAACCTTGGACACCGATACACTGGTGCACTCGTTGAATGAAAGAATTATTTACTGCTTCCAGTGTTGCCTGCTGAAGAGAATTACAAGCAAGCACGATACGTTCCTGCATGTCCTCTGGAATTTTTGGAATATCGCGATAGACAACGTCTTTAATGCATCCCCAAAGAAAAACGTCCAGAGCATTTAAATCAAGAGACCTAGCAGGCCAAGTAACTGTTCCTCCTCGACCAATCCATCTGGCAGGATACCTTCGGTTCAGAACACGACGTGCACGCAAGGCATTATGTGATGGACATCCATCGCGTTGATACCACATAAGCATTCTGGTTCTTAGCGGCACTTCATCCTGAAGAGGAGGAAGAATTCGTCTGAAGAAGTTGGCATACGCTGTGCCGTTTAGACTACCATTGATGAAATAAGGGCCAATAATTGTAGTACCAAGCATCCCAAACCAGACGTTAACTCTCCATACACGCTGATGTTCCATCTGTCTAAGCCTTCGTGGGTTGTCGCTGGACTAATAATGCCTGTTCCTTATATTTACCTGTCCTTTGTTTGAGAAGGAACATTCAACGGTAAATAGAACATTGGCGAAGAAGTTCGGGTTGGCGAGGATTTGTTGCTGTGCCCACTGACAGAAGTGTACACGATACTGGAAATCATTCCCATGCAATTCTTGATGTAGGTGTACATGTTAAGGATGGAACCTGTGACGTGTAAGAATACGATGTACACCGGTTTTAGGAATGCCAATCTCGTGTTCGAGCTGTTGTGTGCTCATATGTGGATTCATAGCAATTTAAATGAGTAGTCTGTGTGAGTGCTACGATGATTGTGTTGTCGTGGGTTGAAACTTCTCATTTCCTGAAGCGTCGCAACAAGATGAGTAAACATCCATTGGGAAGGTGGGTTCTTGTCAGGATATCGCTCTCTGTACAGTTCCGCTGCCTGCGTAGCATTTCACCTACCTTCAACAACAACAACAACAATAAAAGAAATGTTATGTCGATGCAGTTTGTAGGAAGGACAGCTTGTACTGTATGCCTTCTCTACGCAATAGTATTTAAAAGAACTAAACTGCTGTACTAAATGTACCCATACATAAGAAAGCAGTATTGCGATTACTGTTCTGCTAACTTACATTCCCCATAGATGAGTAGCATTTCTACCTTCTCTTCGTTGGTATACATTCTACTCACACAACTCTTCAACTGACGATGGTTGACGGAATGACGGGTGTGCGTTCTACTTATGTTTACGTTTGTCCTCTGTCAACGTCGGCACGTGAATGTGTTCCATTACCCCGAGTACCTGCACTAAGCGCTGGGAGCGTCAACGTCAGTGTTGTGTTATGTAATTAATAACGTTGTTTTCAGTGAGTGGTACACTGTGATACAATTTTGATTAGGTCTTTAGGAGAGGAAATGAATTACCGAATAAAAAATACACGGTGCCATTTAAGAAAGCCATACAGCTATTCATACCTTTGTAACAAACAAAGCTACAACGAAGGCAATCATGCTGATTGATGTCCCCCCTGACGGCTTAAGGACATTTGCTTGAAACAATATATATATATATATATATATATATATATATATATATATATATGTTGTGTCGATTCCCTAAGGTCTCGACACAATGAGTGGCTAGGTGCACGCGAAACTAACGCAGACGGGCGTAAATTCTGAAACAGGAGACTGGATGAAAACTATAAAGAAAAGAAGAGAGATTTTAATATACTTAACTTTAATGTAGTCTTGTTCTTGTTGAAATACATCTCTTGCATAGTAGTAAGCAATTAGCAATGATACACATGGCGCCTTGCTAGGTAGTAGCGATGGACTAGCTGAAGGCTATTTAATCTGTCTCTCGGCAAATGAGAGGAATACTTGGTAGGTCTAGTCGCAAGCTATGTCGTCCGTACAACTGGGGCGAGGTCATGTCCGTGTCTTGTGACCTGCCATGTGGTGGCGCTAGGTTTGCGATTACACAGTGGCGACACGCGGGTCCGACATGTACTACAGGACCGCGGCCGATTTAAGTTACCACCTAGCAAGTGTGGTGTCTAGCGGTGACACCACAATATATATATATATATATATATATATGTGTGTGTGTGTGTGTGTGTGTGTGTGTGTGTGTGTGTGTGTGTGAAGAGGAACCGTAGTTACCGAAAATCTGGAATAGTTCTTGGCCAATATACTTCAAGTGAACCATTGTTACCATAAATCAGGAAAAGTTCTTGATTGACATACTTTAGAACTTCAGATGCTGCTCTAATAAACATGGAAACAGGCATGAGCTATTTAATGAACAGATTTTCTGTTAAAACCAACTTGGAGAAAGTAAATTCTGTGCTCTGCTCCGCTGTGAAAATGTCCAGTTTTGTTTTCTTTCTAGCTGTCAGTTTTAACTATGATATCAGAAAATTTCAACCATTAGACAAATTGCTTCTTACATACATATTCTTTCATACAAAAATTTTATACACAACGATGTGCTGTTTTGTTTTCTTCCTCATAGTTGGTTTTCACAGATAACAGGAAAGTATTTACACCTTGTCGGCTTACGGTTAGAATACTATTATGGAATCTGATTTTGAAATAACGATAAACAAGGCTCAAGGTCAGAGATGAGGTGAAGAGGAGATAGACAGAGAGGGGCGAGGAGGAGATGGGCAGAGAGAGGGGAGAAGAGCAGATGGGGATAAACAGGGAGGAGGAGGTGACAGACAGAGGAGAGAGGTAGGATGAGGTGGACATAGAGACGGGGGAGAAAGAGATTAGGACATATGTCCATTTCTCAGACATATTTAGTAATTGTGAAGCACTGTCAAGATCACTAATGTAACATGAAGAATACATAGTTAGACTTGTAGCTTACTTTTGGGAGTACACAAGGTGCATAATGCGTTACACGGACCTGTCAGCTATAGAAGCAACAGTGGGTCTAACCTGGTTGGATATATAGTCGCACTGAGCTTGGATGGCCACATCATTTCATGTTGCTGCAACTCAAAGCCAGAGTTCATCAATCGTGGTGACTGGAATTTCTGTTTCTCGCTAACTCATAGCCGAACGTTTTCATTGGGTGAGAGAGTTGGAGACCGTTTTGGCCTCGGCAACAGTCCAGCAGCCTCTGTACTGGGACAGGTCACAGGAGGGCGGGGATATTGCAGTGTCTCGTTCTCTTGTTAGCAGATACTGTCACAGAGACTTCGATGATGGCTCATGGCCACTGTCTTTAACACATCTGAAATGTGAAATCTGCTTTACAAATTACCAAATATATCAACCAGCAGTGATCGTGTTGTGTACCCAATGGCGTTCCATAACTTGTAAGGTTACGTGCATCCTGGCCCACTAAACACTGTTGCCAGATTTTATCTCAGATGGTGGACGATAATATCATGCACTGTTGCCATATGAACCACCTCCTCCCCCACCTCCCATCGCCGCCCCCTTTCAGGAAATCGACTGTGCCAGTCTATGACACCACTGCCAGGATAACTAAGATGTCACAAGATGACGACTCAATTTAGCATCACGTATAACACATCATTTGGCCAGCCGGTGTGGCCGAGCGGTTCTAGGCGCTTCAGTCTTGATCCGCGCGACCGCTACGGTCGCAGGTTCGAATCCTGCCTCGGGCATGGATGTGTGTGATGTCCTTAGGTTAGTTAAGTTTAAGTAGTTCTAAGTTCTAGGGGACTGATGACCTCAGATGTTAATTCCCATAGTGCTCAGAGCCATTTGAACCATTAACACATCTTCCTGGCAGATTAAAACTGTGTGCCCGACCGAGACTCGAACTCGGGTCCTTTGCCTTTCGCGGGCAAGTGCTCTACCATCTGAGCTACCGAAGCACGACTCACGCCCGGTACTCACAGCTTTACTTCTGCCAGTATCTCGTCTCCTACCTTCCAAACTTTACAGAAGCTCTCCTGCGAACCTTGCAGAACTAGCACTCCTGAAAGAAAGGATATAGCGGAGACATGGCTTAGCCACAGCCTGGGGGATGTTTCCAGAATGAAATTTTCACTCTGCAGCGGAGTGTGCGCTGATATGAAACTTCCTGGCAGATTAAAACTATGTGCCCAACCGAGACTCGAACTCGGGTCCTTTGCCTTTCGCGGGCAAGTGGTAGAGCACTTGGCCATCTTGCATTCTGGCAACAGTTCAGAGTATGCCAGAATGTACTCAGCCCTACTACTCCCATATTACTGTACCGTGTGCTGGTCCTCTGTGATGACAATGCGATCTGACAATGTTTGTTTGCTCAGACCCTCCACAAAGGGATACGTCCAACGTGATATTGTGCGGAAAACAGGAATTTCTCTGAAACGCCGACACGGTGCCACTAGTGTGTCATGTGCTGCCATTTGGCGCACCTCAGTCTGTAGTTGCGTCAAGGGAACAAGCGGAGTGGCAACAATGGTCGCCACGTTGACACTTCGTAGTGCTCCAGACGTCATTGCACTGTGCGTGTTGATACTTGTCTTCCTGCAAACACACTCATTTCCTCACTCAAGGAACATGACGCGGCTTTAGAACCCCGAGTGGCAGAGCAAACAATATGTTAGTTAGTTAGTTACGTGTTCCATTGATCAATAGCACGGAAAACCGTTATGATGTGGAACGTGCCAAATGCAGAAGAAATGCACACAGGAAACAAGGTTTTTTTTTACATAATACTGTTATACCTAAATATTTCTATTATCTATCCCATTTCATTAAATGGGACAAAATGCATATATTATATCTCCAGATTAATTTACTCATATTCAAGAATTCATCTATGGTGTAGAAGGAGTTGTCAAGAAGGTACGATTTCAATATGTTTTTGAAACTATTACTGCTGTCTGTCAGACATTTTATTTCATCTGGTAATTTATCAAAAGTTTTATAGCAGCATATTTTACCCCTTTCTGTGCCAAAGATAGTTTAAGTAAAGGATAGTGTAGGTCTTTCTTTTTTCCAGTATTGTAATCATGAATGTCGCTGTTGATTTTAAACTGGTCCATGTTGTTGAGAAAAAATTTCATTGCTGAGTAAATGTACTGTGAAGCATTTGTAACAATTCCTAACCTTTTAAACAGATGCCTAAAAGATGTTCGACTATGAGCCTGTAACGCTCTACGCTCGGGCGTACGTTAACTCTTTAAAGCCTGTACTATGGTAAGTTGACGGGCTTCACCTTATAAGAAAGATTTTAGTAAATATGTTGACCGTGTGTACCTGAATGGAGGCACAATCAGACTTACACCCACTCAGTAACAACAATGATACGTCAAGCAAGTCTAAAGTGCAACTACACGTTAGGACGGGCAAGAAACATACACAGCAGATGCTACCAATTGTTAATAATACGGTCGCCAGCCTAATTAGGCATTAAGTGAGTTTTTCCCTTGTACAAGTGAATGTACGTATAAGCATAACAACACGTAGTAATACCGCATTATATGGAAAATTTTAGAACCAGAAAAATCTACTGAACTAATATTTTCCCTTTCTGTACTAATTTGGACAAGCTATAAATACACAACATTGCACTATAATGATTACTACAAACTGCGTTTTGTCTATTGATCCGACTGAAATCGGGCATAGGTTACCCTAGAAATAGCACTTTTGAAACACACATACAATGTCAATTTTAATAGGGGTAAAACACTGATAAATTTAGGTTTTATATTGACTTTAACTTTGCTGGTCAAATCAGTTCAGTACACTTCATAATTTAAATGAATAGAAAAGAAAAGAGTGGAGGGGGGACCCTGAAACTGTTATGATCACTGTGTTGAAACTCTTAACTATTGGAAACATTAAGCATTCAAGATTTACTATATATGAGTTACTACTCTTTTTGTCTTACTATTTCCTCATTTAACTACCATTAATTTTGTCTCAAATTAATTAAGCTTCATTACTAAACCAATTCCAAAATTATCTTCCAACTTTGTCAGACCTTTGTTCTTTGCTTATATTTTCATTAACAATAAAGCTCTTTAAACATCTTTCTAGCATAGATAGGTCTGCAGGTAATTCTTATTAACATAAACCTTAAATCTTCATTTCGGGACACTCGGATTGCACAACATGTGGAAAGGACCCTGTCTAGGTTAGTGACGAGGATAATTAACTGATAGGACAATTCTGGTAAAAGTTAAGTTGTTATTGAACAGTCAGGAACAAAATTAACACTGGTCCACACGAATACAATTCTAAAGATTCAACCTGTTCATGTCGATGCGGCGGTTGGCGGGCGGCGAGATGGCGAGGCGCACAGCACACATACAATCACAGCTATGGCTCTTGGTGTATCGGCACTTTGCTTCTTCTTAGCGTCGCAATCCTTTTCCGTTTAGTGCCTATGGAATATAGCCATACCGTGTAGTCGTCGGAAACGGCACATCCGAGGCTCAATGAAATCACGTTTTCCAGGAGAGCCTCCTCGATCCAGAACGTGTTTCTCAGACTGATGCCCAACTCCGACTACTACTGCTGAGCCTGTTATGCCGTGCCGCGCCCGTGTGCATTTTCCCGCGCTCGCCTGCCATTCACCTTTTACCGCTCCCCTACAGACAGGGTATTCACCAAAGGTTTTGCATTCCACATATCCTAATATATTGCCTACGTATGGACCAGGCGCATAATTACAATTTTAAACAGGTTACAATAGATCCAACATGGGTTACACTTCAATTCTGTTATAGCATTGCTTGAAATTTGACATAAATATTAATATTCACATCGAAAGTTGCTTGCAGTTTCTTTAACATAATGACACGAAAAGAAAAAGAAATGAAATCAAAACATTGCTTACACTAATTTATCGAAAATCAGAAGGAAAAAATTATTATATGTACAGTTGTTGTTGTTACAAGCCCCACACATTATTCTAACTACTTTCTTTTGAGCAGTGAATACCTTTTGCCTAAGTGTTGAGTTGCCCCAGAATATTATTCCGTATGAGTTCAGAGAGTGGAAGTATGCAAAGTATGCTAGCTTACTAATCTCTACATCCTCAAAATTAGTAATTATTCTGATTGCAAAAGTTGCTGAACCTAGTCGCTTTAGGAGATCCAAAATATGAATTTTCCAATTAAGATTCTCATCTATTTGTACACCAAAAAACTTGGTATGCTCTACCTTGGCTACAGACTTCTTTTGATGTGTTATGTGTATTGAAGGAATTATACTTTTTGCAGCAGAAAATTGGATGTACTGTGTTTCTTCAAAGTTCAGAGCAAGCCCACTCGCAGAAAACCAATTAATAACTTTTCCAAAGACTTTATTTGTATCATTTTCTATCGGCCTTTCTTTTACTGGATTAATAATTATGCTTGTATCATCAGCAAACAGTGTCAGTTCAGCATCTTGTTTCACATAAGAAGGGATGTCATTCACATAGCTATATCAAGAAAAGGAGGGGACCCATGATTGAACCTTGTGGAACACCTAATGTAATTTCACCCCAGTTAGATGAAGTGGCAAACTCCTTTGAATCACCTGAAGCATGTAAAGAGACTTTTTGCGTCCTGTCCTGTAGATATGACTTAATCCACTCATGTCTGTCATCAGAGGCAATTAAAGTCCTGCATGACGTTGAATATGGATTTCCTGCACACATAGATTCCATATTTGGAGGAGAGTCATGGCATACGGACAAATATAAACTGCTGTCTCGATAGGCCATGCCACTGCCACTTTCGAGATGCGACACGTGCTGGTATACTGGTAGGCATTTCCCATACGTAGACGAAGTATAACATAATGTTATCAAAATCAACCAACATTCAAATCCGATTCTGCATTAGAAACCGACTTTGTAACCTTTCATTATACAGTGAGGTGGCAAAGTCACGGGACAGCGATATGCACGCATACAGGTGGCGGTAGTATCGCGTACACAAATATAAAAAGGCAGTACATCAGTGGGGCTGTCATTTGTACTCAGGTGAGTTTTCAACGTGGTTGTGGACACACGACAACAATTAACACACTTTGAATGTGGAATGGTAGTTGGAGCTATACGTATGGAACATTTCACTGTGGAAATCGTTAGGGAATTCAGTATGCAGAGATCCACAGTGTGAAGAGTGTGCCCAGAATACCAAATTTCACGTATTACTTCTCTCCATGGACAATGCAACGGCTGACGGCCTTCAGAGCAGCGGCTTTTGTCTAGAGTTGTCAGTGCTAACAGAACAGCAACACTGCCTGAAACACCTGCTGGAAGCAATGTGGGACGTAAAACGAACGTATCCATTAGGAGAGTGCGGCGAAATCTGGCTTGGACAGCAGACGACCGACGCAAGTGCATTTGCCAACAGCACGACATCGCCTGGAGTACCTTTCCTGGACTGGGGTCATTTCGGTTGGGTGTTGGATGACTGGAAAACGGTGGTCTGGTCAGATGAGACCCGATTTCAGTTGGTGAGAGCTGATGGCAGGTTTCGAGTGTGGCGCAGACCCCACGAAGCCGTGGACAAGATACTGTGCAACATGGTGGTGGCTCCATAATGGTGAGGGCTGCGTTTGCAGGAATGGACTGGGTCTTCTGATGCAGCTGTATAGATCACCAACTATAAATGGTTATGTTCAGCTACTTGGAGACCATCTGCAGCCACTCATGGACTTCATGTTCCCAAACAACGATGGAATTTTTATGGATGACAGTACGCCTTGCCATCGGGCCACAATTGTTGGCAATTGATTTGAAGAACTTTCTGGACAATTTATTTATTTCATTTACACGTCAAGTTCCGTAAGACCAAATTGAGGAGCAAATCTCCAAGGTCATGGAACGTGTCAGTACATGAAATTACAACTTAAAAGTAATAACAGATAAAAATAAATGTTCATGAACCTGAAAAAAAGTCAGTCCATAAGTTTAAGTAAACGCTATCAGCAATACAATAAGAATCAGCTTAATTTTTCAAGGAACTCCTCGACAGAATAGGAGTGACCCGTGAGGAAACTCTTCAGTTTCGATTTGAAATCGCGTGGATTACTGCTAAGATTTTTCAATTTGAGTGGCAGCTTATTGAAAATGGATGCAGCAGTGTCCTGCACACCTTTTTGCACAAGAGTTAAGGAAGTCCAATCCAAATGCATGTTTGATTTCTGCCGAGTATTAATAGAGTGAAAGCTGCTTACTCTTGGGAATAAGCTAATATTGTTAACAAGAAATGATATTAAGAAATACATATATTGAAGAGCCAATGTCAAAATACCGAGACTCGAGAACTTACACCACTTACTGCCCGAACCGATCGTTTCTGAGCCAAAAATATCCTTTTAAAATGAGAAGAGTTACCCCAAAATATAATACCATACGACATAACTGAATGAAAATAAGCAAAGTAGAATAATTTTCGTGTCGAAGTATCACTCACTTTTGATACCGTTCGAATAGTAAAAATGGGAGTATTAAGTCTCTGAACAAGATCCTGAACGTAGGCTTTCCACGACAGCTTACTATCTATGTGAACACCTAGAAATTTGAACTGTTCAGTTTCACTAATCATATGCCCGTTCTGTGAATTAAAACGTTAGGTTTTGTTGAATTGTGTGTTACAAACTGTAAAAACTGAGTCTTACTGTGATTTAGAGTTAGCCTAGTTTATTTTCTACAAGCCATTAACTGACGTCATGTACTGCACTATTTGAAACCGAGTCAATGTTGCACACAATATCCTTTACTACCAAGCTAGTGTCATCAGCAAACAGAAATGTTTAAGAGTTACCCGTAATAGTAGAGGGCATATCATTTATATAAGTAAGGAACAGGAGCGGCCCCAACACTGATCCCTGGGGCACCCCCCACTTGACAGTACCACACTCAGACCCCACATCACAGCCGTTATCAACATTGTGAATAATGACCTTTTGCTGCCTGTTGCTAAAGTAAGAGGTGAACCAATTGTGAGCTACTCCCCGTATTCCATAATGGTCCAACCTCTGGAGCAATATTTTGTGATCAACACAATAAAATGCCTTAGTTAAATAAAAAAAAAATACGCCAAGCTTTCGAAACTTTTTGTTTAGCCCATCCAGTACCTCACAGAGAAAAGAGAATATAGCATTTTCAGTTGTCAAACGACTTCTAAAGCCGAACCGTACATTTGATAGCAAATCGTATGATATAAAATGATCAATTATCTTTACATACACAGCCTTTTCAATAACTTTTGCAAACACTAATGGCATAGAAATAGGTCTACAATTAAGTACACAACTGGCCATTAAAATTGCCACACCACGAAGATTACGTGTTAAAGAGGCGAAATTTAACCGACAGGAAGAAGATGCTGTGATATACAAATGATTAGCTTTTCACAGCATTCACACAAGGCTGGCGCCAGTGGCGACACCTACAACATGCTGACATGAGGAAAGTTTCCAACCGATTTCTCATACACAAACAGCAGTTGACCGACGCTGCCTGGTGAAACGTTTTTGTGATGCCTCGATTAAGGAGGAGAAATGCGTACCATCACGTTTCGGACTTTGGTAAAGGTCGGATTGTAGCCTATCACGATTGCGGTTTATCGTATCGCGACATTGCTGCTGGCGTTGGTCCAGCTCCAATGACTGTTAGAAGAATATGGAATCGGTGGGTTAAGGAGGGTAATACGAAAAGCTTTGCTGGATCCCAACGGCCTCGTATCACTAGCAGTCGAGATGACAGGCATCTTATCCTCATGGCTGTAACGGATCGTACAGCCACGTCTCGATCCCTGAGTCAACAGATGGGGACGTTTGCAAGACAACAACCATCTGCACGGACAGTTCGACGACGTTTGCAGCAGCATGGACTATCAGCTCGGAGACCGTGGCTGCGGTTACCCTTGACGCTGCATCACAGACAGGAGCGCCTGCGATGGTGTACTCAACGACGAACCTGGGTGCACGAATGGCAAAACGTCATTTTTCAGATGAATCCAGGTTCTGTTTACAGCATCATGATGGTCGCATCCGTGTTTGGCGACATCGCGGTGAACTCACATTGGAAGCGTGTATTCGTCATCGCCATACTGGCGTATCACCCGACGTGACGGTGTGGGGTGCCATTGGTTACGCGTCTCGGTCACCTCTTGTTCGCATTGACGGCACTTTGAACAGTGGACGTTACATTTCAGATGTGTTACGACCTGTGGCTCTACCCTTCATTCGATCCCTGCGAAACCCTACATTTCAGCAGGATAATGCACAACTGCATGTTGCAGGTCCTGTACGGGCCTTTCTGGATACAGAAAATGTTCGACTGCTGCACTGGCCAGCATGGGTAGCTGTACCTGTACACGCCATCCAAGCTCTGTTTGGCTCAATGCCCAGGCGTATTAAGGCCGTTATTACGGCCAGAGGTTAGTTGTTTCTCAGGATCTATGCACCCAAATTGCGTGAACATGTACTCACATGTCAGTTCTAGTATAATATATTGGTCCAATGAATAACAGTTTATCATCTGCATTTCTTCTTGGTGTAGCAATTTTAATGGCCGGTAGTGTACATTATCCCTTTTTCCCTTTTTATTAAGCGGCTTTACTACTGAGTACTTTAACCGCTCAGGAAGCCGACCATTCCTAAAGGAAAAATTACAAATATGGCTAAATACAGGGCTAACACGTGCAGCACAGTACTTTAATATTCTGCTAGACACTCTACCATAACCATGAGAGTCGAGCAAATGTTTTGCCACGCATATCGCCTAACGCGAATCCCATCGAACATTTTCTGCACCGGCAACACTTTCACAGTTATGGACGGCTATAGGGGCAGCACAGTTCGTTGTGTCTTAGGAGACTTCCGACGACTTGTTGGGTCCATACCGCTACGAGTTGCTGCACTGCCCAGAGAGAAAGGAGGTCCGGCGCGGTATTAGGGTGTATCCCCGGGATGCAGATGGGTACTCACGCGTCTATCTTGGCCTGCAGCGCGGCCTGCTGCTCGGCGCGCCGGCCCGCCGTCTTCATGACGTACAGCTTGCGGGCGACGGCGCGCTCGCAGTCCCTGCTGGCCAGCGCCTCCGCCTGCCGCAGCACGCTGCGCCCCTGGTCCTGCGAGTCCTGCACAGCGCGCCACGCGTCACACTCTCACCTCCGTCCTCACGTGTTCTTTTGTCACTTGTTTTCCTGGATACAAAATTCAAGCGTGGTTACATGTACAGCAGATCCCGTTAAAGGTACGCTCCCACAAATTATCTGAACGCTTCGATTTGAGGTTCGAACTGCTCCTTCTAAGACACCTAGCTCCGAGATGGATTAAATTTGTGTGTTCCCACAGGAAGTCATAAAGCCTTAATTATCACCGTGAACAACTAACGTCACGTAATTAATCTTTTGTTTGCCTGCAGGTAATCCCTGAAGTCGTGGTAGAAAGGGTACAGATATCGATCCTCTACATCTACATCTATATTTACAAGGATACTCTGCAAATCACACTTAAGTGCCTGGCAGAGGATACATCGAACCACCTCCACGATAATTCTCTATTATTCCAATCTCGTATATCGCGCGGGAGAAACGAATCCTGTATCTTTCCGTGCGACCTCTGACTTCCCTTACTTTATTACACTACTGGCCATTAAAATTGCTTCACCAAGAAGAAATGCAGAAGATAAACGGGTATTCATTGGACAAATATATTGTACTAGAAATGACATGTCATTACATTTTCACGCAATTTCGGTGCAAACATCCTGAGAAATTAGTACCCAGAACAACCACCTCTGGCCGTAATAACGGCCTTGATACGCCTGGGCATTGAGCCAAACAGAGCTTGGATGGCGTGTATAGGTACAGCTGCCCATGCTGCTTCAACACGATACCACAGTTCATCAAAGGCGTATTGTGTCGAGCCAGTTGCTCGGCCACCATTGACCAGACGTTTCCAATTGTTGAGAGACCTGGAGAATGTGCTGGCCAGTGCAGCAGTCGAACATTTTCTGTATCCAGAAAGGCCCGTACAGGACCTGCAACATGCAGTTGTGCATTATCCTGCTGAAATGTAGGGTTTCGCAGGGATCGAAGGAAGAGTAGAGCCACGGGTCGTAACACATCTGAAATGTAACGTCCACTGTTCAAAGTGCCGTCAATGCGAACAAGAGGTGACCGAGACGCGTAACCAATGGCACCCCACACCGTCACGTCGGGTGATACGCCAGAATGATGATGACGAATACACGCTTCCAATGTACGTTCACCGCGGTGTCGCCAAACACGGATGCGACCATCACGATTCTATAAACAGAACCTGGATTCATCCGAAAAAATGACGTTTTGCCATTCGTGCACACAGGTTCGTCGCTGGCGCTCCTGTCTGTGATGCAGCGTCAAGGGTAACCGCAGCCACGGTCTCCGAGCTGATAGTCCCTGCTGCTGCAAACGTCGTCGAACTGTCCGTGCAGATGGTTGTTGTCTTGCAAACGTCCCCATCTGTTGACTCAGGGATCGAGACGTGGCTGCACGATCCGTTACAGCCATGCGGATAAGATGCCTGTCATCTCGACTGCTAGTGATACGAGGCCGTTGGGATCCAACACGGCGTTCCGTATTACCCTCCTGAACCCACCGATTCCATATTCTGCTAACAGTCATTGGATCTCGACCAACGCTAGCAGCACTGTCGCGATACGATAAACCGCAATGGCGATAGGCTACAATCAGACCTTTATCAAAGTCGGAAAAGTAATGATAAGCATTTCTCCTCCTTACACGAGGCATCCCAACAACGTTTCACGAGGCAACGCCGGTCAACTGCTGTTTGTGTATGAGAAATCGGTTGGAAACTTTCCTCATGTCAGCAGTTGTAGGTGTCGCCACCGACGCCAAACTTGTGTGAATCCTGTGAAAAGCTAATCATTTGCATATCACAGCATCTTCTTCCTGTCGTTTAAATTTCGCGTGTGTAGCACGTCAAATAGTTCGGACAAGAAGAGAGTAGAAGCTTTCGAATTGTGGTGCTATAGAAGAATGCTGAAAATTAGATGGGTAGATCACATAACTAATGAGGAGGTATTGAATAGAATTGGGGAGAAGAGAAATTTGCGGCACAACTTGCCAAGAAGAAGGGACCGGTCGGTAGGACATGTTCTGAGGCATCAAGGGGTCAGAAATTTAGCATTCGAGGGCAGCGTGTAGGGTAAAAATCGTAGAGGGAGACCAAGAGATGAATACACTAAGCAGATTCAGAAGGATGTAGGTTGCAGTAAGTACTGGGAGATGAAGAAGCTTGCACAGGATAGGGTAGCATGGAGAACAGCATCAAACCAGTCTCAGGACTGAAGACCCCAACAACAACAGCACGTCATCTTCGTGGTGTAGCAATTTTAATGGCCAGTAGTGTATGATGATCGCTTCTCCCTATGTAGGTCGGTATCATCAAAACATTTTCGCATTCTGAGGAGAAAGTTGGTGATTTAAATTTCTTAAGAAGACTCCACCACAACCAATCTGTATTTTGTTTGCGCCTTAACTGGTCCCATAATTTTCCTTAATATTTTTCTTCCTGTTATTTCCAGTATTTCCATCATCGTCAGTGTTAAACATAGTATGCTGTTTTCATCTTAATAACTCTTACTTCAATGACTTCTTCCTCCTAAATGTATTGACCAGTTACTTCTCCTTGTTACTTGGACTTGATAGTTCTCTCAATTTTTCCGTATTTGGTTTTCATTGTGTTTAGATCTGTCTTAATGTTTCTCACAAATTAGTTTTTCTCAAAGGAGATTTGTAAACATGCTTATCCAGCTTGTTCTTTAAGCAATTCTACTTGTCTAGTGGCTGTTTTCACCGAGTCTGAAAATGCTGGCTATAGTTATATGGAATACAAACCAGTTAAACAGTGTACTTATAGGTTGTCCCCTCTCTAGTCTAATCTAACTCCATTATTGGTACGGTTTTCTTCTAATGACAGTCTGTATTCCCTTATGACTTTTTCTGGGACATAATAGAAGAGCAGCGGGGAAAGATCATCTCCTTGCCTCACTCCAGTTTTCATCTCCAAACTTCTGGAAATTTCTGCTCTAAATTTCACATACTTATGTACACTAATGTGGACAATTTGTTACAGTGTCTTCTGCTGTCAGATAAAATTATTGCCTTTTACTTCATGTACAAAATAATGTTCATCGTAACATTCGTCTGTCTCAATTTTGGATGTTAAGTAGCCTGTTTGTATTTGCGGCTACTAGATGGCACGCTTGGTGTAATGTTCACCTGCCCACAATTGCTTACGCGGGCGCCTAGGTCTGATGCTACCGAAGCTCTACGCATGTGAGCAGCCTATAGTGGCTTGGTTTTTATGTACTCTGTTCTACAAATTTTGTGACTAAAGCTTTGTCGCTTGATTTTTACTTTAATATGTGACATGTGAGTACCGTTTCTTTTTGTACTATTAGCCAGTACTTACACTCAAAAAATTTTTCTTTCCTGTAGTTTTGTAATTATGCAGTAGGCCAATTTGAGAGTTTTATTTCTGACGAAGGCACTCGTAGCAGTGCCGAAACCTGGGGCGAAAGAGCCCTTATCTGCGACCGAGGGCTGCTATTGCTGTTAATTTGAATGATGCGTCCTTAAAAACACGCACCAAACGTTGACAGACCAAGAGCGTAATTTTTATCCATTTTTTTTTGGGCCAGCTTTAGTACATATTTGAAACTGACTTGCTCATGGCTTGTATAGGATGCTTCTCCTTAAACAAAATTTTGCCTAGAAATGCCATACGACTTTGAACTTTTCATTGTGTGTTACTGCTGCTAAAATGGTAACTTCATTTCTTCCGTAAGTTGCTCTTCTGTTTCCCTGGTGTATTTTATTCTCTACACTTGCAGATTATAGACTTTTTTACAATATTTGGTAAGAAAAACCGTTGAGTGCTTCGCACTAACTGGATACTCTTCAGCGTGCAACCGCAACGCTCCTCCAATAGTTTGGCGACATTCGTAAAACACGATATTCAGTTTTTGAACTGTCATGTACATTGTAAATGTCTCAATATCTTTAAGAACAAGTTACAGATTTTTAAAGAATCAGAGATTATTGCATAATAGGTGTAAAACAAAGCATAGGGTTATAGACAGAGAAATTCTGAATGAAACGTGTTTGGCTGTCAATAGAGCGATGCGTAATGCTTTCAATCACTATCGTAGCAGTATGTTGCCAAATGATCTTTCACAGAACCAAAAAAATTCTGTTGTATATGAAGGCTGTTATAGTTGAGTCACGAACTATGGCGGTCGTATTTAGGCTTGTTCTGCGCACCTACGTCACGCATACTCCGACAGCCAACGAGCCTTCAGCAGTGTTCTCGGCGATCTTCTCTGAATGCCGCAGCTAATGCAAGCATTAAACGTGATCGTAGCGAGTTGTTTAGTGAATTGATATTTCTTTTTTTGCGAGTTGTCGTTGCTGATGGAGGTGGTAAGTGATAAATGCTGCAAGCAAGCGAGAGACATAATTTGCGGCATATACGCTCCGTCAAGCGGAATGCACGCGCATGCGCGTACCGCAACTGTCACTTGGAATCGTCAACAATGCCATTCCCGTCCGTGTGAACCGCGAACCGCCATCGTTCGTGGATCGAACTATAGTGGCTCCAAGTTAGTATGCAGTGCATAGCGAATGAGACACGAACTGAAATTGAGCGTAGCAAAGCAAAAGCTGAAATGCTTAAGTCGATGTTCCTTTACGAAGGAAAACCCAGAATAATTGCCGCAATTTAAACCTCGTACCAGCCGGCCGAAGTGGCCGTGCGGTTAAAGGCGCTGCAGTCTGCAACCGCAAGACCGCTACGGTCGCAGGTTCGAATCCTGCCTCGGGCATGGATGTTTGTGATGTCCTTAGGTTAGTTAGGTTTAACTAGTTCTAAGTTCTAGGGGACTAATGACCTCAGCAGTTGAGTCCCATAGTGCTCAGAGCCATTTGAACCAAACCTCGTACCACTGAAAAGATGAATGCAATAAGTATTAGTGTCAACGGTGTTTAGAAACAGCTGAAATCATTAAGACTGAACAAAGCTCCAGGGCTCTATGGAATCACCAACAGATTCTATACTGAACTTGTCTGTTCTAACTATAATCTATCGTAGATCCCTGTAACAACAAACCGTGCTCACTTCTTGGAGAAAAGCACAGGTCACACCTGTCTACAGGAAGAGTAGTAGCAGCGATCCACAAAATTGCCGTCAGGTATTCCTGACATCGATTTGTTTTTAGAATCTTAGAACGTATTCTGAGCTCAAACATAATGAATGACCTCCTCAATGCTAACCATCATGGATTCTGAAAACATCGATCATGTGAAACCCAACCTGCACTTTTCTCACATGACATGCTGAAAGCTTTGGATCAAGGTAGTCAGGTCGATTCAGTATTCCGAAAATCGTTTGACTCAGTAACAAACATACGCTTACTGTCAAAAGTACGATCATGTGAGGGTATCAGATTAAATTTGTGACTGGACTGAGGACTTTTGGTAGGAAGGACGCAGTATGTTATCTTAGATGGAGAGTCATTGTCAGATGTAGAAATAACCTTGGGTGTACTCCAGGGAAGTGTGTTGGGACCCTTGCTGTTCCTGCTACGGTCGCAGGTTCGAATCCTGCCTCGGGCATGGATGTGTGTGATGTCCTTAGGTTAGTTAGGTTTAAGTAGTTCTAAGTTCTAGGGGACTGATAACCACAGCAGTTGAGTCCCATAGTGCTCAGAGCCATTTGAACCATTTGAACCAAGCCTTGCTGTTCACGTTGTATATTAATGACTTTCGAGACAATATTGGCAGTAACAGCAGACTTTTTGCATATGATGCAGTTATCTATAATGAAGTACTGTATGAAAGAAGCTGCATAAATATTCAGCCAGATCTTGACAAGATTTCGAAGTGGTGCAGAGATTGGTAACCTGCTTTAAATGTTCAGAAATGTAAAATTGTGCACGTCACAAAACGCAAAAAACATAGGATTCTATGACTATAATATCAATGAGTCGCTGTTGGAATCGGCCAACTCATACAAATACTTGGGTGTAACAGTTTGTATGTACACTCCTGGAAATTGAAATAAGAACACCGTGAATTCATTGTCCCAGGAAGGGGAAACTTTATTGACACATTCCTGGGGTCAGATACATCACATGATCACACTGACAGAACCACAGGCACATAGACACAGGCAACAGAGCATGCACAATGTCGGCACTAGTACAGTGTATATCCACCTTTCGCAGCAATGCAGGCTGCTATTCTCCCATGGAGACGATCGTAGAGATGCTGGATGTAGTCCTGTGGAACGGCTTGCCATGCCATTTCCACCTGGCGCCTCAGTTGGACCAGCGTTCGTGCTGGACGTGCAGACCGCGTAAGACGACGCTTCATCCAGTCCCAAACATGCTCAATGGGCGACAGATCCGGAGATCTTGCTGGCCAGGGTAGTTGACTTACACCTTCTAGAGCACGTTGGGTGGCACGGGATACATGCGGACGTGCATTGTCCTGTTGGAACAGCAAGTTCCCTTGCCGGTCTAGGAATGGTAGAACGATGGGTTCGATGACGGTTTGGATGTACCGTGCACTATTCAGTGTCCCCTCGACGATCATCAGTGGTGTACGGCCAGTGTAGGAGATCGCTCCCCACACCATGATGCCGGGTGTTGGCCCTGTGTGCCTCGGTCGTATGCAGTCCTGATTGTGGCGCTCACCTGCACGGCGCCAAACACGCATACGACCATCATTGGCACCAAGGCAGAAGCGACTCTCATCGCTGAAGACGACACGTCTCCATTCGTCCCTCCATTCACTCCTGTCGCGACACCACTGGAGGCGGGCTGCACGATGTTGGGGCGTGAGCGGAAGACGGCCTAACGGTGTGCGGGACCGTAGCCCAGCTTCATGGAGACGGTTGCGAATGGTCCTCGCCGATACCCCAGGAGCATCAGCGTCCCTAATTTGGTGGGAAGTGGCGGTGCGGTCCCCTACGGCACTGCGTAGGATCCTACGGTCTTGGCGTGCATCCGTGCGTCGCTGCGGTCCGGTCCCAGGTCGACGGGCACGTGCACCTTCCGCCGACCACTGGCGACAACATCGATGTACTGTGGAGACCTCACGCCCCACGTGTTGAGCAATTCGGCGGTACGTCCACCCGGCCTCCCGCATGCCCACTATACGCCCTCGCTCAAAGTCCGTCAACTGCACATACGGTTCACGTCCACGCTGTCGCGGCATGCTACCAGTGTTAAAGACTGCGATGGAGCTCCGTATGCCACGGCAAACTGGCTGACACTGACGGCGGCGGTGCACAAATGCTGCGCAGCTAGCGCCATTCGACGGCCAACAGCGCGGGTCCTGGTGTGTCCGCTGTGCCGTGCGTGTGATCATTGCTTATACAGCCCTCTCGCAGTGTCCGGAGCAAGTATGGTGGGTCTGACACACCGGTGTCAATGTGTTCTTTTTTCCATTTCCAGGAGTGTATATGAAATAAAATGACCATATAGGCTCCGTCGTGGGTGAAGCAGGTGGTAGACTTTCGTTTATTGGTAGAATACTAGGGAAGTCCAATCAGTCTACGGAACAGATTGCTTACAAATCACTCGTGTGATTGCTCAAGTGTGTGGGACCCATACCAGATAGGACCAACAGGGGATATTGAACGTATACAGAGAAGGGCAGAACGAAAGGTCACACGTTTGCTTAATCCGCTGGAGATACTGAGCGAACTGAACTGGCGGACTCTTGAAAGCAGACTTAAACCATCCCGAGAAAGCCTGTTATTGAAGTTTCGAGAACCTGTTCGGATAAGATCAGAATAATTACTGCACGAACAGAGACTTTCAAGCAATCATTTTTCCCGCGCTCCAAACGTGAATGGAACGGGAAGAAACTCCAATAACTGGTACAATGGGACGTAAAATGTTTCAAATGGCTCTGAGCACTATGGGACTTAACTGCTGAGGTCATCAGTCCCCTAGAACTTAGAACTACTTAAACCTACCTAACCTAAAGACATCACACACATCCATGCCCGAGGCAGGATTCGAACCTGCGACCGTAGCGGTCGCGCGGTTCCAGACTGTAGCGCCTAGAACCGCTCGGCCACTCAGGCCGGCAATGGGATGTACCCTCTGCCATGCACCTCACGGTGGTTTACAGAGTATAGATGCAGATATAAAACAGTAGAACTCAAAGCGATGGGCCTCAAGCGCACAGATAAACACAAGAACTACACCTGAGTTACATGTTTATATGCAGTTGGTATACAAGTAATAGTGCAGACGTTTATGGAACCTCTTCCTTTGACAGTGGGACAGCGGTTTGCGCCGCTGTTACCTTGATGTTATTTGATCAAGTCCCACACGTGTTATGTCGTTGAAGTTCTCTTAGAATCTTCTTTAAAATGCCACACACAAAAGTATACGGTCCCATAAAAAAAAGGTCGGTGTCGTAATTCGATAAAAATTGCTTTCGAGCGCCGTCGAAATATTGTCCACTATAGCTTGGTGGAGAACGCATCTCGATATATTTCTTCACTCTGGATATATTTGCGGTGCCCAGCATTAGATGCCTCACCCTGTATCAATTCTTCTACTTCTTTTAGTTGCCCTTTGTCCCTCGGTAGTCATTGTTGTCACAACCGCGTCTTGGTCACTGACAACAGTTTCTACGAGGACATCCTCAAAGAGATCAGGTCTATTTGTTGTTACTAGATCTAATATATTTCCACTATGAGTGGGGTTCCTAACTATTTGTTCTATATTGTTAACAGAGATTGCGTTTAGTAAAGTTTCGCAGGCCACCACATACAAAACTGTAATTTTGCCAGTTGATTATTGGCTTATTAATGTTACCTCCAATGACGACAGTAAGGTTGGGGAACTTACATGCTAGTAAATTTAAATTTTCTCTGAAGTTTCCAGTTACATTTGGAGGTGAGTATGTGGTCGATAGAAGATCCCATTATAAGTGTAAGCCAAACCTCGATAGCTAGTCTCGCAGAGACGATACCGCACTTGCATCCAGTGTCCTCCGTTATTTGTTAGACATTCCCAGTCTCCGTCTTTCCGCACAGTTTTTACCTCTACTGCTCCCTTTGGTAATCTGGAAGCTATTCCTTGATGTAATCTCTAGGCTTTTCTCGGCTTAATTGATTAATGACGGCTTCCAGGTTTTCCGCCGAGACCTAATAATTCACAGACCAGGCAGCGAGTACACATAACAGCAAAACTCGCAGAACCTGGAGAAAACGGCTGGGTCTGTCGTCGAAATATTGTGCAGAAGATGAAAACAATATCCCGACAGAACATCATTATTGACTGGTGCCTTAAGACGTGTCCCCTCATCCTGCCCTTCTTGTCGGTGTTTCCCTTATGTTTCTCTCCTCGCCGATTCTGCAGAGAACTACTTCATTCCTTTACTTATCAGTCCACCTGCTTTTCAACATCCTTCTGTAGCACCACATCTCACACCCGTTTTAATGCTGAACGTTGTCTAGTGCCTATGTGCTCCCAAAGATACTGTAGTTTCTACCTTTTATTGTCCGGTAGAAGATATGGTTTCGATATGACATCGCAAAAACCCAGCTTGCAGAGCGTCTGACCAATACATGCATTCATCGTTGGATTGAAATAGGAAATAGCGACTCACGGACAGCGTAGTCTTTTGTTACAGGGTTACATGAGGTCGTTAACGCACGAAACAACAGTAGTAACAGAAAGAGGACTGAAACTTCCTGGCGGATTAAAACTGTGTGCCCGACCGAGACTCGAACTCGGGACCTTTGCCACTCCGCTGCAGAGTGAAAATCTCATTCTGGAAACATCCCCCAGGCTGTGGCTAAGCCATGTCTCCGCTATATCCTTTCTTTCAGGAGTGCTAGTTCTGCAAGGTTCGCAGAAGAGCTTCTGTAAAGTTTGGAAGGTAGCAGACGAGATACTGGCAGAAGTAAAGCTGTGAGTACCGGGCGTGAGTCGTGCTTCGGTAGCTCAGATGGTAGAGCACTTGCCCGCGAAAGGCAAAGGTCCCGAGTTCGAGTCTCGGTCGGGCACACAGTTTTAATCTGCCAGGAAGTTTCATATCAGCGCACACTCCGCTGCAGAGTGAACATCTCATTCTGGAGAAAGAGGACTGTTTGACAGGATGTTATCTGTCTGTCTCATTGTACAACTGACATGAGGGATACTCGAGGAAGTGCGGCAAATTTTTAGGCATGTTGTGAGAGTGACATTGCCACTCTGAAAAGTTTATATGAGCTTAAGCCGTTGCTAGAAGATGTAAGCTATTTATGTCCAGAAGCGACAAAATGATCTTTTCTATTAGTTCTTTATTTCACATTACTCAATTTATGTTCCTCTATCTACTGCATAATTCTGACCTTGTCTGGTATATTCCTCCCAAGCAGAGGAGACTAGATTATGGTGAGTGGTCCACTTGTCGTTTGCTTGAGATACAGAGAGAGCTTTATCCATTTCATACCATTGGTCCGATTCACCTACCTATAAACACTGAGATGTCTAACAGTCGACCAATAGTCAACTTGGAACCCCCGCCTACTATCAGAAAGAAAGCCCACAATAGATTGAAACTACTAACCAGCTAAACATTACTAAACCCCTCAACACTCATACATACCAGTCAGACCCTCACTCGTCCTATCCCCATTTACGCCAATGTTACATGGCTCTCGGCCTCCCCAAAGTTTCGCCCCTCTGACCAGACCCTTGAAGGCCATGCACTTCGTCCCATTTTTCGACTCTGTTTACACCCTTGCCCGCATCCTGGGCCATCTAATAAGTACCCACACATACTCATCCGACACCCGGAATAGGCCCTACCTTCCCCAGCGCTATGTCCCCTGCAAAATGGATTCCCCACATCCTTCTGTATCCTCTTCTTTGTGAACCCTATTGTGCTGCCCTGTTTCTATCATCATCCTCGCTTCTCAACTTACTCCATCGGTTTTCTCAGGGTTATTGCTGCCACCTTCAGTCTCCTACACCACGAAATCATTCCTCGGATCTACCCATCGACTACAGCCAACCTACTTCTTCCTTACGAATGAAGGCTCGAACCCACGTACGCTGATGTCTGAGCGCTTGATCCGTTGATCCGTCATTAAAGTAATTATATGTTTTACAGTGGTATGTACGATAAGACATGAACATTATTCAAAATGTGTTCCTGTGTAAATCATAAAACAAACTTAATACCCCAATAAATTTTTGAGTACTACGGTTGGAGTAGCTAGAGTAGTGCTCACACCCCAGCGACGGCTAGGCTAGGGCCAGAACGAAATCTTTCCCTAATTCGTACCAAAGTATTTTAATTGTGGACTTTTCGACTAAGTCCTCCATCTAATTGGGCGCAAATTTTAGTCTTGGCTCATGGTTAGGGACTGTGGTAGATACAAGATGGGGCACCAGTACATATTTCTGCTGATGCAAGACGACATCTAAGCGCCAACGTAGCCCAAAATGTGAAGGTCGAGCAGGACCTGTACGATGGCCTCCATCATTTCCTAACTTCAATCCTCTGGATTTTTCTGTCTAGAGTCATGTGGAAAGAAATGTGTAAGGATCCCCGCTGATATGGTTGAACAACTGGAGCAGTGAATTGTACAGTGTTGTCAAGACTTACGAAATGATCCGGGGGAGCCTGACAGACTTCTTAAGTCTTTCAGAGAGGAGTGCAATGTTGCCTTCAAATCCAATGACGACACTTGGAACATCGCCTTTAACAGGTATTAATGTACAATAAATTGTAACATTAAACGCGCTGAAGTTGCATTTCTTTCAAAAGTTGGTCATGGGTGAAACTTGAGCCCAGGTAGATGGCGACTTAATCGAAAATTT
The DNA here is from genome assembly GCF_023898315.1 of Schistocerca nitens. Lineage (NCBI taxonomy): Eukaryota > Metazoa > Arthropoda > Insecta > Orthoptera > Acrididae > Schistocerca > Schistocerca nitens. The sequence continues at coordinate 820,130,116 of NC_064618.1, forward strand.
CACATTTCAAAACATTGGGAAAAATCAGAGAAATGTTTCACACTGACGTTCTGTGGCGACTCGTAACCTCACATTTTGCGATTATCTGGGAAACGGCTTGTTAGCTGACCCGTTTTTACGGGAATGTTTTTCGTTCAGCTATACTTCTGCCAAAGTACCATAACTATGGGAAAAATAGGTGCCACCTATAGGAAAATTAGAGATACTTTCGGTGAAAAGAGACAGTATGAATATTAAGAGCTCGGATAACGAGCTGTTACCAAGCAAAGAAAATACAGCTGCACGGTTTGGAATGTGAGGAAGGTCTACATAAAGGAAACGAACCTGAAGACAATATTATAGGAAGAGAGGAGGAAGCAGATGGAATTGAAATGGGAGATACGAACCTGCGAGAAGAATCTGACAGAGCACTGAAAGACATGTCTGCCTACGTAGCTGAGTGCTCAACGCGGCTAACTGCCATGCAAGGGACTCGGGTTCGATTCCTGGTACTGCCAGGGACTTTTTCTTATGGGTAGCTTTCGGCCTCGTGAGACTAACTAGGAGCTAGTCGACCGATTAGGAGCGGTTCCAAAGTCAAGAATGTCGACGACCGGGAAAGCGGTGTGCTAATCACACGACCACATGCCCCTCCATACCGCATCTGATGACACCTTTAGCATAGGATGGCAATGCGGACGGACGACCTCGAATGGCGCATCAGGGTCAAAATGTGGAGCTTTACCTATTGAAACAGCTCATTCGAAACACGGCACCTGGCGTAGAGGACATTCCCTCAGGATTATTGAGATATTTGGGAGAACCAACTAGGATATAACTATTCCACCAGGTACTGTACGTGAGGTCTGTGAGACAGGCGAAACGCTCTCAGTTGTCAAGGAGAGTGTAATACTTACAATTCCAAAGGAAGCTGGTGCTGCTACAATATGTTGCAACATTGGGTTCATAAGTCATGCTTACAAAATACTGACACGAATTATTTACAATCGAATGAAAAAATTTGTAGAAGCCGACATTGAGGAAGATCAGTTTGGGTTCCGGACAAACATAGGAACAGGTAGGGTAGTGCTCGAGAAACATAGGAACATGTGAGGCGATACTGATCCAATGAGTTATCATAGATGATAGTTTAAAGAAAAGAACGGAGTATTAGACTAACTTCTATGACTGCCAACGACATTGTAAATCTGTAATATCGTCAATGGATATACGAGTAGAAGAGTAATTGAAATGATCGTACGGCATTGTTGGCCGAGAGGCCCCATGCGGGGAAGTTCGGCCGCCGTATTGCAAGTCCTTTTTAGTTGACGCCACTTCGGTGACTTGCGAGTCAATGATGATGAAGAACACACAATACCCAGTCATCACGAGGCAGAGAAAATACTTGACCCTGCCGGGAATCGAACTCGGGAGCCCGTGCGCCCGAAGCGAGAACGCTACCGAAAGACCACGAGAAAATTAATTGAACGGAATAGATAAAGTTTGAAAAGTAGGTATAAGGTGAACAAAAGTACGATAATGGTGTGTGTTAGTAGTTGCATGAAATCAGGGGTTGCTGCGGAGATTATATTACGAAAGGAGACATGAAAAGTAGCAGATAAAATTTGTTATTCCGGTAGAAAAGTAAATGACGATGGCCGAAGTATAGAGGATATAAAGAGCTGAATGGTAATACCAACGGAAGCATTCCTAAAAAGAGAAGTTAACTTCTAAAACCAATTTGAAGATAGGAGTCCTTTTCTAGAGATATGATCTGTTCAAAAAATTCCGGAACTTTGTCCACAAATTTTTCTAGCGTTACCTTACGCTTATTGTGCATGGTGTCCTTCGAAATACTCTCCTCTACAACTGATACCTCGCTTCCAACGCAGTTTTCACTCCCGGAAGCAGTCTTGGTACACGTCTTGCTGGATCGCGCGAAGAACCGTCTGTGAATTTTCTTTTATCTCGTCTATCGTTGCAAACCTTCGTCCTTTCAGAGGGGTTTTCATCTTAGGAAATAAAAGAAGTCCGCAGGAAGAGTACGAAGGATGACTCAGTAAAATGATTTCGCTTTTTGTGCAATAGGCACGCACCAACAGTGATGAATGTGCCGGTGTGTTATCGTGATGGAAGAGCCGTGAATTGTCTCACCACATTCCTTTCAAGCATCGCAACACGACCCGATAGCACCACCGATAAACAGTTTGTCCCTACGGCACGAATGCATGATGAACTAGTCCTTCAAAGTCAAAGAAAACTATCAGCATGGCTTTCACATTTGACCTGACCTGATGAGCTTCTTCTGTCGTGGAGAATCATTCCCGACCCATTGTGAAGATTGAACCTTGGTCTCAAAATCATAACCGTAGACCCACGTCTCATAACCAATTACGATCCTATTAAGGAGCATCTCGTTCTCATTTGCACAATCCAAAAGCTCTTCACAGATGCGAGGCGAATGTCTTCCTGGTCTTGACTCGTGAGCTGTGGGACGAACTTGTTGGCAAAACGACGCATTCCAAGATGCTGTAACAGGATTTCACGACATGCTCCAAATGAAATGTTACATTCTTCTACAGTTTCTCAGACAGTCAGTCTTCGATTGGTGCGCACAATTTCGTTGACGTTCCTGACATGACCGTCTTCGGTAGACGTCGAAGGGCGTCCTGAAGGAGGGTCATCTTTCACTTCCTTCCGGCCATTGATAAAAGTGTGAACCATTCGTAACACCGAGTACGGCTTAAGCACTCATCACCGTAGGCTTTCTGTATCATTTGTTGTGTCTCTGTAAACGTATTCGTGAGTTCCACGCAAAATTTAATGCACACACGTTGCTCTTCTAACTCTTGCCATCTCGAAATTCGCAAACTGTGCGACACAACTTTCTACTCAATGCAACACTGAGCAGTAACTAACAGACATGCAGTAATGTAACTTCCGGCAATTCCACATTAACCACAGGCGTGAGCAGTGATGCCAACCGTACGAGGGTCACTCCAAAAGAAATGCTAACTATTTTTTTTAAATCCATCTTTTATTCTACATGTTTGAAAGTTTTACAGTGTATAGATACATCCTTTAGGAACAATATTTTCATTTCTCCACGTAATTTACATCCCACTCAACTGCCTTACCCCATCTTGGAAGCAGCGCCTGTATACCCACATGGTAAAATTCTGGACCAACCTGTTGGAGCCACCGTTTGGCAGCGTGCACAAGGGAGTCATCATCTTCAAACCTTGTTCCACGCCCCCCTGCGGGTTCGGGGGTAAAAATAGGCCCGCGGTATTCCTGCCTGTCGTAAGAGGCGACTAAAAGGAGTCTCAAATGTTTCGGCCTTTAATGTGATGGTCCCCTAAGGGGTTTGACCACTCTATTTCCAAATTTTTCCGTTAGTGCGTACCATTTGGGGTAGGACGCCTTCCGTGGTGCATTCTATATCCATCTTGCCCTAAGATCTGGCATATTCGTTTTTGTCATGGAGTTGGACTTACACTGAGCTTCCGGCCACATCGGCTGCAGTATGTTCAGGGTAGCCTACATTCCCTCCACTGTGCACTTCCATCTTTGCTACCTTTATTAATGGATATTCGACACCCAACAACCAGCACGGTAGCCAGTCCGTTGTTGTGGGGTCGTCATGTACCCTCTTGGTGGTAGCCCCCTGATTACACAGGGATCTCACTGCTGATGCCTGAGCTGCTACCTCCCCAAGTATGCTGAGGAGTAGATGCCTATCCCTCTGGGGCATCGGGACTCCTGGCAAAGGCCATCCTGCCTGGTGGTCTTTGCTGTGGCTGGGTGGCGCCAGTGGGGAGAGCCCCTGGTCGGAGTGGGTGGCATCAGGGCGGATGACCCGCAATGAAGCGTGGTATATCATCTCTCGCTGGTGGGCCTCCACCAGCAGTCTCTAAGCGATCGAGGTCGAACCTCAATGGGAAGAAATTTGATCTGAGATCATTTCCCTCCCTGGCCACTCCCTGGGAGGAACGTATGGCTAAAGAAGGTGGTGCAGATTATTCACCTCGGTACCTAGTCTGTACGCGAGTTGATGATGAATCATTTATGTCAACCAAGCCCAAGTTTTTTGTGGAGCATATAGAGGACAAGTTCGGGGAGGTGGAGGGCTTGTCCAAAATGCGCTCTGGTTCAGTTCTAATCCAGACAGCGTCCTCTGCCCAGTCACGTAGGTTGCTCTCTTGTGATAAGTTAGGGGACGTTTCTGTTAGCATCACGCCCCATAAGAGTTTAAACATGGTCCAGGGTATTATATTCCACAGGGATCTTCTTCTGCAGTCGGACGATGAACTATGCGTCAATCTAGAACGACGAGGTGTTCACTTCATCCGGCACGTCCATTGGAGTCCGAGGGATAATCAGGTGACCACCAGTGCCTTCATCTTGGCCTTCGAGGGTGACGTCTTACCCGAAAAGGTCAAGGTGATGGTTTACCATTGTGATGTGAAACCATATATCCCTCCTCCAATGCGGTGTTTTAAATGCTGGAAGTTCGGGCACATGTCATCCTGCTGTACTTCTGGCATCACATGTCGAGATTGTGGATGTCCTTCACATCCCAATACTCCATGTGCTCCGCCTCCCATCTGTGTTAAATGCGGAGAACACCATTCCCCCTGCTCGCCAGACTGTAGGATATTCCAGAAAGAATGGAAGATAATGGAATATAAAACCCTGGACCGCCTGACCTACTCAGAGGCGAGGCGGAAATATGAGAGGCTCCATCTTGTACCAATGACGTCGACCTACGCCGCTGCTGCAACGACGGTTCTCCCATCTCCTGTATCGTCCCGTCTGGTTGGATCTATGATTGGTCAAAATCCACCAGCCCCCTTGATTGTGGGGTCACTTCACACCCTGTTGCTCCTGCTCCATCTACTTCAGGAGCAACACCCCTCAACCATTGGGGACATCAGTTCCCCCTTCCCAGCCGGAGAAGAGTAAGACTTGGGGACCTCCCTTCGCAAGTTCCGACCAGCGGAAAAGCAGACACGTGCAAGTGGCTGAAACAACCACCAGTCCCTGGTCGTAGGGCCTCACGGTCGTCGTCCGTCCCTGAGGCTGACCCTGTGAAGCCCTCCAAGCCTGAACCACCGAAGGCACAACGAGAGAAGCAGAAAAAGAAGAAAGTCCCCAAGAATAACGACATTGCGGTGGTACCTGTCCCACCGCTTCCTACAAGCTCTGCGTCTGAGGACGATGTGGAGATTCTGGCATCCGCTGAGGACCTCGATCTCGCTGGTCCCTCAGACACCATGGTTAGCACTAGCACAGGTGCTCAATTGGAGGCAGCAGGTGACCCGGCGGCGTAATATGCGTTCCCAGTCCCTTCACGCCTTTCTGAGCCATGGACAATATCATCCTCCAGTGGAACTGCAGCAGTTTCTTCCACCATGTAGCTGAGCTCCGACAACTTATCAGCCTTCACCCTTTCTTCTGCATTGCTCTTCAGGAAACTTCGTTTCCAGCAATGCGAACCCCTGCCCTCCGTGGCTATCGGGGTTATTATAAGAACCGGGCAGCTTATGAAAGGGTGTCTGGTGGCGTCTGCATCTATGTCCTTAACTCTCTTCACAGCGAGTCTGTCCCTCTACAAACAGCTTTAGAGGCTGTCGCTCTTTGGGTGTGGACGCCACAGGCTGTTACCGTCTGCAGTCTTTACCTTCCACCAGATGGTGATGTCGCGCAGGATGTCCTGGCTGCGCTGATAGCCCAATTGCCGCGACCTTCCTTGTTACTGGGCGACTTCAACGCCCAAAACCCTCTGTGGGGTGGGTCAGTGGCAACCGGTCGAGGCGTGACTGTTGAGAATTTATTGGAGCAGCTCGATCTTTCGATTTTAAATGATGGTTCCTTCACACACTTCAGTGTGGCGCATGGCACATACTCCCCCATTGACATTTCGATCTGCAGCCCTAGCCTCTTACCGTCTATCCAATGGAGTGTACATGACGACCTGTGTAGTAGTGACCACTTTCCGATCTTTATGTCACTGCCACGACGTCAATCTTCTGGGCGCCCTAGCAGATGGGCTTTGAATAAGGCTGACTGGGACTTGTTCTCCGCCATTGCTGCTATTAAGCCTCTCTCTAATGCCGCCATTGATGCGGTGGTTCACTCAGTCACCACCGTCATCGTTACTGCCGCAGAATCTGCAATTCCCCGTTCTTCTGGGTCCCCTCGGCGGAGGACTGTGCCTTGGTGGTCGCCTGAGATCGCTGAAGCGATTAAAGATCGCCGCCGGGCGCTCCAGCGTCACAAGCGACATCCCTCCATAGAACACCTCATCGCCTTCAAATGGCTGCGTGCGCTGGCCCACTGCCTTATCTGCCAACGCAAGCAGGAGTGCTGGGAGCGGTATGTTTCCACCATTGGCCCCCATGTCTCTCCATCGCAGGTCTGGGCCAAGATTCGACGCCTCTATGGCTATAGAACCCCTGTCAGCGTCCCAGCGCTCTCACTGAATGGAGCAGTTTGTACTGACTCCGACGTCATTGCAAACTGCTTGGCAGAGTTCCGCTTCTGCGAGTTACCCCCTGGCCTTCCACTCCATTAAAGAGTGGATGGAACGTCGGAGCCTTTCGTTTCGCACCCACCATCCTGAACCCTACAATGTTCCATTCAGTGAGTGGGAATTTCACAGTGCCCTAGCCACTTGCCCTGATACCACTCCTGGGCCAGATCGCATCCACTGTCAGATGCTGAAACGCCTTTCAGTGGACTGCCAGCGACGACTCCTCGACCTTTACAACCGTCTCTGGGTCGAGGGTGAGTTTCCATCGCAATGGCGGGAAAGCATTGTCATCCCCGTTTTGAAAACTGGCAAGAACCCTTTGGAGGTGGACAGCTACCGCCCCATTAGCCTCACCAACGTTCTTTGCAAGTTGCTCGAACGGATGGTGAGCTGGCGGTTGAGTTGGGTACTCGAGTCACGGGGCCTCCTGGCTCCGTCTCAGGGTGGGTTCGTAAAGGCCGCTCTGCCGCCGAAAATCTGGTGAGCCTGGAGTCCGCCATCCGTCAGGCCTATGCCCGCCGTCAGCACCTGGTCGCTGTCTTTTTCGACATGCGGAAGGCGTACGACACGACATGGCGCCATCACATCCTCTCTACACTTCATGATTGGGGGCTTTGGGGTCCGCTGCCGATTTTTATACGCAATTTTCTGGCGCATCGTACCTTCCGCGTGCAAGTCGCGGTCTCTCATAGTTCCTCCCGAGTTCAGGAGAACAGGGGGCCACAGGGATCTGTTTTAAGTGTCTGCCTGTTTTTAATAGCAATTAACGGGCTCGCTTCGGCGGTGGGAACGTCTGTCTCAACGTCTTTGTATGCTGACGACTTCTGCCTTTACTATAGCTCTCATGACATTGCAGCTGCTGAACGTCAGCTGCAGGGCGCTATCTGCAAGGTGCAGTCTTGGGCTGTGGCGCATGGCTTTCAGTTTTCGGCTGCCAAGACCTGCGTTATGCATTTCTGCCGGCGACGCACTGCTCACCCGGAGCCGCGGCTTTATCTTGATGGCGAACTTCTTGCTGTGGTTGAGGCACATAGCTTTTTGGGTCTGGTTTTTGATGCTCGGTTGACTTGGCTGCCTCATATTCGGCAGCTTAAACAGATGTGTTGGCGGCATCTAAATGCTCTGCAATGCTTGAGCCACACCCGCTGGGGCGCCGACTGATCTACCCACTTACGGCTCTACCAGGCATAATCCAGTCCCGTCTGGATTATGGGAGCCTGGCTTATGACTCAGCATCCCCATCTGCGTTGCGGGTGCTGGACCCAATCCTCCACAGCGGGATACGCCTTGCCACTGGTGCTTTCCAGACCAGCCCTGTGGACAGCATTCTTGTGGAGGCGGGTGTCCCTCCACTGCGGTTACGGCGCCAACGTTTGCTGGCCACTTATGCTACACATGTTTTTAGCTTGCCCAGGCATCCTATCATCTACTATTCCCACAGACGCACGTCCATCTGCCAGAAGGTCGGCCCCGGGCCGGTTGTACGTTCGCCGTCTGCGTCAGAGAGCTTCTCTCCGGGCTTGGGGCTTTACCTCCTCCGCCTCCTTTCTGGGCACCTCTGCGTACACCCCCGTGGTGTGTGCCTAGCCCTTGCCTTCGGCTGGAATTGGCACAGGGCCCGAAGGATGCAGTCCCTCCGGAGGCCTTCCGCCACCGCTTTCCTTCCATCCTCGCAACGTATCAGGGCTCTGGCATTGTTTACACTGACGGCTCGATGGTTGCTGGTCATGTCGGTTATGCTCTGACTCTAGGGGACCATTCCGAACAACATTCATTGCCAGCTGGCTGCAGCGTTTTCACTGCCGAGCTGGTCGCCATCTTTCGTGCCCTAGAGTGTATCCGCTCCGGCTCAGGTGAGTACTTCGTTATCTGTAGCGATTCTCTGAGCGGTTTACGAGCTATCGACCAGTGTTTCCCTCGTTCTCGTCTGGTGATGGCTACCCAGGAATCCCTGCATACTCTTGCCCGTTGCGGCCGCTCTGTGGTCTTTGTGTGGACCCCTGGCCATGTTGGGATACCTGGCAATGAAAATGTTGACCGCCTGGCGAAAGAAGCCACAAGTCAACCATCCCTGGAGATTGGTCTCCCGGAGCCTGATTTGCGAGCAGTCATCCGTCGCAAGGTATTCGCGCTTTGGGACGCTGAATGGCGCGCTATGCCCATACGCAATAAACTCCGTGTTATAAAGGAGACGACGACTGTGTGGCGGTCATCCATGCGAGCCAACCGCAGGGACTCACTCGTCCTTTGTCGGCTCCGCATTGGCCACACCCGGGTAACACACAGTTATTTACTATGTCGTGAGAACCCTCCTCTTTGTCGTTGTGGGGCGGCCTTGATGGTAGTCCACATTCCGTTGTAGTGTACCCTTTTAACTGTGCTCAGGCAGACGCTTGCACTGCCTGATACGCTCCCTGCCCTTTTAACTGATGACTCTTCCATGGCTGAATTAGTTTTGCGTTTTATTCGAGCAGGGGGTTTTTATCATTTAATTTGAGTGTTATGTTTTTTGTGTTGATTCTTGCCTTTGGCCTACGATTTTAAACTGAGTTTTTAATGTGTCTCTCAGTGGTTGGCTTCTCCTTTTTTCTGTTTCTATGGTCGGCCAACCACCGTCACACTCTGTGTGATTTTAATTCGTTTTGTCTGCTATTTGTCTAAGTTTTTCTTGTCCGGTGTCGTCTGTCGTCTATTCTGTTGATCGTTTTTATTCTCTGTGGGCGTTTTTAGTATTTGCAAAAAGGGACCGATGACCTTAGCAGTCTGGTCCCTTTAATTCCAACCAACCAACCAACCTTGTTCCATGAAGAGAGTCTTTCAGTTTCCCAAAGAGATGATAGTCACATGGACCCAGGTCAGGACTGTAAGGCGGGTGTTTCAGTGTTGTCCATCAGAGTTTTGTGATCGCTTCCACGGTTTTTTCCGCGCCTGTTTTAACGCCAACACATTCAGTATTCTGCAAACACTTCCTTCGCCTATCCCACCTAGCGTGACAATTCGTTCACTGTGATGCATCTGTCACCAGTCACTAATTCGTTAACTCTCTGCACATTGTCTGGAGTGTGTGCAGTACGAGGCCTGCCGCTGCGAGGACAATCCTCAGTATTGCCGTGTCCGCTTTCATCACGTAACCTGCTTGCCCACCGACTAACTGTACTGCGATCGATAGCAGCACCTCCATACACCTTTTTCACCCTCTTGTTGATGTTTCCCACTGTCTCGCTTTCACAGCTCAGGAATTCTATGACAGCACGTTGCTTCTGACGAACGTCAAGCGTAGCAGCCATCTTGTAGACGTGCTGTGGTGGCGCCACTCACGGGAACAGGTTGAACTAAGTTTGAAAACTAGCTGGAAGGATGTATGTACACACTGTAAAACTTTCACGCATGCAGAATGAAAACTATGTTTTTACAAAAATATTGGGCATTTCTTTTGGAGTGACCCTCGTATTTCGCTCCACCACACCATTGACACGAAATTACGAAGTTTCCGGAATTTTTTGAACAAATGTTGTATTTGTGTCATGTGTAGCCTTACACGGAAGTGAAACATGGAGGGTAGACAATTTACATAAGAAGAGAATAGAGGCTATTGAAATGAAGCGCCACAGAAGAATCCTGAAGATCAGACTGGTTGTTGTTGTTGCCGGCCGAAGTGGCCGTGCGGTTAAAGGCGCTGCAGTCTGGAACCGCAAGACCGCTACGGTCGCAGGTTCGAATCCTGCCTCGGGCATGGATGTTTGTGATGTCCTTAGGTTAGTTAGGTTTAACTAGTTCTAAGTTCTAGGGGACTAATGACCTCAGGAGTTGAGTGCCATAGTGCTCAGAGCCATTTGTTGTTGTTGTGGTCTTCAGTCCTGAGACTGGTTTGATGCAGCTCTCCATGCTACCCTATCCTGAGCAAGCTTCTTCATCTCCCAGAACTTACTGAAACCTACATCCTTCTGAATCTGCTTAATGTATTCATCTCTTGGTCTCCCTATACGATTTTTACCCTCCACGCTGCCCTCCAATGCTAAATTTGTGATCCCTTGATGCCTCAAAACATACCCTACTAACCGGTCCCTTCTTCTAGTCAAGTTGTGCCACAAACTCCTCTTCTCCCCCATTCTATTCAATACTTCGTCATTAGTTATGGCCGGCCGGTGTGGCCGTGCGGTTCTAGGCGCTTCAGTCTGGAACCGCGTGACCGCTACGGTCGCAGGTTCGAATCCTGCCTCGGGTATGGATGAGTGTGTTGTCCTTAGGTTAGTTAGGTTTAAGTAGTTCTAAGTTCTAGGGGACTGATGACCACAGATGTTAAGTCCCATAGTGCTCAGAGCCATTTGAACCATTAGTTATGTGATCTACCGATCTAATCTTCAGCATTCTTCTGTAGCACCACATTTCGAAAGCTTCTATTCTCTTCTTATCCAAACTATTTATCGTGCGTGTTTCACTTCCATACATGGCCACACTCCATACAAATACTTTCAGAAACGACTTCCTGACACTTAGATCTATACTTGATCTTAACAAACTCCTCTTCTTCAGAAACGCTTTCCTTGTCATTGCCAGTCTACATTTTATATCCTCTCTACTTCGACCATCATCTGTTGTTTTGCTCCCCAAATAGCAAAACTCATTTACTACTTTAAGCGTCTCGTTCCCTAATCTAATTCCCTCAGTATCACCCGACTTAATTCGACTACATTCCATGATCCTCGTTTTGCTTTCAGACTGGTAGATCCAGTAAATAATGACGAAGTGCTCAATAGAACTGAGGATAAAAGAAATTTACAGCAGTACGTGAAAAAGAGAAGGTACTGATAAGACATCACAGTTGTATCAGTTTGGTAATGGAGGGGAGTGTGGGAGATGAAGGGGGGGACCGAGGCTGACAGAGGCGGACAGCGCGGCGACGCACCCAGAGCTCGCGCTCCTTGTCGACGGCGTCCATGTGCAGGCGGTGCAGGTACTGGCGGTACATGTTGTACTGGCGCAGCGTGCAGACGGCGCCGTCGCCGTCGGCGGTCAGCAGCCCGGCGTCGCGCACGCGCTTGCGGTTGACGGGCCTGCGGAAGAACTCGGCCAGGTGCTCGTCGTGCAGAGGCTCGTACACGTACTGCACCTGGCGGCAGTACGGGTCGTACAGCAGGAAGTCCTGCCCCTTGATGCTGCGCCACAGCTGCGGACACACCGGCACAAACACCCGTCACTCGCCGTGCACGCCTTTCTGCAAACAGCTGCAGCAGTGTATCGTACTGTAACAAGAGTCAAAATACAGAGTAAAACGTGCAGTGGTTATTCCCACATTATGTCGGTAAATTGCTAACGCCACTACGAAACAGACATTTCGTATAAGTTACTTCTGATGGTGTTACACCGTCCAGACTGGACTGTGATTTGCAAACTAGGACTGATCATGATATACAAGAAACTAAAACAAATATCTGTGTCAGTTACGCACATTTTTTCCCACGAAGCGTTTCGAGGGCTTAAATCTTCAACTTCAGGTGGATCAGCGTATTAATCTAGAATCTATTTTTCTGCCTGTAGTTATTTATCTCTTTTAATCTTTATTTTGCAATAAATGCACTACTGGCCATTAAAATTGCTACACCAAGAAGAAATGCAGATGATAAACGGGTATTCATTGGACAAATATATTATACTAGAACTGACATGTGAATACATTTTCACGCAATTTGGGTGCAAACATCCTGAGAAATCAGTACCCAGAACAACCACCTCTGGCCATAATAACGGCCTTGATACGCCTGGGCATTGAGTCAAACAGAGCTTGGATGGGGTGTACAGGTACAGCTGCCCATGCAGCTTCAACACGATACCACGGTTCATCAAGGATAGTGACTGGCGTATTGTGACGAGCCAGTTGCTCGGTCACCATTGACCAGACGTTTTCAATTGGTGGGAGATCTGGAGAACGTGCTGGCCAGCGCAGCAGTCGAATATTTTCTGTATCCAGAAAGGCCCGTACAGGACCTGCAAAATGCTGTCGTGCATTATCCTGCTCAAATGTAGGGTTTCGCAGGGATCGAATGAAGGGTAGAGCCACGGGTCGTAACACATCTGAAATGTAACGTCCACTGTTCAAAGTGCCGTCAATGCGAATAAGAGGTGACCGAGACGTGTAACCAATGGCACCCCATATCATCACGCCGGGTGATACGCCAGTATGGCGATGACGAATACACGCTTCCAATGTGCGTTCACCGAGATGTCGCCGAAGACGGATGACACCAACGTGATGCTGTACACAGAACCTGCATTCATCCGAAAAAAATGACTTTTGCCATTCGTGCACCCAGGTTAGTCGTTGAGTACACCATCGCAGGCGCTCCTGTCTGTGATGCAGCGTAAGGGTAACCGCAGCCAAGGTCTCTGAGCTGATAGTCCGTGCTGCTGCAAACATCGTCGAACTGTTCGTGTAGATGGTTGTTGTCTTGCAAACATCTCCATCTGTTGACTCAGGGATCGAGACGTGGCTGCACGAGCCGTTGCAGCCATGAGGATAAGATGCCTGTCATCTCGACTGCTAGTGATACGAGGCCGTTGGGATCCAGCCCGGCGTTCCGTATTACCCTCCTGAACCCATCGATTCCATATTCTGCTAACAGTCATTGGATCTCGACCAACGTGAGCAGCAATGTCGCGATACGATAAACCGCAATCGCGATAGGCTATAATCCGACCTTTATCAAAGTCGGAAACGTGATGGTACGCATTTCTCCTCCTTACACGAGGCATCGCAACAACGTTTCACCAGGCAACGCCGGTCAACTGCTGTTTGTGTATGAGAAATCGGTTGGAAACTTTCCTCATGTCAGCACGTTGTAGGTGTCGCCATAGGCGCCAACCTTGTGTGAATGCTCTCAAAAGCTAATCATTTGCGTATCGCAGCATCTTCTCCCTCTCAGTTAAATTTCGCGTCTGTAGCACTTCATCTTCGTGATGTAGCAATTTTAATGGCCAGTAGTGTAAGTTGTTATGTGTCATTAGTTATCATAATATGGCAGTGAGTCACTTGCTATAAAAAATAACAAAGCTACTTAGGAGATTTTTCAGCAAAAAGAAGGTATGCATTACTCTAGTCGATCAACGAGGGATACTGCCCCCACAAAATTTCACCAACAACACCTCTGGCTGCACAGTGGCATATGCGTCTGTGACACATCGTGCATTTATGGGCTTGTTAAAATCGCCACAAAGGCGCATGGCCCCATCTGGCTTCTGAATGACCACCAAAGGGCTGGCCCACTGACTCGACAAAATAGGAGAAAGGACACTGAAGTCCTGCTAATGCTGCAACTCGACCATCACCTTTAATGGAACGGGGCGACAAAATTTAGGGACTTCAGACACTTTAAGGAGACTTGTCTCTGAAAACTGTCTGCCCGGCCCACAGTATTCTCAAACAACTGGTCTTGCAACTATAGTAAGGAGTCAAATCGAGGAAAGCGACCAACTGAGAGGGAGAATTTCCCCCTCAGACGAATACACTGTACTATATGACACTACTTGATGGAATGGTGTTGCAGCGCAAAGCAGTCCAAAAGCTGGTACATATCTAAATGAATGAGGCTGATGCACACTTCTGTATCCACCAGAGATTCAATCGTTCGCCCATCCGCTACCACTGACAGCAGAACATACTGGGATGATGCCTGTGGGGCGATGGAGACAGCCTCCGAGTCCAGGGAAAACATTGGGGCCTCCAATGACCGCCATGCAGCTAGCCGACTGCCACAAAAAGTTGCCCATATGTGTGGCCAGTTCCGTCGAACATGCACCAAATGACAATTTGGCAGAACCACCAGGTTGCCCAATAAGCGGACAAGGAATCCGGAAAACGTCACGCGGGAGTATTACGACGGTTTGAATGACGTGTATCCGAGCCTGAGGAGAGCAAGGATGTGCAGCCCTGTGACATTACTGCACTTTTCTCGTTAGTTAACACATGGCAGCTCAACGGAAGGCGAGAGGCTACCTGGCACATCCCAACGAGCACTTGGAGCTGCGTGTCACGCCCGCCCAACAGTGCAACCTTCCAGTTGTAAGGAAGTACGCCCTTGCTGCTGCCATAGTTTAGTGTGATTGAGCAGTCTTAGTGACTTCGGCCAAAGAAGGCTCAGACAAAGCCAGAGCCCTAGTTTGAATTTCCAGGTAAAGAGTTAACTGGCGATCACGTCCTAATTAGCGAATCAGTACACGAATAGCGCTTTGGGGACTCCAAAACTGAGGAGCGCCGGAAAGAAACCCGATAAATCCACTTTTGCAGTATTCGCGTGTTTGAGCTGCACAAAATAATTTTCAGCACAACGCGACATCAAGTGTTTACATCGTCAACTGAAAAACGCAACTGAATCAAAATCCGATAACTCCCGGGAAGCACTTATTTGACAATCGGAAAACAATGCTTAACTCTGCGGTTGCACAAGTGCTTAATGTGGTATAACACCAAAACATAGGAGCAGAAAGTACGATGTAGAACATTATAGTCCCTTCAATAGATGTTTATGCAACACGCAGGGCATTCAGTGACAACATATGGAGATGTCTGGTTTTAATCCAACCGCTCGGAATGATCGAACTTTGATCCGACCGCCCTGGAGTAGTCCAGAAAGGAATACACTATTGAGACCACAAAGCAGGTTTTATTGGCAACAAACACGTCTTATAATTACATAATGCAATATCCTTATTATATTATCAATGTCAGTTCGTCTTCCAAACAATCACTCTGCTGGTACTGTTTCTTCATGTGCATCCTATTCGTGGATTTCACTGTCATTAAGCGGGTTCTTGTACCACAGCAAACGGACATCCATTTCCCTGCCCCTTCCAAATGGCTTGATCAGCAAACCTCGCTCATCATGTTTCTTGACCGCTGTCAGACTATCCATACATGTACAGTGTCCAATGTCTGTGGATGGTTTCTGCGGCCCTTCAAAATACAAAACCGCTTCCTTTCCGCAACAGTTTCATGCTTGTAATTCCTGTACCATTTTAACTGGAATAATGTTTTTGCCTGTCTGTTCTGCCCTTTTTCCTGAATGACGATGTATTTCTTGAGGTTGCATCGTTTTATGTCCCTTAATCCAGGGACCTTTTTGTAGGTTTCTCCAAGGGATTTAATATTTTGTAAGACATAGTCCTCTCCTAAGGTTCCTACAGTACCATTCTCCTTGTATAGTGTTTGATATTCGTCGATTTGTGTAATAACTGGCGTTGTCCTACGGTGCTTCTCAACTCGACCGAACACACGGTCTGCCGGGAGAAAGCTATGGCCTCTTACTGGAAATGTCAAATTTATCTCCTTTAATTGTGCAAGTGATTTGTTGACAAGCCAAAACATGATGGTGTGTATGATGTGGGAAATTTTGTTTGACCCCCACACCCATCACAGAATAATCGCAACGTTCTTGTTCCGTCGAATGCCAACGAATCCAAGTAATGCAGCAGTGCCGGACCAACCTCCGTAGCCCCTCTGCCGCCTATGTCCTCGATCCATTGATAAAACGCTGGGTTCCTCGAGTCCATTCCGACGGAAGAAAGAGTATAGAAACTGATTTGTCGTGCATAAAATTATTTTTAGATAGGTGTTCGTGGCAGGAGTTGAACTTGTACGTCAAAACAGAATGACACTGAATCAGGATCATTGGTTTTATACAAGTTATAAAATGCCTTTGCACGTAAGGTATGTACTCGTTTTTCCGTCATTAAGACTCTCTTCCTATGAGGATAGGTTGCACCTTTATTTTTTGTGCTAGTACAATGCACGTATGGCAAGCATCAGAGGAAGGTGACCGAAATCCAACATTAAACGAGCGCGTAAATACCTCGTGAAACATAGATTTCTTGATTTGCAAATGTGGAGGAACCGAATCGTTGTATAGTTTTTGTAGTTTCCTTTGACTTACCACACAGGACAAATAAATACGTTTGGATTTACTTCTGTTATAATGGCTCTCAGCTGCAGGAAGTTTACCTAAAAATTCTCTCAATTTTGCTTTCTTCTCAGCTGTTTTTACGGACTCCCTAGTCCTTCTTTAGGAATTCGTCCTTCAAACACTGTCTTAGCTATTGCATGCGCCATATCCTTTTTGACAGAAAACACCCTCGTAAACAATTCCTTACATACAGAGCTATTTTGTCTTACATCCGTTCGGTAATATGTGGTACTAAATGCAAGTTCCCTCCTTTCCTTTCCTGGTGATACTCTACTTTCTCTTCGCGGTCGTGGTGCATGTGCTGCAATTAAACCAGTAAGGAACACGTCCTGCGCTACTTTTGAATGGTTCTTATAAAACCTTTGCAAGTTTCGAAGAAGATATTTCATCGATATTCTGGAACATTGTAACTTTTCTGAATTCTAGAAACATCCCCCAGGCTGTGGCTAAGCCATGTCTCCACAATATCCTTTCTTTCAGGAGTGCTAGTTCTGCAAGGTTCGCAGGAGAGCTTCTGTAAAGTTCGGAAGGTAGGAGACGAGGTACTGGCAGAAGTAAAGCTGTGAGGACGGGGCGTGAGTCGTGCTTGGGTAGCTCAGTTGGTAGAGCACTTGTCCGCGAAAGGCAAAGGTCCCGAGTTCGAGTCTCGGTCCGGCACACAGTTTTAATCTGCCAGGAAGTTTCTGAATTATGTTTGCAAGTCAATGCAAGGTCTAATCCTAGAGGATCAGCATCACGATTCTTACAAAATGTAAGCAACCTTTATAACCCATGAAGGCCACATGCCCCAATAATGTAGTACGACAATACGTTTACCATAGATACCGGCTTGCTCGTTCCACAGCTGTTTTCGTTTCTCGTCTTCTGGGTCGCCGCACGCACTATGTCTCCTTCATCCATTTTACACCCCACAATACCACAACCCCAACGTGTTATGTGTAGCTATGACGTAGCCTATTACTGTCTGGCTGTTTGCCCCACTTGACTGGCAGCAAATGACCAGTGTCGAAACACTCCTGTAGTCGCAGTACTATAGTATCGAACTACGCTACCTACACAAAACCCGATATATCCAATGCGGTCGGAGCACGATCCAATAACTCCAAGCGGTCGGATGACAACCAGATATCTCCCTTTTGTTGCATTTAATATCTGGATAATAGAAAGAGAAATTTGGTAATCGACTGGAAACTCTGAATTGTGTTCATAACTTGTGCACCCACTCAGAGATCACTACTTGTCACTTTCTGTGTTAACAGCAAATGTGGATTTATCGTTTTTTGTTCTGGCGCTCCTCAACTGGCGCGAGAGACCTTGCAGGTCAGTGGTCAATGCAGCATTCGTCTGGATGGAATGCTTGTGGTGTTGGTGAAACTACAACCACGCCACTACCACGTGGGTTTGATGACCTATACGCGTAAGGGTTACACTCCAAGCTCTTCCATAAACACCAACAGTTGAGGAGTGCTTCACTTTGTTTTGGATACATTGCAGTGCTTTCCATAATTTCCGGATCTGTTTAATACTGTTATAAATAACGCGCTTTTTCGGGTTTTCATTCGTTTCGTGTCTTCTCTTATGTTCAGAAAACATCGGTAGTGTGATTACAAGCTAGTGTCATCACCTCCTCGCCGCCTAATTGTTATGTGTAGTTTTGCATTTATAGCGCTTTACGTAATTTCCTGATGAGGTTAGTTTAAGACTGTTTTTAGAAAATATGCTTTTCATTCACTTCGAATCTTCTTATACCTAAAACTTACGTTCAGCGAACACCTACGAGGTTTTTACATTCTCAGGTTTTTTCACGACTATTTCACCCTCGAAAATTAGCTGCACACTGCATAACTCACCGAAAGATAAATTTCTATTAACTATTTTTTTATTATAGTTTAGGCCTGTTGTGGTGTTTTTTAGGTTACTGTAAGAATAGCGTCATATATGGTAAACAGAGATGTTGTCGTACGTTAATTAGTATGAGAGAAACGTGTCACGATTGTGGTTTGGTGTTTCGGTGTTTCACTGGAGTGAATGCAGCGGGGAGCCAGTAATGTGTCAGATGAGGTCCTTTCATGGAATTATAGATTATGTAGTCGACACAAAAGGAACAGCAAAGAAAAATTTGTGCCCTCCAGGCACAATTAGAAACGGTGTCTCTTGCTTTAGACAGACTGAAGGAGGAACAAGGCAATGGGAGTTGGGAGAAGGCAACACATAATAGGCAAAAGGGGAGCACCTCAGAAATCACATTCCGAATTCCGTTAGGCAGTCAGTTTGACTCGATGCCTGATGTAGGTGAAGACTCTCAACCAGCTTTAGAGCTAAGTAGAGTGCAGCAGAATCGTAGGAACGACTTTCAGAATAGGTCGTAGAAAAGTCACGTAGAAAGATAGAAGTCTTGCAGAAAATGGCTCTGAGCACTATGGGACTCAACTGCTGAGGTCATTAGTCCCCTAGAACTAGTTAAACCTAACTAACCTAAGGACATCACACACATCCATGCCCGAGGCAGGATTCGAACCTGCGACCGCAGCGGTCTCGCGGTTCCAGACTGCAGCGCCAGAACCGCGCGGCCACTTCGGCCGGCAGAAGTCTTGCAGCTAGGGAGCTGCAACGAGGGACGTGTAGGCTAATTGATACAGGAAAAGCTAGGAGTAGAAAACCAGGTCACAACCACGCGGAACCTAGTGCAAAGCTTAGCCAGGTGACACACAACATACGGACCTTGTGCAGAGATCTTTACGGCAAGGATAAGGTACTCAGGTTCGAGTCCTGCCTCGGGCATGGATGTGTGTCATGTCCTTAGATTAGTTAGGTTTAAGTAGTTCTAAGTTCTAGGGGACTGATGACCTCAGATGGTAAGTCCCATAGTGCTCAGAGCCATTTGAACTATTTGGACCAAGGGTTGTAGACTTGCATCATTTTCTTGTAGAGTTAACATGGAAAAATGGAGGAGCTGCAACACACGTAAAAGTTTGAGACAACGTCAAAAATATTGAAACAAATAGTTCTTGTATAGATAAAAACATAGAAGCAAGTGTTGTCAGTTTTTACTGAGAATACTTCTCTGATGACTGTGACCGTCTACACATCCCCTTCGGGAACTTTCACATATTTATAAGAAATCTAGATGCATTATTGAGCTACCAGTCAGACAAGAAGAAACAGTTAGTAGTTTGTAGAGACCTCAATGTAGATTCAAACATACACACAACAAAAGTGAGCCAGAATTATTGCTTGGGTGTTTCAATCTAACTGGAGTCGTTAGTTTTCCAAATTGTGTGCAGCGATATAGAAAATGAATATGTACTTAATTGCTAATGGACTAGTTTGATCGTGATGTAAAATTAATGGAAATAAACCATATGGCACGTTACGACACTAAGGCAGGTTTATCCAAGCAGTGAGGCTCATTAATGAGAACAAGATGCAGTGCTTCACGAGTAAGGTAAAAGGCGATATGGGATGAGGTATACGTAGAAAGAGGTGTTAATATCAAGTTAAATTTATTCTATAGTATGTTTGTGTCAATACGTGAAAGCTGCTTTCCTAAAAAAATCTACAAGATCCATTAAAAAAAAAAGAATAAAAAGCAAAAGCTGTGGATGACTAAGGGAATTAAAATACCTTGTAGGAGGAAGAGGGAAATTTATCTAATGGCCACAGTAAGTCAAGACTCGACATTACCTGCATACTAAAAAATACTTTAGTAGTTTTAGGAAAGTGATTAAAATGTCCATAAGTATGCACGTCCTGACAGAAATAAATTATGCAGATAATGATATTAAAATTGCATGGGATATTGCTAACGGGGGACAGAGCAGTCAGTCAGTGTATAAGATACCATAAATATGAAAGTAAATGACAATGTTGTGACTAATTATTCACAAGTCGTGAGCATTTTTAAGAATCGCTTTGTAAATGTAGCAGAAAAAACAGTGGTACGTGGATCCCTTTTCGTACCACACTTACCCACAATATCTTAGATACCATAAAAGAAGAAGCGGGATGGAATCATGTTTGGTAGTCACAATTTATAATGAAGACAGTTTTTTGACATTACGCCTTTTAAGGAATCTGACAATCACATATTGTGGACGAGCCACTAGATAAAGCTTTGCAAATACAGTTAGAAGCCCAATGTACTCAGTACTCAAATAAACAGTCCCTTAAGAGAAAGTCATAAAAAACTTAATATGCCAGATATTTATAGAAACCTTAAGTATAGCAACTATCAATTACTTCACATAGCCACTTCATCAAACTCCTTAACACCAGTGATTACAATAAGATATCCACACTTAACATTCTTCACTAAAATACCCTTATAAACTTACTGTTTCAATCCGTGAAAGAAGCACTTGTTAAAAGGTCAATTACAAACTTAACGTTGCCAGGCACTAATGCCCCTCGCTTTATTTTCCCTTATTAAAAGAACAGAATTACTGACAAACTTCAGAAATTCAAACTCCCATATAGGATTTCCCTCAAAATGAAAACAGTTACCAATAAAGGGTGACTTAATGACACCAAGCTAAGATCCAATTACATAACACGATAGAACCACTTACATAAAAGAAGCTGCAGCAGAAAAACTGATCTTTAAAAATGAATGTTCACGTGCTCAGACGTGTTAATAAAAGACTACTAGAAAGAGCTGCGCAAGGAACTCAGCGGATGTTATGCAATTTAAAGTTTAGCCAGCTGCCAGTCGCTAATATTTAAGGAAACACGTTCGTATAAGAACAGGTTACATGCAATACATATTTATATATCTACCTGCTTAACCCGCCTTGGCGGAAGGAAGATAAATACTAAACTTTGGAAGATGGTATGTAAACAACTCCCGGTAGTTGCCAGGTTCTCAAACACTGCCAGGCCTGGACCTCGATGATATTTCACTCCCCGCCAAGGCGCTGGCACAATAAAAGACTTTCGTGCGAATCACAAAGACATGCCAATAACTCTGAAACATAGCAACACTCGGCAGAACTTTTGACTCGATATATAGGTAAGCGTGTAAAGGAACACGTTACACTAATGACAAACTCGCAACTTTAACCTTAAGCATTTTACACATGGACAACTGTATTAACAGGGTGCAGGCTTTGAAAACGCCAACATAAAATCATTTGATTACAAGAAACACAGAGCACTAGTAAAATTTCTGAGAAAGCTTTGAAATAACAGCCACCATTTAACTAGGCCAACTGAACTCTTCCACACCATCTTTAAGTTCGACTATGAAAGCCTCACCATAATATTAAAATTTAAATACCTCTGAGTGTGTCGGTCAACAAAACACAATTACGACCACTTACTTCATATCACGCACACAATACGAAGGAGCGGGTTCCACAGCTTCACCGATTCGCTTCAAATTTTGTTCCCAGCGAAGTCACAGAACTTGTATATCCAAGGTGCCCATGTCACCAAAACGACCGACCAATTTCGCACCACAACATATAACGGTCATCACGCTCGTTCGGCAGCCATTGACACTCATCTCCCAGCGAATATCACAAGATCTCGAGGGTTACCCGTCGAAGGCTAACAACCCAATCCCGTCGCCCGCCAACCCGGAAGATAAGACACGCGAAAAGCAAAGATAGCTTGATGAATTCTCCTCCGGTTATCGGCCGAGTGGTGGCGTCGTCTTGTCGCAGCGTTTCGCCAGAAGATGATGGGCACGAAACTCGTCGAAACGTTGCGACAAGATGATGCCACCACTCGGCTGATAACCCGAGAAGAATTCATCAGTGGAATACGCCGAGAGAGACTGTAATCGCACAAAGATAGCTTACAAGGGGAGGCCGCCAATTGTGAAATTCAGATTCGATTCATACTGCGCATAATAAAAGCTCATGGCCAGAGGTGCAATGTGGCAAAGCACCAAGATGCACTTCTCAGCCGTTGTTGAGAAAATCGACAGTTAAAATAAACCGTTCGGTGAAATACTCTCTACGATTAACAATTTTCTACAGCGTCGTGGCGCAGCGGTAAGCGCTCGGATTCGTAATCCGAAGGTCGCCGGATCGAATCTTGGGCCATGTAACATATTTTTATTATTAGTGTTTTGTAATTCATATATATATATATATATATATATATATATATATATATATATAAAGTACTAATGAATTGCTTATGCATGTTGGTGAAGGCGGATCGCTCTCCAATTCTACCGCCTCCATTTTTCCGTTTTTTTAACAGGGTGTACCAAAGCACTCCCGTCCGCACTGATTTTCGACGATGTTGTAACTTGCGCTAGGGACCGCATCTACCTTCTTTCGAAGTTAGCAGGCAACTACGCTGTTATGCGGCGGCTCGTTTCGGCCCATTCAACATCTGTCCTTCAAGTGTAACGAGCGAGTAACGGAGTTTATATTTCATACCTGCCACAGCACATTTGTGTTCGTGGGGTTTCTATTCTAATTCGAACGTTTGACTAACGCTATACGTATTCGTTTCGGAATATCGTTTCTACGTCTTCCGTTAACTGTACGTGGTTAACATTATGAAGACAATTAATAACATTTGTGAAATACAACTTTGTTTGCGGAAAACATAATGATGTTCGAAGTTGCCAGTTTTTCCACGACAAACGACTTTCAACAACTTATTATATGCATAATTGTTGCAACTGATTGCCGGGAATTATATATATATATATATATATATATATATATATATATATATATATATATATGTGTGTGTGTGTGTGTGTGTGTGTGTGTGTGTGTGTGTGTGTGTGTGTGAATATACACACATTTGAATTACAAAAAACAAATACAAAAAAAGTAGCATGGCGCGAGATTCGATCCGGTGACCTTCGGATTTCGAACCCGAGAGCTTACCACTGCTCCACGACGCTGTAGAAAAAATATTAATCGTAGAGAGTATTTCGCCGCAACGGTTTATTTTAACTGTCGATTTTCTCGACAACGGCTGAGAAGTACATCTTGGTGCTTTGCCACATTACACCTCTGGCCATGAGCTTTTATTATGCGCAGTATGAATCGAATCTGAATTTCACAATTGGCGGCCTCCTCTTGTTAGATCAACCACACTCGATCTCAACGATACATGAACAAAATATCACTGGCGCCAGCTCGCCACGGCTCAAATAGGATTAAATGGTTCATTCGAAGAAGCAAGAGAATACACTGAAAATGTCATTCTACAAAATTTTAAGCAGTTAGAAGTAGCACCAAATCCTCACTGCAATTAATAGACTTCTAAAACAACAAAAGTTCATAGAGTGGTGATGGAATTTCAAACAGAATACTGGAAGATTGTTCCAGCTTAACGAGTAATGTCCTTAGTGATATATGTAATCCATCACTGGCACACGGAATTTTCCAACTCAGATTAAAACATGCAATTTTAAACTTTATCATAAAACTGGCAAGACAGACTTAAAGACTTATCGTCCAGTTTCCTCACTGATGCGTTTCGCAAGGTATT
This sequence comes from Schistocerca nitens, assembly GCF_023898315.1. Taxonomy (NCBI): domain Eukaryota; kingdom Metazoa; phylum Arthropoda; class Insecta; order Orthoptera; family Acrididae; genus Schistocerca; species Schistocerca nitens. The sequence goes on from NC_064618.1 coordinate 820,154,047, forward strand.
CGAAAAAGTAAGGTAATGTACTCAAGTACAGTCTCACACTTAACCTGCGCAGTTTATCACAGTTTGGATTCCGAAACCGTTGCTTAACTGAGAATGCTATTTATAGATCATCAAATAATAGAAGCCTTAAATATTAATATATCGTCAGTTGGCATTTTTATGAACTTTCCAAGGCCTTTGATTGTGTAAATTATGTCACTTTCTTAAAAAATTTGAAATGTTATGGAACTGATGATTATATGTACGGCTGGTTTGAATCATACTTAAGAAACAGAATGCAGAAAGTTTTGCTCAATAATTCAAACATTGTTGGAAGAATAGAAAAGTTTAGTGAGTAGGGGAAAGAAAAATCATGAAGGGAGTCTCACTGAATTCAATTTTCGGTCCACTCCTATTCTTCATACATGTGAATTACCTTCCACTTAACATTCAACAAGCAGAATTGGTAATAATTACTTACAATGATAGTGTTTTAATAAATCCCAGTAGAGAGAAAGCAACAGAAGAGAACGTAAATGGTGTTTTCCAAAGAATTGTGAAGTGCTTCTCCCTAAATTCTGAAATTGCTAGCCAGTAAAACAAAAAGTTGTTTTTAGGAGTAGCTGTGTTCATTGACATTAACATTTATCGCAGGTACATATCGTGTAAACTGCCTCTTTCCACATCATTTCGATAAAAGAATGGTTCAAATGATGTATGGAATATGTAGCTAACTAAGCTACCGACAAAGTTCATTTCTGAAGGTCGGTAAAGTCTTTAAAATTCTGAACGATTTCGTATAGACCCGTGCTATTGGACAACAACAAGTCAGCCTTATCAACTGTATCGACAATACGTCTTCTCTGGCAGTGGAGCAAGAAACGGGCACATAATTCTCCCACATTTCCTCAATTTCGTCGAAACAGCTGAACGGTGTCGTCGGTGACCAGGGGCAGGAAGCCTGTCAGTTTCTGACAGCATTGCATAAATGCCGGTTCCATGGTGGTCACAATTTAACACCATAAAAAAAGAGCGTGAGACACGGAAGGATGTCGGACGTCACCATTTTAGTATCTGCACTGACGTGACAACGCCACGTAAGGTCATTGTCAGTAAAAATGTAAATATTTCAGCCAACTGTGGCTCGTCAACGGGCCGGGGAGCTGAACTCAGAGAAACGAATGAATCTCGACGTGCGAGTGAATCTACGGGGAAGCAGTGTGTCCGAACACAGCACAGGGGCGAGTAAGGAGGGAAACATACGCGACCGGCGCGAGCGACTGAGAACTGGAAACACGGAAACAGCACGGCTCGACGATGAGGCAGGATCCGCGCTGCCTGAGCTGAGAACTGCCCTGCGAGGCGTACAGGTGTCTGTGGCTCTGTCCATCACACTTCGCACGCGCCCTCCGTGGCAGCTTCCTGTACTACCCCGCTGCGATAACCACGCCAGCACCTCTGCATCCGTCTCGATGTACGCTGGTGAGGATACCGAACTGTGAATAGTTTATAAAAGTGAAACCAAATATGAAAACTTAAAATCGCACGAAAAAACTGACAGAATAAAAAATCCGCGTGGAAAGGGAAGAATAATATCAAGCAGTTTCATGCGACAGCCAAAAGTGTCTTATGTTACACCGAAACCAACGTGTGTTATGAAAAAATTTAGGTTGTGATACAAAAAGGGCATTCCTGCTCAGGCAGCCTTTTAGTATACGAAGGCCACTCCAAAAGAAATGCACACTATTTTTTTAAAGTCCATATTTTATTCTATATGTTTGAAAGTTTTACAGTGTGTAGATACATCCTTTAGGAACAATGTTTTCATTTCTTCACATAATTTCCATCTCTCTCAACTGCCTTACACCACCTTGGAACCAGCGGCTGTATACCCGCACGGTAAAATTCTGGACCAACGTGTTGGAGCCACTGTTTGGCAGCGTGCATAAGGGAGTCATCATCTTCAAACTTTGTTCCACTAAGAGGGTCTTTCATTTTTACCAAAGAGATGATAGTCACATGGAGCCAGGTCAGGACTGTAAGGCATGTGATTCAATGTTGTCCATCCGAGTTTTGTGATCGCTTCCATGGCTTTTTGACTGGCATGTGGCCGTGCATTGTCGTGCAACAGCAAAACATCCGCTTTTGCCGATGTGGTCGAACACGACTCATTCGAGCTTGAAGTCTCTTCAGTGTCGTCACATAGGTATCAGAATTTATGGTGGTTCCACTTGGCATGATGTCCACAAGCAAGAGTCCTTCGGAATCGAAAAATACCGTAGCCATAACTTTTCCAGCAGAAGGTGTGGTTTTGACATTTTTTTTCTCGGTTGAATCTACTTGATGCCACTCCATTGATTGCCTCTTCGTTTCTGGTGAAAAATGAAGGAGTCATGTTTCATCACCTGTCACAATTCTTCCAAGAAATTCATCTCCACCATTCTAGTACTGTTCCAAAAGTTCGCTGTATACCGTTTTTCTTGTTTCTTTTTGAGCCACTGTCAACATCCTGACACCCACCTGGCACAGACCTTTTTTAACGCCAACACTTTCAGTATTCTGCAAGCACATCCTTCCCCTATCCCACCTAGCGTGACAATTCGTTCACTGTGATGCATCTGTCACCAGTCACTAATTCGTTAACTGTCTGCACACTGTCTGGAGTGTGTGCAGTACGAGGTCTGCCGCTGCGAGGACAATCCTCAGTATTGCCGTGCCCGCTTTCATCACGTCACGTAACCTGCTTGCCCACCGACTAACTGTACTGCGATCGACAGCAGCATACACCTTTTTTAACCTCTTGTGGATGTTTACAACTGTCTCGTCTTCAGAGCACAGGACGTCTATGACAGCACGTTGCCTCTGACGAATGTCAAGTATGGCAGCCATCTTGAAGACGTGCTGTCACGGCGCCACTCACGGGAACAGGTTGAACTAAGTTTGAAAACAAGCTGGAAGGATGTATCTGCACAGTGTAAAACTTTCGCACATGCAGCATGAAAACTGTATTTTTACAAAAATAGTGTGCATTTCTTTTGGAATGACCATCGTAGATAGAGTGCTCAAAATCGATCTTTGATTTACAAAAAGGAGTGGAGAATTCAGCAGAATTGTGTCATATAATACAGACAACTAGCATATCTCTAAAACTTCTTCACATATACACAGCCTTACACAGATTTCAGCTTATTTATTTGTTAGTGAATCGGTTTAACAGTTTGGGTTCAAAAATGGTTCAAATGGCTCTGAGCACTATGGGACTCAACTGCTGAGGTCATTAGTCCCCTAGAACTTAGAACTAGTTAAACCTAACTAACCTAAGGACATCACACACATCCATGCCCGAGGCAGGATTCGAACCTGCGACCGTAGCGGTCTCGCGGCTCCAGACTGCAGCGCCAGAACCGCGCGGCCACTTCGGCCGGCAACAGTTTGGGCATTCAGTTCACGGTTTCGTAATTTCTGTCACTAAAGAGTACATGGCAGTAAAATTTATTTTGTGTCGTCTGAAATGTTTCAGAAGCTGCCAAAAAATATCACGGCACCGTCTCAGCTTTGTCATTTGGTATGTTCCGTCCATGTTTTGTGATATGAATGGAAATTTCTAATTCTTCAGACAGATTCATTTTGCGCCCTATGTTTAATTTATGAAGTATTAGTAGATTATGGTTGTAATCGTCACGGTATCGCTGGTATCACAGATGGGGTTGGGTTCCAACGACTGCGCCAGTGTAAGAGTGCTGTAACCGCTACACAAAATAAAGTAGTTCATCTACAAGAACACTTATTTAATGTAACTCACATATACCTTAACCTCCAATTCTAGTTACACATTTAATCTGTGCACGCTGAGAACTCATCCCTTGATTGAAAGCCATTCCAGTCGTAGACACCTGCCCAGAGATGAATTCCATACCGAGATCGCTGTGCTATGGGCTCCAGCAGTTCCAGTCGTGGGTATTTATAGTACAGAGTATTCCACTAAAATAGTTGCTAACTGCAGACGTATACTGTCGGAGGACTCCGTCAAAGACAACTCACTGTTCCACACATTAAAGACAAGACGAAGAGCGCTCGCCGAATCCTCTTCCACCAGCTGCCGGGGTGCAGGTTATATGGGGTGATTCTTATTCACAGTTAAAGACCCCATAGCGACGTAGGTGACACTGAGACAAGTAATTTAATTTAAGACACATAGGGCCACCAATGTTGAGAAGTACCCCAAAAGCGGATGACAAATACTGAATATGTGACGTCACAAAACGACGTACCTCCCAGCGTGTGTAGCGGTTCGCCTTGTCGATTCTACTCTCGCTGGTAGAGGGCATTGCTACACATCATTCTGCGAGGCTACTCTGCTTTCCTAAATGTAAACCGATTCATTGTAGTCTTGTATTACCACTACTAGGAGCACTACTGTATCACATCGGATAATGGAAGAAGGAGTATAGAGTATCCTTGTGAAGCAACATGTACAACTGGCCCCTACCAGCGAGGGTAGGATCGACAAGTCCAAGTGTGGTGAGGTATGTCATCTGGTGACGCCACATTGTCAACATTTGTTATCCACTTTTGGGATATTTCCCAACATTTGAGATCCCATGTACCTTAAACTCCTTGTCTCAGCGTCACCTACGTCGCTTCGAGTTTCTTAAACGTTAATAGGAATCGCCTTGTATATCGTTGCGTGATCTGTTACACTGGATCTACACATCTACTTGGAGATCAGACGCCCATAGCCTGTTGGCTCTCCAAGTGTAAGGATGTCACTGTTGCCTCTGGTTGGCGGCCGTGGTGGGGGTGGCAAAGTAGTCCGGCAGCAGCAGGCAGCCTCTATGGACAACCACTGAAGCTCATGCTGCTCCTGGCCTCACTGTGACGTATACTACGGCGAACGCCGCAACACTGGAGGGAGGCCTACCCAGCAGTGTTACTAGAGTGGGTTATCACAGTTATCATCTACACTCATGTTCATAAATTAGAGATAGTTGCACAATGTGGTGCCACACAACGTGGAAAACCGGCGCTAATAGCATAGGCACATAGGGAACACACACGACACATATCTGTAAGTCCAAGGTATTGGTGATAATTTGAGAAAACCGTCCCGAAACACATGTGCTCCAAAACGCCACTATTTGCTGCGTATGTACCCCGACATCAGTATGGGATATAATCACCATGCACACATACACAGGCCGCACAACCGGTTGGCATACTCTGGATCAGGTGGTCGAGCAGCTGCTGGAGTATAGGCTCCCATTCCTGCACCAGTGCCTATTGGAGCTTCTGAAGTGTCATAGGGGTTTGAAGACGTGCAGCGATACGTCGACCGAAAGCATCCCAGACGTGATCGATAGGGTTTAGGTCTCGAGAACAGGTAGACCACCCCATTCGCCGGATATCTTCTGTTTCAAGGTACTCCTCCACGATGGCAGCTCGGTTGGGCCGTGCGTTATCATCCATCAGGAGGAAGGTGGGACCCACTGCACCCCTGAAAAGGTGGACATACTGGTACAAAATGACGTCCCGATACACCTGACCTGTTACAGTTCCTCTGCAAAAGACATGCAGGAGTGTACGTGCACCAATCACAATCCCACCCCACACCATCAAACCACGACCTCCATACAGGTCCCTTTCAAGGACATTAAGCGGTTGGTATCTGGTTCCTCGTTCACGCCAGATGAAAACCCGGCGAGAATCACTGTTCAGACTATACCTGGACTCGTCCGTGAACACAACCTGGGACCACAGTTCCAATGACCATGTACTGTGCTCTTGACACCAGGCTTTACTGGCTCTCCTGTGACAAAGGGTCAGTGGAATGCACCTTGCAGGTTGTTGTTGTTGTGGTCTTCAGTCCTGAGACTGGTTTGATGCAGCTCTCCATGTTAATCTATCCTGTGCAAGCTCCTTCATCTCCCAGTACCCACTGCAACCTACATCCTTCTGAATCTGCTTAGTGTATTTATCTCTTGGTCTCCCTCTACGATTTTTACCCTCCACGCTGTCCTCCAATGCTAAATTTGTAATCTCTTGATGCCTCAGGACATGTCCTACCAACCGATCCCTTCTTCTAGTCAAGTTGTGCCACAAACGTCTCTTCTCCCCAATCCTATTCAATACCTCCTCATTAGTTATGTGATCTACCCACGTAATCATCAACATTCTTCTGTAGCACCATATTTCGAAAGCTTCTATTCTCTCCTTGTCCAAACTATTTATTGTCCATGTTTCACTTCCATACATGGCTACACTCCATACAAATACTTTCAGAAACGACATCCTGACACTTAAATCTATACTCGATGTTAGCATATTTCTCTTCTTGAGAAACGCTTTCCTTGCCATTGCCAGTCTACATTTTATATCCTCTCTACTTCGACCATCATCAGTTATTTTGCTAAACTCCTTTACTACATTAAGTGTCTCATTTCCTAATCTAATTCCCTCAGCATCACCCGACTTAATTCGACTACATTCCATTATCCTCGTTTTGCTTTTGTTGATGTTCATCTTATATCCTCCTTTCAAGACACTGTCCATTCCATTCAACTGCTCTTCCAAGTCCTTTGCTGTCTCTGACAGAATTACAATGTCATCGGCGAACCTCAAAGTTTTTATTGCTTCTCCCTGGATTTTAATACCTACGCCAAATTTTTCTTTTGTTTCCTTTACTGCTTGCTTAATATACACATTGAATAACATTGGGGAGAGGCTACAACCCTGCCTCACTCCCTTCCCAACCACTGCTTCCCTTTCATGCCCCTCGACTCTTATTACTGCCATCTGGTTTCTTATATATATATAAGAGATATTCAGATCTCAGTCGCGATCGGGTACTGAAATAAATTAAATGGCGATAAGTGAAAATTTGTGCTGACTGGAACTCGAACCCGGATTTCCCACCCTATCTTATAACTTATTAATGTACCCCTTAGTAGTCTTCCTGTTGTAATGTAGAAGACTAAAAGTAATATCCAAGGAGCCAGTCATTACGTATAAGAAAAGGACCTTTATGTCTGTTGCACTATGAGAAGTTGCTGCTGCATGGACGGTGGCGATTCGACTCGTCAGACTTGGCAGAGATGCTGGCAGTGGACTGGTTTTTGTTTTATTGCCATCCTAACACCCTCATAACGGATGGAGTTGATGATCTTAGACGTGGTCATTTTGCTGTGATGAAACAGCTATGGCGTGGTGATGCTGATGCAGTCTGAAATTCTGGTGTTGGTGGTAAAGCTGATTATGGCAATACCGGTTCTTTGTTGTAGTGATGCAGCTTCTGGTAATATCTTGTAGGTTGTGTAGCTGTTCAGTGATGTATCCAACGATGTCCGAAAGGTTTACCATTCTGACTTCCTAGATGGCAGTTAGTTCCCTGGGTCACATGAGAGGTATATGCGCACAATTGTTCCACTGGCACTCTCATTCTATGGTTATTTAATAATATTCGTGGTTATTCGAAATATGTGCACAGATTAATTGATTTCTATTTCAAGAAGTATAAACTGGATACGAATAATCTATATGCAGATGAAAGCAGTAAGTTTTAAAGCTCGCAAACATAGGTTAAAAAGCTCAAGGTGTCCACCTATTGCTACGTAACAAATGTCGAAGTGCTGTCTGAACAAGCAGTCGGCTCGTGCTTCGTCCTTTCCTAAGACATTTAGTTTGCTGAAATTGCTTCTCCTATTTCTTTTGTAAATAAAACTGCCTTTTCCTGCTGCTAGTTACTTCATTTACCCCGTACGCGTTTCGCCTTCTCTTGTTCTAAGGGTTCATCAGTGGGACCTATAACGATACAGTTTTGTTAGTTTTAGATTATTAAACTGTTCACTTCGCGATTTTTTGTAAAAAAAGTAATTACTTACGATTTGCTGATCTGCTTTTTCTCACATCTGGTCTGGAGGTCGCACTACCACTTTTATCACTGCCATATAATCACATCTTTCTGTTCTCGCCTTCCACGCACTGTTCACCATGTTTCTCACTCTTTTTATGGTGGACTATTGTTCTTTTTCACTCGACACAACTATTTCGTCGTACACTGTTTTTCACAACGTAAATATTGTTAACTCCATTACATGTTTCATCTTCTTTGGTATGTTTACCTATTTGTTGCCAACCTAACGAAGTATATATTCGAGACTAACTTCTATTTATGAGGTTTATACCCTGTGTGTGTGTATGAGTGAGAGAGAGAGGGGGGGGATAGAGCCGACGAGTTTTTTTTTTTTCTTTTCTTTCTTCGGGTGGGGGGTATATACCAGTGTTAGCGACTGGTTGAAAACTTTGGTGACAGCTGATTTGACTTTTCGTTTCTATATTCTGTGGCGGGGTTCATGGATGAATGTAAAGATGTTGGGTTCTATTATTATTATATTGGAAAGTATTATTATATTAATACTTTTTGCGAACGTTATTCTATTATCTTATCTCTTAGTGTAAATAATGAATTGCTTGGCATGTGTACTTGGTCATTCAACAGGATTTTCCCCTCTGCTTTGGTTTTCTCTATGTGGTAATTTTCTTGCATGGTTAGGAGGTGTTTTTTATTGTTGATTCTCATTATTTTCATGTCATCTTCTCTAGTGGTTGGTTTGTGGTCATTATCTCTTAGGTTTTCTGCAAATGTGGAGTGGTTTGTCCCGTATTTCCAGGCTCTCATGTGTTCTTTGCATCTGAGATCAAATGTTCTCCCTGTCTGCCCTATGTATGTGCCTTCACAAGTGTTACACTGTAGCTGATATATACCTGCTTTCTGGTACATGCCTCTGTTTATTGTCAGTTTTGGGGTGTATTATTGTATAGAATTGTCTGTTGCGTATGCTATGTTTATTCCCTGTCTTTTGAAAATGTTGGTGATTTTATGGGTGAGTTTGTGTTTGTATGTCATTGTGTACCATCTTTTTCTGATTATCCTGTGCGGTTGTTATGGGACTGTGTGTTTGTGTTTGGTTCTGTTGTGTTGTTGTCTGTGGTTTGGAGCTTTCTGCTTTTCTTTTACTTTTAATTTTGTTGTTTAGCTTTGTGACTGTGTTAGTATTGGCTCTGAGCACTATGGGACTTAAATTCTGAGGTCAACAGTCCCCTAGAACTTAGAACTACGTAAACCTAACTAACCTAAGGACATCACACACATCCATGCCCGAGGCAGGATTCCAACCTGCGACCGTAGCGGTCGCGCGGTTCCAGACTGTAGCGCCTAGAAATGCTCGGCCACACCGGCCGGCTGTGTTATTATTGTAACCATTATTTTCTGCTATCTGCATTATTATGTCCAGTTCTTTTTGGTAGCTTTCTCTAGTGAGTGGTACTGTTTTGAGTCTATGTAGCATGTATCAAAGTGCTGCTTGCTTTTGTGCATGTGGGTGGTTCGAGGATAGGGGTCTGATAATACCTGTTGCTGTGGGTTTACGGTAAATTTCAAACATATGCTTATTGTTTTGTTTTTTGAGTGTTATATCCAGAAAGTTAATATCTGTTCTCTTTCAATTGTGAATTTTTTTATGTATGTTGTTGATGTCAGTATGTAGTTTTTCAATTCAAATTTTTCAACTTCGACACATGCTCCATAGACTCAACACAGCACCACTCACCAAAGAAAGCTCTCTGTCACTCATACACACACACAGGGTATAAACATCATAAATAGAAGTTAGTCTCGAACATATACTTCGTTAGGTTGGCAACAAATAGGTAAACATACCAAAGAAGATGAAACACATAATGGAGTCGCAATATTTACCTTGTGAAAAACAGTGTACGACGAAATAGTTGTGTCGAGTGAAAAAGAACAATTGTCCACCACAAAAAAGAGCGAAAAACATGGTGAACATTGTGTGGAAGGCGAGAACACAAAGATGAGATTATATGGCAGTGATAAAAGTGGTAGTGCGACCTCCAGACCAGATGTGAGAAAAAGCAGATCAGCAAATCGTAAGTAATTACTTTGTTAACAAAAAAATCGCGAAGTGAACAGTTTAAGAATCTAAAACTAACAAAACTGTATCGTTATAGATCCCACTGATGATGGCTTAGAACAGGAGAAGGCGAAACGCGTATGGGATAAATAAAGTAACTAGCAGCAGGAAAAGGCAGTTTTATTTACAAAACAAGTATTTATATGCTTGCTTCGGAGGATGACCACACAAACAAACTTGTTGCTTCTCCTAGTTGGTGGTTCAATGCTGCATAGGAGACGACGTGCTCTCTACACTGAAATTTCCGATTCCCTTCTTCCGAACTCACAGACGCAGAAAATTTTATCCTCCATGGTAGCCATATTACAACTGACATGAACTGTGGGTCTTAGCCCACTGTTGCTTGCACTCGAAACTGAGTTAAGTGTGCAGTTTCTCTCATTGTAATTTTAGTAAAGCCAACCAATACATTTAAAGAATAGTATGAGGCCTTTTACTTGTTCTTTGCCGGCCGGAGTGGCCTTGCGGTTCTAGGTGCTACAGTCTGGAGCCGAGCGACCGCTACCGTCGCAGGTTCGAATCCTGCCTCGGGCATGGATGTATGTGATGTCCTTAGGTTAGTTAGGTTTAATTAGTTCTAAGTTCTAGGCGACTGATGACCTCAGAAGTTAAGTCGCATAGTGCTCAGAGCCATTTGAACATTTTCTTTATTGGACACAGTTGTAAGTAGACTGTTTAGGTTTTCTTATTGGTAACGCCACGTAGCGCTCTGTATGAAAATCACTGGCTGTGCTGTGTGCAGTCTGTGGCTAGTTTGCATTGTTGTCTGCCATTGTAGTGTTGGGCAGTCGGATGTTAACAGCGCGTAGCGTTGCGCAGTTGGAGGTGAGCCGCCAGCAGTGGTGGATGTGGGGAGAGAAATGGCGGAGTTTTGAAATTTGTAAGACTGGATGTCATGAACTGCTATGTATATTATGATTTTTCAACACTATTAAGGTAAATACATTGTTTGTTCTCTATTAAAATCTTTCATTTGCTAACTATGCCTGTCAGTAGTTAGTGCCTTCCGTAGTTTGAATCTTTTATTTAGCTGGCAGTAGTGGCGCTCGCTGTATTGCAGTAGTTCGAGTAACGAAGATTTTTGGTGAGGTAAGTGATTTGTGAAAGGTATAGGTTAATGTTAGTCAGGGCCATTCTTTTGTAGGGATTATTGAACGTCAGACTGCGTCGCGTTAAAAAATATTGTGTGTCAGTAATTTTTCAATGGGGACGTTTCACAGTCTCTTCAGGAATTACTAACGCGAATATTCTGTGCCTATTGGCCTCCAACGCTTCGCACTGGAAGATTACGTGTTGTGCGATTTCATCTCCCTCATCGTGTAGGTGCTTCTTAAAGTTCCCATGCCAGTCATCAGCCCTACAATAACATTAATCTGTCTCCTGTTCAACCCAGCATTACAGAACTTCTCTTGAAACATGGCTTCAGCATCATTAGCTTGCTATGTTTTTGTTTTTTGGTCTGAGTCGAACAGTTTGTGCGCTGACTACAGATCCAGCTAAGCAGTTTTACTCTTACGATCATCTTAGGGATGGAGGATGGGGGGAGGACGGGGTAATATGATGGCGACGGGAAGGGCATGCGGCCGGCCGAAGTGGCCGTGCGGTTAAAGGCGCTGCAGTCTGGAACCGCAAGACCGCTACGGTCGCAGGTTCGAATCCTGCCTCGGGCATGGATGTTTGTGATGTCCTTAGGTTAGTTAGGTTTAACTAGTTCTAAGTTCTAGGGGACTAATGACCTCAGCAGTTGAGTCCCATAGTGCTCAGAGCCATTTGGAAGGGCATGCGGCCAGCCCTTAATTAACCTCGCCAAATCCAATACTAATCATGCCAACCGCGCGCTGAAGTGGGACACATGCACAAGTTATAGAAGAAGTAGAAGAAGAATAAAGAATCAAGAAATCTCACTTTACATCAAAAGATAAAAGATAAATAGTGTGAAAGGCAGCGGTAATGGGTCACTTAAGTAGCATGATAATGCTAAACAATTAAAGTTATTCACACTCATTAAATGTTATTAATTTGAAGACATTCATACCGATGCCCAAAATTTCTTTACTACTTTAACTGTGATCGACAATATCGTATCTGCAATAAAATACGGGCATTGCTGAACTTGCCAGAGATATTGCTGATTCATCGTATGTAGACATTGCTATGGTGAAAGAATCAGACACTGAGAGAGACTGGCTGTAAGACAACACTTCTCACTGGAGGGAATCCTTAACAGATACCACAACTGTGACATTACTCCTTGATGAAATCAGTTAAAAACTATAGAAGAAGCTTTGATAGCTATGATACTTTACTGGGCAAGAATTTTATTTATTTATTATGTAGTGTTTTCATCATTTTCATTCTTGTTTATCAATAATTTATTTTCACAAAATCTGCACTTTGTATCTTTTCTACAATAAGTATCACTTGCAGTTAGTTTTATTGAAAACTATGTGGTTTATCAGGTGCAAGAGTTGATGAGTAACGTTATAATCGGAATAGGGTTCGTTGTTTAACCAACTTACAAAACAATGTTTTGCAGATTTCATTAGTTTATATTCCAGTGGGTTCCGTAACCATCTTCCAAACTACTTCTATTAAAAATAACTATAGTCGTGTCTTATTGAGATGTGATTGATTTTCTACCCTGGACTGTGTTGCTGCGCTGTGATAAGTCCTAAAAAAAGCTCGGAACACATAGTGCTGCTGGATGTATAGTTCATTACAGACATATTCTTGTGCTCCATCGGACGGAAAAAACCGTGAAATCCTTCACAGTCTCATGGCAAACGACATGGAGGTACATTTTCAGAAGCGAAAGGAAATTAAATTTGTGGCTTAATCGCTGTTATTATTGTTATTATTACCAAAGCTTGCGAGTAGTCTATAACATGTTGCTTTCAAATTACGTCACGAAGTAGTATTAGTTATAAAGCACATAACTTATTATTAGCGTCAATCCTACATCTGTATTTGAACGAGATTTAACAGTGTTTGCGCGTATTGTAATTTCTTTGGAAGAGATGAATCACATTTTTTTTTTGCTTTTCTCTATTTCAAAATAGTCTTCGCAATATTTTGAAGTACTTTTATAGCATGAAGTTGCCGCAGGGTGAAGTTGCCGCAGGATTGTTACTTGTTCCAACCATTAAACCATTATATAGCTTTCCCTTCATCTTTCATGAGCTATTTAGCTCATACATGTTTTTTTTTCTAATTTTACTGCTTTTTCAAGTCGGTTTATCACAATAGCTCTAAAACACTGGAGTTAATTTATTAGGAAAAATTGATGTGTAATCCTCCCATTTTGTTCCTTAGACACATCACACCGACTCTTAGAACTCTGTTGCCATAAATTATTAATTTCCACTGACTTAGAATTTCACTGTTATAAATTCTGAACAGAAACGGTGATAAAGGATAACTTCTAGTACTCCACAGTTTTAGACTTGCGTCCATTAAACGTTGTTTCACGTTTTGCTGAGATATTTCCTTTTCTACTTTATATATGGATTTTATATCTGATTACGTGTTTTGTTTTCTGCTAAAATTTCAGTTAAATCTTTGTCTGTCTGCACCACCAAATGCTGGTGTACGCTATACATGTTTTACGACTCAAAGTAAACTAACCATTTGCATCTAACAAATGACTTTCCGTTCCGACAACCAATTTGTTCCGTACCAAACACATTTTCACAGAGTATTCCTGTTAAAATAAATGGAGACATGACACAAATATTTAAACAGCATAAGGAGAAACTAGCAGCAATTGTAAATTATATACAAGTGTACCAGTGTAATTCGCTTAATTCCAATATTTGATCACTTTTAAACACAGACACAGATAAGACTAAAAATGCGTGACGTAATCATATTGAAACCAACGTCTCCGTCAGCTGACGGAAGAACACGGAGTAAATGCTAATTTTCCTTTATTCTGATGCTGACAGTCATGATTGTTTGGATTTTAACGTGGAGGTCTCGTGGATCGGTTGTGCACACAGATAAATACGCAAAAGAAAGTAATACTTCGTTATACAGGTTAAGAGTGTTCTGTAAATGACAAAATTATGATAATGCAGCTTGTCGATCGAGGCCTTAAAATACAGGCAGAAGCTAAGGAGTGATTCGGAATGGTCTCTGTTTAGAAGTATACGCTTCCTGACAACAAACATGCAGCACCCAAAAGGGCAGGGAGAAACAAAATTAAACTTCGTGAGTTGAGGAGAACGTCATGTTCTTTCGGTGCTTACAAAATCGACTCAGATTTACGAAGAACTTGACAGTTAGACATCCTTTCTCAGTATGACGTTGCACCCCTCTGGCCAGGATGCAGGCGCTATTTCGGTTAGAAAGGAGGCCATAAAGGTGCTGTATCGTCCCCTGAAGCAAGATCGCCCGCAGTTGTTCTAACTGGCCATCGAGATCCAGAATTGTACAGAAATGCGAGTCATCTATGAACCCAGTTCGAAGCTAGTCGTCAGCAGTCCACGCTTCCTGATCACGGCATCGCTCCTAAGGTGACCCTTCGTGTTGTAGTGTTCCAGGCGACCTGCACATGGGGCAGTAATCCCTTACTGGGGCTGCTGCTGGTTTCAGACTAATGGTGCGGGGTGAAGCGGAATGTTCCAGGGAAGCAATTACACTGCTGGCCACCGTAAATGCAACACCAAGAAAGGCAAGAGGTAGCACAACAAAATTTATTTTGTAGATAACATGTTGACCAAGTATCAAATGATTACCTTTACAGACGTCTGTGACATGTGGTTCCTGCCAGAATCAGTAGCCAGAGTAGCCGCCATTGTTGGAGATCACCGCTTCCACACGTCTCGGCATTGAGACAAAGAGACGTTGGATGTGTTCCTGGGGTACAGCAGCCCAAGCAGCTTCCACATGTTGCCAAAGATCATCTGCCCTACTCTGAATAGTTTTCGAGATAGAACACGTCTAACATACACTGCTGGCCACCGTAAATGCAACACCCTGAAGGAAGCATCCGAATCAAGTGAAATTTACACCACGAGTTTGCAGCGATGAGATATGCAACTGATTAGAATTTCAGCGCAGACGCACATCACGCGCGCCAGTGGCGCCACCTCATAGCGCCATTTAAGGCTTGGCGATTTCGACGAGTGTACGTTCGGCACGTGTGTTTACCTTGTGGTTGTTTCACAAGACGATCAGTTATGCCTCGTAGACAACAGCGAACATCTTTTGATCAAGTATCCGAGTTCGACAGAGGAAGGATAGTGGCTTACCGAGATTGTGGATTATCATACAGAGAAATCGCTAGTCGTGTTGGACGAAACCAAACAACTGTAATGCGGAATTGTGACCGTTGGATGCAGGAGGGTACGACGGACCGACGTGGTCGATCGCATTCACCTCGGTGCACCACTGCACGTGCTGATAGGCAAATTGTGCGCATGGCAGTGACGGATCGCTCAGTGACATCCCGAACCATAGCACAGCACACTGCGTCTGTAACGCATCATCCAGTGTCTGCGCGTACCATTCGACGCCGTTTACAGCAGAGTGGTCTGTCCGCAAGACGTCCATTGCTTCGTCTACCATTGACGCAGAACCACAGACGTCTCCGTCGCCAATGGTGTGATGACAGACGGATGTGGACGGCAGAATGGAATGACGTTGTCTTTACTGACGAGGCACGCTTCTGTCTGCAGCACCACGTTGGTCGGATTCGAGTGTGGAGACACCGTGGAGAGTGGATGCTGGACAGCTGCATTATACACCGCCACACTGGTCTTGCACCGGGTATTATGGTATGGAGCGGTATTGGATATTACTCTCGCACGCCTCTAGTACGCATTGCCGGTACTTTAAATAGCCGGCGCTACATATCCGAGGTGCTGGAGCCTGTTGCCTTCCTTACCTTCAGGGCTCGGCCACAGCCTTATTTCAACAGGATAATGCGCGACCACACGTGGCACGCATTGTCCAAAGGTTCTTCGTCAATAACCAGATTGAATTGCTTCCCTGGCCGGCTCGCTCTCCGGATATTTCGCCGATAGAAAACATGTGGTCCATGGTTGCTCAACGAGTGACCCAGATTACATCCCCAGCTGCCACACCAGATGATCTTTGGCAATGTGTGGAAGCTGCTTGGGCTGCTGTACCCCAGGAACACATCCAACGTCTCTTTGACTCAATGCCGAGACGTGTGGCAGCGGTGATGTCCAACAATGGCGGCTACTCTGGCTACTGATTCTGGCAGGAACCACATGTCACAGACGTCTGTAAACGTAATCATTTGATACTTGGTCAACATGTTATCTACAAAATAAATTTTGTTGTTCTACCTCTTGTCTTTCTTGGTGTTGCATTTACGGTGGCCAGCAGTGTACATTGTTTTTTTTTTTTTTTTTTTTTTTTTGTTGTATTATTCAAGGCGTTGTCAGGTTTACATATGCAATCAAAATGTTCAAGTGTGTGAATTCCTAAGGGACCAAACTGCTGAGGTCATCGGTCCCTAGACTTACACACTACGTAAACTAACTTATGCTAAGAACAACACACACACTCATGCCCGAGGGAGGACTCAACCTCAGGCGGGAGGGGCCGCGCAATCAGTGACATGGCGCCTCAAACCCTGTGGCCACTCCGCGTGGCATATATAATCATGTAGGGGGTCTACAATAGTCACTAAAGTATGCGTTTTACAAAGTATCAATTGAAAAATATACATTTTTAACACATTCACCTCTAAGCATTATCGTACATTGCACACTTCAGCTGTCGCGAAGTTCACAGTAGAAGTTCGAATATCCCACTGTCAGCTTCTGTGCAGTGTTGCACTCCTGAGAGAACACGTTGTCCTGCACGTTCCCCAATGAGGGTAGCAGCGTCCACGATGCGACCAAGCAGTTCATCCTACGTATTCACCTTTCGTTCGTACACCACAGGCTTAATCAAAACCAACAAACAAAAATCTAATAGCGTAACATCTGGCGATTTTGGTGGCCAGTTAGTTGTGCTACTACGACCAACCCAGCGATTAAGGTATGACACAAACGTGCGCGCCACTAGGTCAAAAAATGACCAATGAAACGTGTTCTATCTCGGAAACCATTCGGAATAGAACATATGTCCATATGAAGTTTTCTTTCTTCTATGGGTGTCCCTTCCATGTTCCTGCCAATGTTCCTTTCCTCCTAGGATACCCTGTATGCCACTAAACAATGGTAATTCCAAAGTGTCAATAAACGACCCTGATGCAACATGACGGTTGTGTAGTTGGGGCAAAATAATGCAATAGGTATTTGTTTGTTTGTGCCAAATTTCACTTTTAACAGCTAAAACACACACCGAAGGTAATTTGGCTTTGTAGATTTAGAGGAATATCTTCGAAGCGACAATAAATAAAAAATTTCATAGAAAAGTTGATATGTAGTTAAGTTCTTGAAAACTGTATAATCACCTTTGAAATATTTTGAAATTTTGCAAAAGTCCTCACATCTTTAATTAATTTTAAAAAATGAAAATTTTTGTCAAAGCATAAACTAAAGAAGGACTCAAGCCACATACATCCGAGTGTCAGAATGCAAGTTTCTGAAATACCGTTTTTGGAAAATAAGCTGTACGCAATGTGCTGTTGGAGTATTCTCAACATACCTAATTAAAATATCTAAACATTCACTACTATTTCAATTATTTATTTTACTTATATTTGTTTTATTTCTTAAATTGTTTTTTTACGTTTTATATTCGTGGTCTTTTATGTTTTTCAGTTTACCGTTTCACGTATGTGCATTTCGTTAGTTGAAATTAATAAGTAACTCATTATTATGGTGGAAAATAATTAACATAATTAAAATTTCTAACGAAAAGCTTAAAATATGACGTTTTTACACCATGCACATAAAATATACTTCCTATACACGATGGAAAAGACAATATAAAACAAAACTTTGCGGAAATTAATTGTCACGGGTGATCCTCTAAATATCCTGATTTGTATCTGGCATATTTCAATACATTGGTACGCCTTGGAGAAAATAAATGATTATTTACTAGTGACTGCAGCCTGATTTTATTGTTTATCAAATGGAGATTGACATTACAATCATTAAACAGAACTAAATCAGAAAATCTTCTGACGAAGTTCTTCCAACTTCGAAACCCGAATAAGTTCCACAGCTGCACCTGTGCCATCGCGCCCTTTGGGATCACCAGACGTTTCTTGACCCCGGGTACTACGCTCAAAACGTTTTTTCTCGCACTTACCACAACCTTTCATAGTTTTAAAAGAAACCGTTGATGAATTTGAACCGAAGCAGCATCGAAATCCGGCAAACAAACGTCTGCCCAGCTCAAATATTTGAAATATGTTTTCTTTCCCAGTTAGAGAGAAATATCTGTGCTATTCTTAGACCCTTGCAGAGGTCAATGTGAAACAACCTTTTAGAGTATCGTACTAGAAGGCAAGGAACTTCAAAACGCTAGGCGGCACAGATACAACTACGGGGCGTATACAGGTTTCGATGATGGAAGAAATTTGTGAATTTTCAAATCTAGTTTGGCTGACAGGAAGTCTTATCTGAAAGTATTTGAATGAATTGTAGCCATGTATGGAAGTGAAACGTGGACGATAAATAGTTTAGACAAGAAGAGAATAGAAGCTCATACAATGTAAGCTTTCACGGCCGGTATTGTCTTCACTTAAAACTTCCGGGCTGATAGGCCGTGGTCGAAGTATAAAACTCTCCTGTAGTCGGAGACGAAACGTCAGGAGAGAGTTTTATACTTCGACCACGGCCTATCAGCCCGGAAGTTTTAAGTGAAGAGAATAGAAGCTTTCGAAATGTGGTGCTGCAGAAGAATGCTGAAGATTAGATGGGTAGATCACATAACTAATGAGGAGGTATTGAATAGAATTGGGGAGAAGAGAAATTTGTGGCACAACTTGACTAGAAGAAGGGATCGGTTGGTAGGACATGTTCTGAGGCATCAAGGGATCACCAATTAAGTACTGGAGGGCAGCGCGAAGGGTAAAAATCGTAGAGGAAGACCAAGAGATGAATACACTAAATTGATTCAGAAGGATGTAGGTTGCAGTAGGTACTGGGAGATGAAGAAGCTTGCACTGGATTGAGTAGCATGGAGAGCTGCATATAACCAGTCTATGGACTGAAGACCACAACAACAACAACAACAACAGTTTTGTTGGATGATTATGATGTCAATCTCAACTTAAGAAATAATTCAATCAAACTGCAATCACTAGTACATAATCAGTTGTATTCGCCAAGGTTTGCCAATATACTGAAGTATACCAGTTACAAATCAGGATATTCAGAGGCTCACCTGTGACAATTTCAAATCCTGCTGAATTTTGTTTTATATTGTCTTTTCCGTCGTGTATAGCAAGCGAATAAATTTCGTTCATTTTGTGTGTATGGAGTATAAATCGTTATATAAGTAAGCATTTTTTTTACAGATTACCGTTATCTTAATTATTTTCTATCATAATAATGAGTTACTTATTATTTTCAACTAACGAACTACACGTATATGAAACGGTAAACTAAAAAACAAAAAAAGGCCATGATTGTAAAACGCAAAATAACAATATAAAAAATAAAACGAATATAAGTAAAATAAATAATTAGAATAGTGATGAATGTTTAGATATTTTAATTAGGTGTCCAGAATGAGACTTTCACTCTGCAGCGGAGTGTGCGCTGATATGAAACTGACCGAGACTCGAACTCGGGACCTTTGCCTTTCGCGGGCAAGTGCTAGAGCAAGTGGTAGAGCACTTGCCCGCGAAAGGCAAAGGTCCCGAGTTCCAGTCTCGGTCGGGCACACAGTTTTAATCTGCCAGGAAGTTTCATATCAGCGCACACTCCGCTGCAGAGTGAAAATCTCATTCTGGAAACATCCCCCAGGCTGTGGCTAAGCCATGTCTCCGCTATATCCTTTCTTTCAGGAGTGCTAGTTCTGCAAGGTTCGCAGAAGAGCTTCTGTAAAGTTTGGAAGGTAGGAGACGAGATACTGGCAGAAGTCAAGCTGTGAGTACCGGGCGTGAGTCGTGCTTCGCTAGCTCAGATGGTAGAGCACTTGCCCGCGAAAGGCAAAGGTCCCGAGTTCGAGTCTCGGTCGGGCATACAGTTTTAATTAGGTGTGTTGAAAATACTCCAACAGCACATCGTGTACAGCTCATTTTCCAAAAATGGTATTTCAGAAAGCAGCTTTACTACACAGGCATGTATGTGACTTGAAAGTTTCTATAACATAGGTAGTAACAATGGTATTTCAAAAAGCAGCTTTACTACACAGGCGTGTATGTGACTTGAAAGTTTCTATAACATAGGTAGTAACAAAATTTTTCATTTTTTAAAATTAATTATCGATGTGGGGTATTTTGCAAAATTTCAAATTGCTACAAAAGTGGGTTATACGGTTTTCAAGAACATTAACTACATATCAACTTTTATATGAAACTAATTTTTTATATATCATCGATTCGAAAATATTCCATCTAAACCTAAAATACAAAATTGCCGTTCGGGGTGTGTTTTAGCCGTTAAAAGTGAAATTGGGCACAGACAAAAAAATACGTATTGCACTATTTTTCCCCCTCTACACACCCGCCAAGTTTCATCAAAAACGTTTATTGACTATCCTAGAATCCGGAACCCGATACCCTATCAGACTGACTCCAGGAGCAGCAAATATTTAGTTTTTAATATTTCTAGTAATTAATGATTGAATTTACAAGTTTTAAATGCTCCCATAATCTACTCATTAAGAGGTACAATCTTACGTTAAAAGTTTGAAACAATCAGACAGTTACTACAGGTAGAAACTGTGTTTGCGTTGAGGCAACGTAAGTGACACCTTGCAAATACCCGGACTTTATTCATCCAGTATTTGAGACTGAGAGTACTTAGCGAGTTACAACAAACTTTACACATAGTGTCAAACCATTGCGAACCTTTTTCTCGCTGACATCCCACACAAAATTATGAAAGGTGAAATTTGATCGCTAACTACATTTATTGCTGTTCATAGTCGAACTTCAGCATCAGACATGACGTTGCAGTTTATTTCTTCTTTACGATTGACTCTATTTGCAGACAGCGTTTTCATGTACCATCGAATGTTCCTGCACAATCATATCATTGCACGACACGCAGTTCAGGAGATAGGTCGCCACAAAGATTGAGCTGCGTTGTAATCCAGTGTTTCATAATGAGAGTATTTAGTGATTTCTAACAAACTTTAAGCATAATTTCAAGCATTTTCTAAACTGTTTCTCGCTTACATCAAATATTCTGCACATTAACTCATTTGTAAAGTAATCTGATGTTTGAAGGCGATACATGAGGGTTCAATTTTTTTAAAGAATCTGAGTTTATTCGTTAATATCGAACGGAAAAAAGGGAAAGCCACAATTTCACAGAAACAGGCATGACGCATCCATCACATTAGAAAGTGAAAATACACCATTTATTTTACCCGTATGTTTATCGATACGATTGTAAAAAATAAAAAAGAGTTATTCAAGAGTTTCAATAGGTCAGACATTTAGTTTCACTCTATTTCAAATTATATTGAGTTAAAATTTAATTTAGTGTTTGTAAGACTCCTTGAGAAACAGCATGACTTGTGTTGTTAAATAAGAGCAATTATTAACAGAACATCAATAGCGACAAAACTCGGAAGAAAAGTCGTGTAGCAGTGATACTTGTAAGGACAGTGTTGAGGTTCTGTAGAGCCCCACACCTAACCTGTGGTGTGGGTGCTGCCAGGAGAAGTTTTGTGATGGCTAACCCACAAAAATAGCATTTCAGAGCAATTTTTCAAATTAAAAGCATGTGGCACGGCATTTAACGATAGTAATGTTGTTTCATAAAGTTTATCTACTGTGCATAATGACGGAAAAATGTATCATACGTCCCATTACAGTTACAGTAGCTAGGAGTTGCTGTTGCACTGTTGTTATTCCCCTATAACGACGGGTACTGCCGCCATGGTAGTTTTGTGTATTAGGTGGCCATGACGAGTGCAGCCCTCAGTATTGTTTTTTCGTAGTATTTCGTCGTAGCGAACGTCACATGACATCCGTCGAAGCTCGTTGTTGATCTTTTCACTCAGTTTTTTTAATTACAGAGGCCATCCAGCTCTCTGAACGAACACGCTGAGCTACCGTACCGGCGTATGTTATGCTGGAACAGGGAAGTTGACAATTTTTTTGGTGCTGTTTCCACTCGGTAATAGCATAATTATAAGGACTAAAAATGTAGGTTACACAGAAATAAATTCGTAGCTTTTTTAAAAAAAACATTTGTTTGTTTGACTTTTGAATTTCCCTCTAAATGTTGTCTTGTGCCCTTACTACGTACAACGTCACGACTCAGTATGCACGCTGGCAGACGTTATGAATCTTAAGACAGCTTTTATTTTTTCTACAATACCTCATTGTTAAAATAAAGATACCTGAAATTTTTTTCCGAGCTGCATGAGATCAAGAGCCGGCCGGTGTGGCCGTGAGGTTCTAGGCGCTTCAGTCTGGAACCGCGTGACCGCTACGGTCGCAGGTTCGAATCCTGCCTCGGACATGGATGTGTGTGATGTCCTTAGGTCAGTTAGGTTTAAGTAGTTCTAAGTTCTGGGGGACTGATGACCACAGATGTTAAGTCCCAGAGTGCTCAGAGCCATTTGAACAATTTTTGAGATCAAGAATCCGCACAAATTATGGGTCTTCGTCTGAAAGAAATGACGTACGGAAAAAAATCAGCTTTTCGTATAATGGAACTCACTTCAAAACACCGAAATAAACGATAATTTTAAAAGTCTTGCTATTGTTCTCAACTGAAGAGCCACTGGGAGTGCGCGGTTTAGGAGGCGATCACTGACTTGGTTCATATCAGCTGTCCGCTGACAAATTCACTCGAATAAGTACCTACAAAGTAAACACTCCTGCGGCTTTGGCGATTATAAGAGGCCCTGCAGTACATTGTTAAAACAAAAGAGTTTTGCTTTGGTGCGAACCCTTAGATGTAGTCTAGATAGCCTGCCCTGTATTTGTAGGTGGCTGTAGCAACATTTTCTTATTTTGTATTGAGAATCAGAGCAGAAAAGTGGAATTGAAACTTGATGAATGATGAAGATTCTGAGACGACAAAATGCTAAATTGTCTGACTCAGGACAATAGATTTCTCAGTACTCTCGTAAGCTTTCTGGTATATTTTACGCCTCATTTTAATATTGTTCAGTATCTCTATTTAATTTAGTGAGTCATAAAAAGTAAACACCTACTTTGATAAAAATAAGATATGATGGAATAGAAAGCATTTTACATAAACTGAACGCGAAATGTTTCCCACTAAACTAATACCACGTCTTACCACGTCTTCTCTTGCGTGAACGGTGACACAGACGATGAACACTGTATCAAAAAATGGGAATTCACTATAAAAAAGTTATTTAAATAATATCATATTCGCCGTCAACTGCACTAGTTACCTATTACAATATCCAGGATTGGAATTTCGACATCGGTTCATTTTCAAGGCGTTACAGGTGCTCAAAACACACATTAACAAAATAAGTGAAAACTATGTTAATCTCTATGGCTCGTGTCAACTTTTGTCACATACACCATCGGTATATGACGTAAGAGATGAAATCTAATAAGACTAGATTCTTGCTTACTGCATATATCAATAACGAACACCGTACGGCTGACATAAGCCACAGAAGCTTCCATCGTTTTTATACACTTTATTAATTTTGACTACTGCTGTGTTTTCGGCAACTGTAACCACTTGAAAATGAGCTACGGACGAACTTGCAGTCATAGGTATTGTAACAAAAAGGCGGACATGATACCGTTTGAAACGTTCCACCAGACCGTGATTCCAAAACAAATTCAACTGCTGTGAAACTGTTTACGGAAAGAACTGTAAATACGACATGTCTTGAGACAAACTAATTGACTTACTATCTTCCAATTTCATAGTTTTCAACACAGTCACAATACCGTTACCGGTTTCGACTCACCACTGGTAATCTTCAGACTATTAATCGATAAAAAAAGATGATTTAAAGAGTTATGGTATGATACACAAAATCATCCAAGTAACTATCATTGTAGTGATGAAATAGAGTACAAGCATCCCAGACGATTTGGCAGTATTCGAATTAAAAGCATTTTTAAGAAATGTTTGAAATATGCACAGTGCGAGGGGCCACGGCACACTGACAGCTGACAAAGTGGTCAAGATAGTACAGAGGCTAGCATTTGATCCACTATTGGCAAGATGTACTGACAGCAAGACACAAAGTTAAACATCACAGCAAGACACAAAGTTTGCATAGTGTCCCAGAGAAAAGAAAAGAGAGTTTTGGGTCTGGTAGAAGCCGTTCCTCAGTTCAGTAACGAGTGTTTGAAGACTGAAGAAAGCTGCAGTCCCAGCACTCCTTTTATCACCCTCTCAGAACAAGTTCTCCTTACCCTGGGATGCACGTCATGCTGTCTGGAGAGGGGAAAAAAATCAAGAATAGGCGGCCCTGGTCTCGATATCGCAACAACAACAAGAAGAAGCTTGACAGGAGCAAGAAGGGAAAACTTATGGTGCTCGAGAATTTTAACGGCTATGTGTCTTGTACTGTTGTTGTGGTCTTCAACCCAGAGACTTGTTTTATGCAGCTCTCCATGCAACTCTATCCTGTGTAAGCTTCTTCATCTGCAAGTAACTATTGCACCCTACATCCTTCTGAATCTGTTTAGTGTATTCATCTACTAACATTTATTTATTTACAAAATTTTAAAATCCATGTTACTGTCAGTCTGTATTTCAAAGTTCAATGCCAACGTATTTATCCTGAATATTAACCAATCAAACGAAATTTTTGCGCGAAGTAGTCTTGAGGTATTGCGTACCTCTATGCAACAGTAATATTGAAAATGGTGTTTGTCTAGCTTATTATCACATTTATGTGCCGATAATTAAAGAAAATATAAGTTTGAAAGCAAATTAATAACATTTGTCATAAAACGAATACTTAGAACTATTGAACTCTGTCTTGTTAATATACCTTAAAGATCTGGAATGTACAAATTGAAGTCTCAGTACCAAAATTTGGTTTTTCAAATATCATTGAAACCATATTAAATATTCAAAACTCGAAAACCGAGAAGTTCTAGATTTCAAAGCTTCAGTATTGGTACATCTTTAGGGGATAGACGTGATTTTAAAATTCGATAGCAATCGGCAAAGTAGAAGAAAAGTTAAATTTTTGGGGAGGGTCGGCCCTTATATAACTAAAATCTTTATAGTTGAAGGCGCAAAACACTGATTATGTTGGGTTTTATTAGTTTTGGTTTATTCGCAGGATGTAATAATTTGGTTAATTTACGCTCCATTTTAAACAATAGCAGTTTCTTCACACATCTCAATGTTTCTGACGACATATCCTCTGAACTGTGTGTTGTTCAATGGTATAATTTTGCAGGTAGGCCTACATTCAGTGGTAAATGTGGATTCTGTTTGCAAAATGTGTTACAAATAGAGTTAGTAGTAGAGAAGTAATACTACCTGATACTGAATTTCGTGCATTAAACGGCGAAATTCCATTAAGGGTAATTTCCAAGAATGATTGCCTATCGAAGTTGCGGTGTCCAAACGACACATATCGAACGTGCGATCGTAAATAGATCATGCGACTCTGGTGGCGGACGTTGTGATCAGTTATTTGTGATCGTCATTATTATCTGTTTCCCGTCGTTCCCTTAGTTGCTCTAAATTATATACCTCCGCGAATTATTTGTGAATTGCTAGGGGATCCCAGGCGACGTATGTGGTTAGTGAGTGGGATGTCTGGTGCTCTTGACGTTCCTTCGGCGGATTCTCTCACATGGAAAAATCTAATTCCCAGCGTAGAAAACTGTTCGACATTTTGTCGCAAATATGGAGTATTACAGGACGAGGAGAGAAGGGACCGTATAGACTGTGGCGATGCGAAGTGTGTAAACCTTAGTCAGAACAGTTTCGATGCTGAAATACCGTTTACAATTTCATTGTGGACAGTGCGGAAAACGAACGAGTATCAGGAAGAATACATGGTTCAACTCTTCCAAATTATCCATCCAGACCACCGTAATGGACTTTCATATGATTCAAACACCGACGACGAGTAAGGTAAGTCGTCTCCTTTGCAATTACAAGTATTTTTGTAACGCACTTCTTTTGTCGATGCTGTAGCGACTACCATAAACATACTCATAACGCCCGCCACCAGAGTCGCATGATCGATTTACGATCGCACGTTCGATATGTATCGTTTCGACCCCGCCACTTCGATAGGCAATCATTCTTGGAAGTTACCCACGATTATATTAACTACCACGGGCAACAGATTCCTTCAGTTAGTTACTTATTCTGTATTCCGCGCGAGAACAGAACGGGCGGCACAGTGTGAGGTGGACGCACCTTCTCGCCGAGGTTGGCGCGGCAGAAGACGACGTTGGCGCCGACGCCGGGCATCATGGGCAGCTTGGAGCCGACGGGCAGGCGGTCCCAGATGGGCAGCCCGTCGCGCGGCACGGCGCCCTTCGGCTTGGGCACCAGCTCCAGCAGCTCCGTGGCCCGCGTCGGCCGGTGCAGCATCAGCGTCTCCAGGTACTTGATCCCCATGGCGCCGCTTCTCTCACGCTAACGGCAAACTCTGATCCCAGCAGTCGACGTACGACCGGCCCCGCAGGCGAGAACACTCCCCTTACATTTCCCAAAACGTCTCCTTTGAAAGGAGCGGACCTTTACACAGATACTTGGAAGATGAAGAAATCTTTGCTTCCGAAAGTACGAATGAAGTTACCAAAGAATCCGTATATTGTTTTCACTCCCTTCACTTGTCTGTTTATCGTCACACGCATACATACTCTTTGACTGCGAGGTAGTCAGCTCATGCGGGACAAGAGGAATTTACGGTACTAGCCGTCGGCTTTCACCAGTGACGTAATGGTAATGACTGCTCTAACGTCACATTTGTTGTAGATTTTTAATTTCAATTTTTTACACAGTGAGCTATTCGTCGTCATATTGTCGTTTGTTTCGGTAGGTATTACTTTAATCTCTGATGCGTGAGAAACAAAATACTGCCTCTTCTGTTTCGGCGGGAATTCTAGTATTTAGTCTGTTTATCTGTCTTTTTTCTTCACGATAAATATTTTTTAATTAGTTCTGTGTCGTTGACTACGGCCTATAGAACGTTTTACGATACTAGATTCGTTTTCTATCCGATAAATAGATGAAGTTCTTCGTGTCGTGACTGTTTCAATTCACTCGTGATACAAGCATCGGGTCAATTGTAGTGTCCGACTCCGCACATTGGCTTTTAAGCTATAACATCATATCTACATCTACATTTATACTGCGCAAGCCACCCAACGGTGTGTGGCGGAGGGCGCTTTACGTACCACTGTCATTATCTCCCTTTCCTGTTCCAGTCGCGTATGGTTCGCGGGAAGAACGACTGCCGGAGAGCCTCCGTGCGTGCTCGAATCTCTCTAATTTTACATTCGTGATCTCCTCGGGAGGTATAAGTAGGGTGAAGCAATATATTCTATACCTCATCCAGAAACGCACCCTCTCGAAACCTGGAGAGCAAGCTACACAGCGATGCATAGCGCCTCTCTTGCAGAGTCTGCCACTTGAGTTTGCTAAACATCTCCGTAACGCTATCACGCTTACCAAATAACCCTGTGACGAAATGCGCCGCTCTTCTTTAGACCTTCTCTACCTCCTCCGTCAACCCGACCTAGTACGGATCCCACACTGATGAACTATACTCAAGTATAGGTCGAACGAGAGTTTTGTAAGCCACCTCCTTTGTTGATGAACTACATTTTCTAAGGACTCTCCCAATGAATCTCAACCAGGCACCCGCCTTACCAACAATTAATTTTATAAGCTCATTCCACTTCAGATCGTTCCGTACGCATACTCCCAGATATTTTACAGAAGTAACTGATACCAGTGTTTGTTCCGCAATCATATAATCATACAGTAAAGGATCCTTCTTTCTATGTATTCACAATACATTACATTTGTCTATGGTAAGGGTCAGTTGCCACTCCCTGCACCAAGTGCCTATCCGCTGCAGATCTTCCTGCATTTCGCTGCAATTTTCTAATGCTGCAACTTCTCTGTATACTACAGCATCATCCGCGAAAAGCCGCATGGAACTTCCGACACTATCTACTAGGCCATTTACATATATTGTGAAAAGCAGTGGTCCCATAACACATCCCTGTGGCACGCCAGAGGTTACCTTAACGTCTGTAGACGTTTCTCCATTGAGAACAACATGCTGTGTTCTGCTTGCTAAAAACTCTTTAATCTAGCCACACAGCTGGTCTGATGTTGCGTAGGCTCTTACTTTGTTTATCAGGCAAAGACTCTGTATAGATGGAAGTTTTGAAACATGGAGGTAAAAAAAGATGACAGGTGGCATTAGAGACTTACCATTGAGGTAAAAAAGGAAGGGAGGTGCCGCTACAACAGAAACCATATGTAACATAGACTGTGCATGTCCGTATCTCTGCCGAGGTAACGTTTGAAACCAACATCGAAGTCACGCAACTCAGGGCAGAAAGCTGAGTTCCTGTCATTAAGCGCTGTGTGAAATGGAGCTGATAGTTACAGGTTCTTCCATTTGCAGCTGAAACAAAAC
Organism: Schistocerca nitens; assembly: GCF_023898315.1. Classification (NCBI taxonomy): domain Eukaryota; kingdom Metazoa; phylum Arthropoda; class Insecta; order Orthoptera; family Acrididae; genus Schistocerca; species Schistocerca nitens. The sequence continues at coordinate 820,182,711 of NC_064618.1, forward strand.
ATTGATTTTGAAGACTGTATTACTATTCTTACGCATGTAGTAGTCCAGTTAACCTAATTTCTCCGAAATCCCTGATAACAAAACAGTGGTTATCGTTTTTTACATGTGGTCAAGTTGAAACGTATTAACAGTTCTTTTAACAAGCGAAAGAATGACTGTTCTTTAGTGAATACTTTTTTCTGTTTCTTTTGTTTTTTCGATGTGAATTCTCGTAGTTCACCGCTTCCACAAGAATGGAAGACAAAGAGCAACATTAGTTTTCTAACGATTCCACAAGAATATGTGTGAAACGCTTTAGTACGCTTTTGTAAGAATGGAAATTCCTTTATGTGCATAATGTCAGATATTTATACAAAATAAGCACATATGTTTTCTTGCTTTTGTTTAATCCAGTACTGATACTGAAACGATATCAAGATAGATAGCGTAATATATTTAAGAAGGTCGATTATACTGGTGTAGTCAGCTGGATATTAACGATATATCGTTTCAAAAGCTTAGTCATTCACCAAGTTTTACACCCAAGGACCAACATCCATCCTAACTTTCTATGGAAAAACCTCTGCAAGTGTTTTAAAGTAATTCACTTACACAACTGAGATTTTCGTCACTTTACCTGATCTATAGGACACAAAACAAGACTTAACTGAGCATATATGAAGGTCTTTACTTCTGCATCTAGTAAAAAGCACAACATTTGATCTTCAACAAAATTGTCATAAATAGTGCACTGTAAGTCCGTAATGACATACTCGGCTTCGTGCCCCGAGTCACTGACTTAGATGTCGGTTTCAGTAAAATGACATAACGTGACGTCCATGTTATCTATGGTTTATGCACTACAGGCTTACGCTGCACGTTATTTTGAAGCCAGAGTGGGCAGGGTCTGTCGCCATTTTAAGTAACCCAAAACTTTAGGACACTGCTGTTTACGATTGCTTCTTTTTCAATATTTCTGTCGTGTGTGGCCAACAACTGTTTAAAACTAAAAATTATAGAGCTTACACGAATAACATATTGTCAGGAAGGCAATTTTGAACGTTTTTCTGTTTTTGAATGCATATTTCCTCTAGTAAGACAACACATTTGGCCTCGTTAACAGAACTTATTTTTTTCTGCCACATTTCAGATAATCAGAAACAAAAGAAACTAATGCGAAAAACATGCTTTCGCAATCCATTTAATGCCACTTTTACTGTATTAGTATCGACAGAAAATTAAACTAGAACTAGGAAACCAATGCCTGTTTGCTTACTGGTATCGATACGGTTTCTTGGTCAAATCGAATGCACAACATTTTTAGCGTTCACGTTTGCAAAAAACTTTTCTACGGGTTCTTTGCAAGCCCATAAACGTGTGCAATGAGGAAAGAAGCAAAGCATGCTATCATGTTTTGTGCATGTCAATAAAGCGAACGATTATCGAAATGTCAAAGAATCACAACTGCATAGAGGTGTATCTACCTGAATAACAGAGTTCTTGTTTTATTAGTTTATTAGTTTCACTGTAGTATACACATTTCTCATTTTGAAATCTTTCCTACGATGTGTAATTCAGTGTGTGATCAATATTAGCAATTTACAGGGTAAAAAAGAGCATTGTGGAATGCTATAAATGTAATTAAGACCATTTAAAATGGATATTTTGCTTTAACATGTACGGGAATAACTTTTTAGTAATGACAGCCTAACGTGTGTCAGATGTTGGCCTATCTTTCCAACAGCTGCCTATTTGCTTCTTTTCTCGGAATATTTCTCGTCAGTAACTCTATCAGTTTTTCAGGAACAATGAAACATAGCACAATCGGAATGCACGTCTACTTTCATCGTCTGTTTGATTTTACTTTTGAATTTCATTTTGCAGTTTCCAAAGTATATAACTCTGTATCTTGCTTTGTGATAAACCACTAGTTATTTGATTAGTTTCGTGTTCCATGTGTCATTTGCACGATAAATCGTAATGATATGGAACGAGACATTATAAACTAACATCAATTTCTTTTGTAAATATGCCTCCATGCTGATCATTTATTAATTTTTACGTTTTTTTAATTACAGGTAGACAAATGTTATAAATTCCTACACATCATCATTTACACATTACAGTAATAGATAATCTTCCGCGGAATAACAGGAGTTATCAAAGAGAAACGTTTTCAGTTTGTTTTCAAATTTTACTTTGCTGTGTGTCAGGCATTTTTTTCTTCTGGTATTGTAGTGATGTGCATCATTCTTCCTGTTGAAGTGCAGTGGATTATTTACAACAAACTTCACTGGAGAATAACTATACTGTGAAAGTGGGCACCACGAAAAGAGTGCTCACATAAGTTTTCAACCAAAACCTTCAGAAAGGAAGCAGAGTATACATACATTTTCATACAATCATACACACGAAAACACACACACACACATGACATCTTTTTGAAAGACGGAGGAAATGTAACCAATGAATAATTATCGGTTACAGGAATTTAGGCCGTGAGATGCTGCCACAACAATCAGAGCGGTTACTTAGCCGTGTGGTGCGGGGACGAGACCGTTGGTACAGTGTGGTTCGGATGTCGGAGCGTTTGTGGTTTGGAGGGCAGTGAAAAACCCAGTAAAGAAGAAAAAGGACGGACACTGAGTAAAGCAGGGCAAATCTAAAGTAAAATCACAGAAATAAAATCTCTACAATAAAAGTAAACAATGCGACTACAATTCATGTATACAAAAGAAAATATTGCTCGGAAGGCTCCACCTACAAATGAAATGTGATTCCTTTAAACTTTAGATTAGGATCGGATCGATTAGAAGACCCATAAGCAACACAAGCTAACATTTTTGATGAAAAAATTGCGTCTCCACACAATCAAAGCACCCAGTACTGTCGAAACTGAGCACGGACACGTCGGAGTGACATCACGGGGAAGTCTCACCGCGGTGAATCAAGGAGGTATGAACGTGGTGAACCTAATGTTTTGGGGTAGTTGAAGAAGGCGGACAACGGCTTCAAGTCTGTGACGTAATGATACCTCCCTTCCTTTTTACGTCCATGCTTTGAAAGCAACTGATCATATTCGTAAACAATCGAATGCAGCATACGATGAAATTACAATCACAGGTCATGTGATTAATTATTTAGCCACAAATTATTTCAAAAAGAACTGAAGGTAGCGAAAATAAGTAAGAACAGAAAAAGAGAAGTATACATGTCGGAAATAAATTACTATCGCAATTTTTGGGAGTAAGAAAACCACAGAAAACCTTTAAATCTATTACAGTAGAGGGCTTGCTGAAATCGTGACATTATAAAATAGTTTTAATTTATAATAATAGTGATTGAATGTAAAGGGGGTACCGAGGAAAAATTATGGTTTTGGAGGAGGAAACTGAAGTCTAAACAACAGAAAATGAGATAAATAATAACATATGTGAAACATAACAAGAACAGTAGCATGAAATGTGGAGAAACCGTCACAGAATTCTTAAAAGAACAGCCAATACACAAGTAACGGAAATTCACAAAGTAACAAATATTGGAATCGGTAACTAGAATTAAGTTATACAGGTCAGTTCTAGTTACCCATTCCAACCATTTCATGGTTCATTATTTATATCGTCTTTACAGCAGATTTGTGCACTAAAATGTAACAGAGTTTCAACATTTGTAATTACTTTCCGAACTACTGTAAAAAAGTAACAAATATTGGAATCTGTAGCTAGAACTGACGTAAATAGATTAATTCCAGTTACCGATTCCAACCAATCCACGGTTCATTATTTAGACCATTTTCGCAACACTACAGTGTTACAGGATTTCTGTGTTTGGTATTACTCTCTCCACTACTATGACAAAGAAAAAAACTTGGAATCGGATCCTAAATGTTTGTTACTTTTTCGTAGTAGTTCAGTAATCAATAATAACTTCAGCAATTCTACGAAAACAGAGTTCACACACAGCAAACATGTCCAAAATTGTAAACCATCGAATGGCTGGAATCGGTAACTAGAATTGACCTCCTAGGTCCATTATAGTTACCGATTCCAACCATTCCATGATTCATTATTTAGAGCGTCTTTCCAACAGATGTGTACACTGAAATGTAATAGAATTTCTGCACTAATAATAGCTCTATGAACTACAGCGAAATGTAACTAATATTCGAATCGGTAACTAGAACTAACGTAAATAGGTCAGTTCTAGTTATCGATTCCAGTATCTTTTACTTTTTGTGAATTTTCGTTATTTGTGTACCGGCTTTTTTTAGGATTCCTGTGTCGGGGTCCGTTTGCCCACATTTCGTGGTACTGTTTTATATGCGTTATTATTTATTTCATTTTCCCGTTGTTGTTTTCCATTTCAGTTTCTCTTTTATCTTGTTCTTATTTATTTCCATTATCTTCTGTTCGTTTCGACATAGTGCGTGGCTAAATAAATAATAACGCAAATTGTGATTGTAATTTAATCGTATGCTGCATTCGTTTGTTGACGATTATCATCCGCGGTTTTCAAAGATCGCTTATATGTAGCGCCCTTGCGATCTTGCCTCTGGTATAACGTCATTGCTCAAAGCCGGCAAGTGGAATCGGGCACAAGAATTTATCCCAAGCATCTATTCCAAACTGTGTAAAACGCAGTCTCCGTTTCCTCTGTATAGCTAAAGCATATTTTGCGAAACTAGCATCTATTTTCTTACGATGTATGTTTTGTAGTTCGTGCTGCGGCGTTCAATAAGGCGTTAGAGCTTTTCTTGCTATATTCGATTCTTTTCTTCCCAGTAAGGAGTTCAAGATCATCTTCCGATAATTATTGTTTCTATATACTTCCGTTATATGTGTTCGTAACTGTGTACCGCTGACTCTACTTCAGCTATGCAGCTAAAGTGTATTTTATGGTATTAGCCCTGATTTATCTACGGCAATATTTTATGTCAGCAGAGTGCGTCGCGGTATCAAGCTTGGGAGCTTCTTTTGTGATACCAGACTCTGTTCATATTCTTTCCGATAAATGTTTCTCTTAATATCAAGCATCGTAGTTCCTTTCTCGATGCCATGGTCGTATCCACAAGGGGAGGGAATAGGGTGGAATAGGGGCTGTTCCTACTAGAAAAACAAATCTTCTAAGAACGAACACGAATCTGGCCCCGTAGCACAGAGAGACGTGTCAGTTCAGTATCAGAGGAAAGAGGTACCATGTGAAGGATACCCAAATACTTTCTTCCGTGAAATCCCAGATCTATTTCGAGTTTCGACATTCACTGTGGAACTGAAGTCTTGCCCCGGGGGAGGGGCGGGGGAGGGGGGGGGGGGTACTAGCTCAGATCCTTCGTACGCTCTTGTCCGATGCAGTAAATTCTCACAATCAAAACTGCTGGTAGCTTTACTTGCATATCCAAACTTGTCCAATAATATGACGGCATAGCCGCCATGTCGCCATATTGTTTACGTCATTTGACGCACCTCCTTTGCAGGGGACGCTGGAAATCCAAGGAAGGATCGTCATGTAGCATAATGGTTGCTGCGGAGGGAAGACAGATGTAGGGGAACAAATTCCTCCTCTTCCTCGAAGGGCAGGCAGCATTCTGGAATCAACATTGTATTTACGCTGCCTACTGCAATGCTACAGCGTGTTGTACTGTTTAGTAGCTGCGATTGGCGGTGGCCGAAAACATTTTGTACTTGCTAGAAGTTATCCGACTTCCACCAATTTCTTTGCTCCCAGCAAAGGGGCCAGTTATATTGCGCGTCGCTAGTGGCAGTCGACGGGTTGTATCGCAATTTCCACTTTACACAGTCAGTGCTGCCGAAATTGCATATTGAAGCAATATTACTCAAGTGAAAGCTTATTTACGATATGTTAAAATCAACTACGTAACTAAAGTTAAGTATCTAGAATACCCAATATCGCAAAAATACGATCTTAACCGAATTTATACACCTGGAGAAAGCATTACACGTCTACCCTCTTTCTCTTGGAATTTTTCTTCTTCGATTTGTGTAATACCTCAGTTCTTCTCAGACCAGATACTGAGTTTATGGCATTTTTTGCTACATGAAGATTTTTGTAACTTCGTGATGGTTTTTGCAAACTGACAAAGTGAAGGATCAATAAGAACGAAGCTGCTCATAGGGAATCAAAACCGCAGCTATGTTATAAGCCTTGAAACAAAATCTTCTGTTCCGCTCCTTCCTTAAAAACATACAGTTCTATTCTGTGTTTCTGACCATTCGTCACCATAAGCTATTGTTTACGCCTTATATGACATCTCCAAGCCATCGGTTTCACTCACCTTTTAAGAATCTAACAACATAAATATTTATTACAATGATTCTTTTTCTCTTATAGTAATAACCAGGCATTATTTATCGCACTTTTTTTCTTTATAAAATGGATTTTTTTTTGTCATGTAGGTATGACTCATTTGGATCTTGCCATCAATTTCTGACAACTGTCCACATCTGAAACAAATGACATCTCCCACGTATCTATTTTTCTGTTATTGTTTCATTCGTTTATTTCTGTGATCTCATCTTGCTTGAGCTCGTTTGTAGGGGGCTATCAAGAAATTTCCGCTTGAAGGCGTTGCTTCAGCGCATATGTAACGTAGCGGGACTCTGATGCGGGTTTATAAGCACCGACAGTTAGGAAAGGGATTAGTATGGTCCTTTCCGATACGTGTATGGCAAATGTGGAAACGTGAAGTATGGTGACGTTCGTATCAAATGTGGCTAAACAGGACTAACGTGCTGCTGTGAAACATGCTGGCAGATCAAAACTGCGTGCCGGACCGAGACTCCAACTCGGGACCTTTGCCCTCCGTAAAAGGCAAAGGTCCCGAGTTCGAGTCTCGGTCCGGAACACAGTTTTAAAATGCCAGGAAGTTTCAAATCAGCGCACACTCCGTTGCAGAGTGAAAATCTCATTCTGGAAACATCCCCCAGGCTGTGGCCAAGCCAGGTCTGCGCAATATCCTTCCTTCCGGGAGTGCTAGTTCTGCAAGGTTCGCAGAAGAGCTTCCGTGAAGTTTGGAAGGTAGGAGACGATGTACTGGCTGAATTGAAGCTTTGAGGATGGGCCGTGAGTCGTGTTTGGGTAGGTCAGAAGGTAGAGCACTTGCCCGCGAAAGGCAAAGGTCCCAAGTTCGAGTCTCGGTCCGACACAGTTTTAATCTGCCAGGAAGTTTCATATCAGTACACACTTCACTGCAGAGTGAAAATCTCATTGTGGTAAAGTGCTGTTATTTTTTTCTTGGCTGCCAAGGGGTAAAATCCGGTAGACATCGATTGAAGAATGAAGGATGTGTTAGGGACAGCATGTCTGCAGGAAATCACCGTTTTAGAATGGTGTGCCAAGTTCCGTACTGCGACAATGGGTGCTGCTGCTGCATGATAATACACGTCCGCACGTCGCATCACGCAGACGTCGTAACGCAGAAGCTACGCCACTTCAAGTGGGAAACTCTCGAGCACCCGCCAGATATTGCTGATCTCTCCCCACGTGGTTATCACGCCGTCGGTCCCTTAAAAAAGCTCTTCAAGGGTCGACGATTCCTGTAGGACGAGGACTTCAGCAGGCAGTCACGAACTTCTCTACGCAGCAGGACGCGGTGTTTTACCAAAAGGCTATTTTCAACCTGGCGCGTCGGTGGGATGATTGGCTTAGTGCTCACGGAGATTTTGCCTGACTTGTATACCGATTCTCCACAGTGCAACCTTCCAACTGAAACCTCGTGAATGCTCCTTATACATAGTGGTCTATTGATAGTGACCGGGCCAAATATCTCACGAAATAAGCAGCAAAAGAAAAAACTACAAAGAACGAAACTCGTCTAGCCTGAAGGGGGAAACCAAATGGCGCTATGGTTGGGCCGCTAGATGGGGCTGCCATAGGTCAAACGGATATCAACTGCGTTTTTTAAATAGGAACCCCTATTTTTTATTACATATTCGTGTAGTACGTAAAGAAATATGAATGTTTTAGTTGGACCACTTTTTTCGCTTTGTGATAGATGGCGCTATAATAGTCACAAACCTATAAGTACGTGGTATCACGTAACATTCCGCCAGTGCGAACGGTATTTGCTTCGTGGTACATTACCCGTGTGAAAATGGACTGTCTACCAATTGCGGAAAAGGTCGATATGTGTTGATGTATGGCTATTGTGATCAAAATGCCCAACGGGCGTGTGCTATGTATGCTGCTCGGTATCCTGGGCATCATCCAAATGTCCGGACCGTTCGCCGGATAGTTACTTTATTTAAGGATACAGCAAGTGTTCAGCCACATGTGAAACGTCAACCACGACCTGCAACAAATGATGATGCCCAAGTAGGTGTTTTAGCTGCTGTCGCGGTTAATCCGCACATCAGTAGCAGACAAATTGCGCGAGAATCGGGAAACTCAAAATCGTCGGTGTTGAGGATGCTACATCAACATCGATTGCACCCATACCATATTTCTATGCACCAGGAATTCCATGGCGGCGACTTTGAACGTCGTATGCAGTTCTGCCACTGGTCACAAGAGAAATTACGGGTCGATGACAGATTTTTTTGCACGCGTTCTATTTAGCGACGAAGCATCATTAACCAACAGCGGCAACGTAAACCGGCATACTATGCACTATTGGGCAACGGAAAATCCACGATGGCTGCAACAAGTGGAACATCAGCGACCTTGACGGGTTAATGTACGGTGCGGGATTATGGGAGAAAGGATAAGTGGCCCGCACTTTATCGATGGCAATCTAAATGGTGCAACGTATGCTGATTTCCTACGTAATGTTCTACCGATGTTACTACAAGATGAAACCACTGGATGACAGAATGGCGATGTACTTCCAACATGATGGATGTCCGGCACATAGCTCGCGTGCGGTTGAAGCGGTATTGAATAGCATATTTCATGATAGGTGTATTGGTGTAAGCACCATACCATGGCCCGCACCTTCACCGGATCTGACGTCCCCGGATTTCTTTCTGTGTGGAAAGTTGAAGGATCTTTGCTATCGTGATCCACCGACAACACCTGACAACATGCATCAGTGCATTGTAAATGCATTTGCGAACATTACGGAAGGCGAACTACTCGCTGTTGAGAGGAATGTCGTTACACGTATTGCCAAATGCAATGAGGTTGACGGACATCATTTTGAGCTTTTATTTCATTAATGTGCTATTTACAGGTAATTACGCTGTAACAGCATGCGTTCTCAGAAATGATGAGTTCACAAAGGTAAATGTATCACATTGGAACAACCGAAATAAAACCTTCAAACGTACCTACGTTCTGTATTTTAATTTAAAAAACCTACCTGTTACCAACTGTTCGTCTTAAATTGTGAGCCATATGTTCGTGACTATTACAGCGCGATCTATCACAAAGTGAAAAAAGTGATTCAACTAAAACATTCATATTTCTTTACGTACTACACGAATATGTAATAAATAATGGGGGTTCCTATTTAAAAAAAAAACGCAGTTGATATACGTTTGACCTATGGCAGCGACATCTAGCGGGGCAACCATAGCGCCATCTTGTTTCCCCCTTCAAGCTAGACAAGTTTCGTTCTTTGTAGTTTTTTAGTTTGGCGCTTATTTCCTGAGATATTTGGCCCAGTCACGATCAATGGACCACCCTGTATGTCCGTCTAAGCCGGTGGTCCTCAAATTGCAGGATGCATGGATGTTTCCAAAGTTTATTTCCAACAGCTGCCAGGTAATACCTGCTGTCGTGATAGAAGTCACTAGCCCTTAGTTGGCCCTGACCACAAAGCGCTCCAGTCAGATTACTGCCTCCAAGGTGGACAAAGCCCAATTGCTGTAGCATCCTCCTTTTGCGTCCCTGTTAGCTACGAAGACGACCCTATGGCTCAGCCGGTAACGACGTGTTACACGATGACAAGTGGCAGGTGGCACCTGCGGTCAACTCCGAAGCAGCATATGTCGCGCAGCGGAGGCTCCCGGTTACCACCGTTCTTCGAATATCACTCCCAGTAGTTCTCAAATTTTCATAACAATGCTCGCACGAGAGATACCCATGAAAATAATGCTGAACTTCAATATAACACGTCGTTTCTTTTGAACTGTTCTCTTTAGTTTGTATTAAAACATTTTTCTGTACACTGTTCAATTGAATGTTGTGCCCCATTGTATAAACTGAGCCAGATCTATCGGACTAGCAACACTTCATAGGTTTTCATTGTGAACTGGAGGGAGTCCACTCCACAGACAGTGATTACGAAAACCGTGTGATAGGCAGCCAGCCATCAGTGTTTGCCTGGGGAGTGGAAGAACTGGGGTACGGAAACTGAACATGATTCGTAAAAGCAACATATTTTATGGTATCCCCTGCTGCAGCGTAAAATTCGAACACTTTGACAATTTATCGACGCAATAGCAAGGTGCAGATGCTCGAGTTATAAAAAATTAAACAGACCCCTGATGGCACTTCGGGAGGCAGGACTCATACGCCGATATCGCCCACTAGTCTGAATGGAGTACGGTACACACTCGTCGTGTTACACAAACACCGGACACTCCTAAAAGGCATATACAAGGTGTCTTAAAAATAAATCCTACAATGTAAGAACCATTGGTCGACCTGCCTAGTTAACAAACAATTTGAGGAAAACGTAAATTTGCTTTAAAGTAATAAGATTTACAAACTCTTCCATTAAAATAACACAACACAATGAGCTTTAGACAAAAAAAAACCTTCAAAATCGCTGAATGGTCAATAACTGAACACAAAGTTTGTAACAACTGCAAATACAGGTCAAACTTTTAGTATACGGTATTTGCTAGCTAACAAACTGATCACAAGTACCAGAACAGGCCGGCAGGTGACGCCGAGAGGATCTAGGCGCTTCAGTCTGGAACTGCGCGACTGCTACGGTCGCAGGTTCGAATCCTGCCTCGGGCATGGATGTGTGTGATGTCCTTAGGTTAGTTAGGTTTAAGTAGTTCTAAGTTCTAGGGGACTGGTGACCTCAGATGTTAAGTCCTATAGTGCTCAGAGCCATTTGAATCATTTTTGTACCAGAACGAATTATTAATCTACATCCAGGCGGAAATTTATAAATAATGACAGAATATAAATAATTCCAGAATCTCACTATTAAACACAGGATCAATAATAACGTACTACGGTCAACATTCAGAGCAAGAGACTGAGCTGTATCACAGAGAGGAAGCTATTCCTCTCGGACCTTTCTAATTTACACACTAGGGCAAGCGCCGCTGGACAAGACAACGGATCAATGGTACAAGAAATACACTCCTGGAAATGGAAAAAAGAACACATTGACACCGGTGTGTCAGGCCCACCATACTTGCTCCGGACACTGCGAGAGGGCTGTACAAGCAATGATCACACGCACGGCACAGCGGACACACCAGGAACCGCGGTGTTGGCCGTCGAATGGCGCTAGCTGCGCAGCATTTCTGCACCGCCGCCGTCAGTGTCAGCCAGTTTGCCGTGGCATACGGAGCTCCATCGCAGTCTTTAACACTGGTAGCATGCCGCGACAGCGTGGACGTGAACCGTATGTGCAGTTGACGGACTTTGAGCGAGGGCGTATAGTGGGCATGCGGGAGGCCGGGTGGACGTACCGCCGAATTGCTCAACACGTGGGGCGTGAGGTCTCCACAGTACATCGATGTTGTCGCCAGTGGTCGGCGGAAGGTGCACGTGCCCGTCGACCTGGGACCGGACCGCAGCGACGCACGGATGCACGCCAAGACCGTAGGATCCTACGCAGTGCCGTAGGGGACCGCACCGCCACTTCCCAGCAAATTAGGGACACTGTTGCTCCTGGGGTATCGGCGAGGACCATTCGCAACCGTCTCCATGAAGCTGGGCTACGGTCCCGCACACCGTTAGGCCGTCTTCCGCTCACGCCCCAACATCGTGCAGCCCGCCTCCAGTGGTGTCGCGACAGGCGTGAATGGAGGGACGAATGGAGACGTGTCGTCTTCAGCGATGAGAGTCGCTTCTGCCTTGGTGCCAATGATGGTCGTATGCGTGTTTGGCGCCGTGTAGGTGAGCGCCACAATCAGGACTGCATACGACCGAGGCACACAGGGCCAACACCCGGCATCATGGTGTGGGGAGCGATCTCCTACACTGGCCGTACACCACTGGTGATCGTCGAGGGGACACTGAATAGTGCACGGTACATCCAAACCGTCATCGAACCCATCGTTCTACCATTCCTAGACCGGCAAGGGAACTTGCTGTTCCAACAGGACAATGCACGTCCGCATGTATCCCGTGCCACCCAACGTGCTCTAGAAGGTGTAAGTCAACTACCCTGGCCAGCAAGATCTCCGGATCTGTCCCCCATTGAGCATGTTTGGGACTGGATGAAGCGTCGTCTCACGCGGTCTGCACGTCCAGCACGAACGCTGGTCCAACTGAGGCGCCAGGTGGAAATGGCATGGCAAGCCGTTCCACAGGACTACATCCAGCATCTCTACGATCGTCTCCATGGGAGAATAGCAGCCTGCATTGCTGCGAAAGGTGGATATACACTGTACTAGTGCCGACATTGTGCATGCTCTGTTGCCTGTGTCTATGTGCCTGTGGTTCTGTCAGTGTGATCATGTGATGTATCTGACCCCAGGAATGTGTCAATAAAGTTTCCCCTTCCTGGGACAATGAATTCACGGTGTTCTTATTTCAATTTCCAGGAGTGTAGAACATCAACAGGCAGTAATCTCACACATTCCCGCCCGACTAAGTGCTGCGTTATAATGATTTCAATGCGGCCCACGCACTGCGATAGCACAGTCATAGGTTAGGTAATTCAAAACATGCTACTCGGTAGACTCCACTGGTAGGGGTCTGCCGGTGATGGAAGGCTCACACAGCTGTAGAGGGCGCCGCCCCGCAGCGAATGGTGGCCCCCTCCGTGGGCTGCTGCCCACACGGCCTCCTGTCCACGGGAAGCAGTTGGACAGGTATCTTCCACGTCCCAGAGTGCTGGGCACGTCACAGAGCGGACTCAGGTTGTGTGTCCATTGTCCAGACAAAAAACTTCTTCGATCGGCTGCTCAAAGTAGATGGCTGATTCCGTCAGGTCGGCCACGGCTAAGCCCTCTCGTTGCACCCGGACAGAGTGCTCAGCGAAGGTCGACAGTGAATCCCGGACTCGGCACCGCAGAGGTGCTGGTAGACTCTTCCCTCTGAGCGATCGGGTCCTGCGCCCGGCTACCCCCTCTGCTCAGTGTGTCCACCTGCTAAGAGAGCTCCTGGCGGCGAACGTACCCTGCAGTAGCGCCTGCGGAAGCAAAGAGCGCGCCGTGGGCTGTCGATTCTGGCGGCATGACTCAGCCTCTTTGCCCCACCCCCCCCAAGTTAACTCAGCCCCCCCCCCTCCCGGAGTGAGATTGACAATTGCAACAGACACTATTTGTATTTAGGGCCACCATCTGATCAAGATGTACTCGGTGGTTCCACACAGCAAAAGAATTCTTGACCAGTTGAGAGACAGGGAGTAGCACTTCGAGCACTCAACATGGCCCTGCAAATAGGGCGAAAAGTTCTTAGAGACTTTTTTATCAGACTCGTGCCACCCCCGAAATCCTTAACGAACACGAAGTCGCCAACCTTAAAATTCCCGGGATGCCGACATCAGTTTTACTGTGCTGGTTTCTCTGCAGCGGACGTGGTCTTTATTTGGCTCTGAGCACTATGGGACTTAACAGCTATGGTCATCAGTCCCCTAGAACTTAGAACTACTTAAACCTAACTAACCTAAGGACATCACACAACACCCAGCCATCACGAGGCAGAGAAAATCCCTGACCCCGCCGGGAATCGAACCCGGGAACCCGGGCGTGGGAAGCGAGAACGCTACCGCACGACCACGAGATGCGGGCGGTCTTTATTTAACTTAGTCCATCTCCAGCTGTCCTCAATAACCTCGGGACTACTCTTGTCTGGCAACAAGTTATTAACTGATCAGAGACTGGAATTAAAAAAGGTTAGGGCAGCTGGAGTTGTTTTATGAGCTTCGTTATTAACTGTGTTGAACGCTAAGTTCATCCGGGGCAAGCAGTGGTCCCATCTGGTCTGAATGTTAGCATACAAGATAATTAACATGGCCTTCAGATTACAGTTAACCCTCTTAGTGAAAGACCTGTGGATGATACGTTATGATGGTGACATGAGTTTTGCTGTGCTGAAAACAAAATTTGCGGAACTCCGTCGACACAAACGCCAGAGCGTTATTGCAAACGAGTAAACTGGCAGGATCAGAAACGCGAAAGGGCGCCCACAGCTAAAGAAATATACTTATGTCACCCTTGGTGCGAGGCAGTGGTCCAACGTAATCAGTGAGTAGCCAGTCCTTAGGATGTTTGGCACGGGTAGATAGGAAAAGCCCCCTATGGTCGTTAGGATTGGGTTTGGCGATATTGCAAGACTGGCGTTTGCCAACCAACCTCTGGACGTCCTTACAGAGTCTCTTTAATCTTGTGGGTGGTTTTATAAACTATCAAATGGACCTCTGCCACGGATTCATGGTAGTACTTAAACATAGCCGCAACCAACTCACAAAAAGAGATAAATCCTTACGCTTCCATCCCACTGCCTATAATAACACAGTAATCCGTTTTGTATCTTTTAGTCCGGAATTCCCTCCCCAGGTACAAGCCTCTGCTTAACGGGGCCTAAGTCAGAGCCTCGCTCCTGCCGCTCGCGCAAATCACTGAACTGAGAGAGTATTTCTGCTAATTCTGTGAATACTCCACACACCTCCTCCAAATCTGCAGATTCTACGGGTTCTTCGCTGTCCATTTCAAAGATTCCAGTAAGAGTGCCGGCGACTGCATTTTCGCGACGCCTAATGCGCCTGACGGAAAAGCCAAACGCCGAGATTCGCACCGCCCATGGGCTATCCGGCCAGTCTTACGAAGACGTGGTTAGACTCAGTTTGTAAGATGGCAAGAACTATGCCCCTTACATGAAGTCATTAAAGATCACCTAACTCACGTTGAGCGAACAGTAGGGCTGAACAAAATGACTGACAAGGCACAATGCATCTTGTAGAGGGTATAGTATGGACGTATTGGAATAATTAATGTCGGGTGATGGTTTTAAAGTAATTCACACGACATGAAAAATTTGTGGAAACGAGTCGATTTACTGGACGCTAGTTTACCCCAGGGAAGCATTTAGAGTTGACCGTGGCCGGCTGGGGAACGGCGAAGGGAAGCGACAATAGGCAGCTTAGGGCGGCTCAAGCTCTGAGAAAGCGGTAACACGGCGCGGCCTCCAGCCGCCTTAAGATGAGTGACAGCGTGGGTGGTTGACCCCGACCCCATGCTGGTGTACCGGGAAGCAGACGGAGTACCATTATTTACAATAAGTTACACTGTCTTCTTCATGTGCTGTCCTTTCAAATTGACATTTATAGGTGCCTGTGCATTGTATTTGTGATTTGTTGGAGTACTTATGATGTGCAGTGCCGTAATCAGCCGATGCTGAGCACACAGAACACAATCATTGGTACTAGCTCTTTTGGGGGAATGCTTCATGAACTATTTGTCGGGTCACACCCAGTGTATCAATTTGTGTCCTGATACATGTTTTGCGTTATCTAATTATTGAGTGTAAGGGGTACTTGGGTTTTGAGCTTTCGTGTAACATAAAAGTGCAAATGATAATGAGGGGAAAAGCCAAGACAACGGCAGAATATAATCAAACTGTTACTCGGGAGAACATGGGTGATAGTAGGGAAAGCTGTACCGATGAGCATGATGAACGCGAGTTGCAACTTCCTGAAACTGCGTCTCATGACTGGTTTAGTCCGCTGAATAGCAAGGACGTTGATTCAGGCAGTGATACTGAGGGCTCGGGGGACGCAGGGAGTACAGGATTAATCCATAAGTATGGAAGATACAGCCTAAGAAGCCAGAGTGTGTTGGAACAAAACGGTGTCCGACCATTATCAAACGATTCATTCACAAGTGATCCGGCGGGGGCGCGGAGACGGTACTTGTCTAGATATCGAAGGGTTCCTCAGAACAGAGGAGAAGAGTCGCATTTTCAACCACAAAAGGACAAGGATCAAAATGTGGCTACTCTCAAAAACATTAAGGAACTGTTGCAACAAATGCAAACGGTGAACTTAGAGCAGAGCGCCAAACTTAATGCCGAAATTAAAAAGGCGAATTCGGAGCTGAAAGAGAAGCTTAATGCCGAAATTAAAAAGGCGAATTCGGAGCTGAACTATAGGCTCACAGAAGTTCATAGGGAAGTAAAAGAGGAGGTAAACAATCTCGGCGTCAAAGTAGAGAAAGAGATTGCCATCATCAAACGAATGGCAATTGAAGCCAAATTAATTGCAGGAAAGGTCATGTTATCAAGGCTACAAAAGCCGGATAAAACCTGTCGAAGAAAAGCAACAAGAGCAACCGGACATAGGGCCTAACGAGACGTTGAAAGAGGAGGTGGCGATATTAAAAAGAAATTTAGAGGACGAGGTAAAACGTCTCATTACAGAGAGATTAGGAAAGAAGAAGGATGTAATTACTGCATCGACTGAACCGTCACTTGCCGGAACACAGATAACTGCTTCACGGTGTGACAAAGTTGACACTACAAGCAACGCCTTCATTCACAGCTCTGAGGCAACGACCGAGGTAACTACGGACAGCGCGCAGCTGTCCAGTGAGCACAACTGCTGTCGGCTGATTAGATGTACCGAACAACTGTCGAACATACAGAAGGGGAGAGATGACGATAGCCGGCCGCGGTGGTCTCGCGGCTAAGGCGCTCAGTCCGGAACCGCGCGACTGCTACGGTCGCAGGTTCGAATCCTGCCTCGGGCATGGATGTGTGTGATGTCCTTAGGTTAGTTAGGTTTAAGTAGTTCTAAGTTCTAGGGGACTGGTGACCTCAGATGTTAAGTCCTATAGTGCTCAGAGCCATTTGAATCATTTTTATACCAGAACGAATTATTAATCTAGATCCAGGCGGAAATTTATAAATAATGACAGAGCCATTTGACCCATTTTTTTTGAGAGATGACGATAGCGTGTCGAAACGAATTAGTCCACGTCCCGAAGTTCATACGAATCGCAAGAACGGGCGAAATGATAACTGGAATGATGACTGGTTTGACTACAAGCATTTTGTATCAGTCCGAAAGTTCCATCACTACAAGGAAGAAGGTAATAGCTTGCATCCAAAAACTTTTATGGGACAATTCGAGTTGTCTTTGCCCCCACACTGGCCATTGATGTACCAGCTGGATTTTGTGTGCTCCCATATGGAGGGCGCGACCGCTGAGTACGTGAGAAATGTAGCGAAGACGAGCGTCTCGTTCGAAGAATTCAAAAATGCCTTCTTGGGCAAGTATTGGTCTAAAGAAACCCAAGAAAGGATCAAACAAGAAATTATGATGTTCAGAGATATGGAAGGGGCAGGGTACCGGAGTCCGGTCAAATTTTTTGAAAATATGACAAAAAGGAACGAGTACCTAGACAACCCATGTAGCGGTGCGGAAATCATCAGATTATGCTACATGAAACTTCCCATCTCGTATCAACAATTACGTGCCGGTCGTTGTGGTAGCGATACTGAGGTATTTAAGGGCATTTTGCGCGAACAGGAATTCGCATTTCAAAAGGAACAGGCGCGGGAGAAACGTCGACAGCGTGAACAAAATAACAACCGTCGCAATAATGGACCTCTGTGGGACACTAGGCCAATGACGAACTACAACGGCCACAATCAAGATAAGAGTAATGGAAACTCGAAAAGAAGGTACACGGAAGAAGAGCGACACTCTCCGGTGCAACATGATAAATTACAAAGGACTTGGGGCGGTAACCATCAATCGGGAAGGAACAGGAATAATGGTTACCAAAATAACAACCAGGAAGAGGTCGAAGTCCGCCCTCTGAAGCCTGGTCCATCCCACCTTAACAGGCAGGATTACGAATGACTAGACCAGAGTGCAGACATAGTAAATATAGGCTTAGAATAAGGATTTTTTTCTAAAGTGTCTTGTTTGTTTGTGTATATACTAATCTTAGTGGTAGAATGTCTCGTTTATTTGTGCCGATATTTTGCGTTTTTATTATTAATAATGATATCTCGCCTCTCGATGTTGTGAAAGTAAAGTGCACTAGAGTATTTTGTAAAGACACATGATTAAAGAATGGAAAACAAGTATTTCTGGGCGTACCCCTAGAAAAAAGATTGATTAGGAACTCTGTAAATTACATAAAAGTTCCCCGTAATTATATCTCCGCCATTGGAGAACATATTTAAAGTGGCCAGTCCCGTAGGTCGTTACGAGGACTCACCGACGCATCTCGTATGCCCCTGAATACGTAAGAGGTGGACAGCTATGCGCAGTTGCGTGAATTAGCGCACCCAGTGTATGTTAAAAGGAACCGGGTGTAATCATCTACAGAGCGAACAGCAGCATTGATACGCCAGAAATACTTGTTGGTACCAAGATAGTGTAACAACTTCGAGTGTGAGCAGTGAGCTATATTTGTGTTGTGTCATTATGACATTGCTAATCCGAAACACGTTCACAGGCCTTATAAAACTATTCGTGACAAAAGGAGAAAACGGGAAGAAAATAGAGGAGAGAAGAAGTGTCGCAATAGAACACGATAAAGGACGCTATCCAAACTTCCAACAAAAATCTTGGTAAGACTGACACATGTCTAAGTTTTTTGTGTTTTATACATGTTCGCAGGCACAATAAGACGGACGTCTGCCACATAGGGAATTCAGAAGAAAAAACAAGATTAGAGATAAAAAGTAATAAATAGTTGATATGTAGTCGGGTTGGCCAACACCGTGTTGTTGTTGTTGTGGTCTTCAGTCCTGAGACTGGTTTGATGCAGCTCTCCATGCTACTCTATCCTGTGCAAGCTTCTTCATCTCCCAGTACCTACTGCAACCTACATCCTTCTGAATCTGCTTAGTGTATTGATCTCTTGGTCTCCCTCTACGATTTTTACCCTCCACGCTGCCCTCCAATGCTAAATTTGTGATCCCTTGATGCCTCAAAACATGTCCTACCAACCGATCCCTTCTTCTAGTCAAGTTGTGCCACAAACTTCTCTTCTCCCCAATCCTATTCAATACCTCCTCATTAGTTATGTGATCTACCCACCTTATCTTCAGCATTCTTCTGTAGCACCACATTTCGAAAGCTTCTATTCTCTTCTTGTCCAAACTGGTTATCGTCCATGTTTCACTTCCATACATGGCTACACTCCATACAAATACTTTCAGAAACGACTTCCTGACACCGTGTTAGTCGTAGGAATTAGTAGTTAGAAATGGTGATGGGATCCTGTCCAGATAATATTGATTCCCTATCCCTTGATTGTGTGTGTGTGTGTGTGAACGACTGCGAAGGAAGTTGTCTTGTACATTTTTATGTTTATGTATAAAAAAAGTTCTGTTTCATTTCTATTTTAATTGATCCTGAAGTTGATTTACAAACAAGTAAAGTTATTCCTTTTGTAATGAAACCAGTTCATTGTCATGAAAAAAACAGGTATGGTACTGATGGTTAAACATAAGCACTTTCCATGTACTAAAATTAGTTGTCTTAGTGTGTTAAGGTGGCGTAACTGAGCAAGAGAGAGTCGAAGCTACGACACCTAGCACACCACACAAGAGCTGACAAGGAACGAGGACGACAGCAATGAGGGGAGCACACAGATGACGATGATGATGGCATGCAGACCCCGCCCTGAATCGACGGGGCCGGTAACTCAGTAGCCAAGGAGAAGTGAGATCCAGCATCTCTGTGTACAACAAAGCGGTCGGTCCTGGTCTCTGTACACAGTGCGGATCGGGGGCAGCAATGAAGAGGTCCAAGAAGGTTTCTATATTTGTCGCTCGCCTCGTCAGGTGGAGCGACAGCCCAGCTGACCTTTTGTGCCTAATGACACCAACTTCGAGGGCCTGAGCAAAAATAAGAGGCTCTCGTCTGATCAGGGTCCCTCCCTTGCCCTAAAACGTCTATAGAACGAGCAATGACCTGTGGCTGAGCCGCGAGAAGTCAACGATCATAGATGGACCGATGGGGTCTTGTGCCTGTCGGACAAGATGTCAACAACGAGCTCTTAGGTGAGAGCCATCCTGCCTCAAGATGATGTGGGCGCCTGTGGCGCCATCTCCGTAATCGACGTTGCTCTCTTCTCAGCCGTTAGCCATCCCTCAACTTGCTAGTCAGGACTAATGTCACTTCCGTTCCTTCAAGAAACTTGTGCCGTGTGTGTGTGTCAGTGTGGATTCAAATGAATAACATGCGCCTCAACGAAAGTACTCATTTGTTCTGTTTATGAATTATGTTATAAGAAGGTTATGATTTCAGAAATGTGCCATTTATTAAAACGTCATATATTTGTCATGCCACGTCTGTTTGTGTTAGAATAAGATTTCATACTTATACCTTGTTACAAATAAACAACAGTGGTTGCTCAATACGCAATGATTCTTGTCATTTTGCTTGTTATATATATATATATATATATATATATATATATATATATGTGTGTGTGTGTGTGTGTGTGTGTGTGTGTGTGTGTGTGTGTGTGTGTGTGTGTGTACACAATCCAGACACTGGACTGGGCCAGGCCTTGTTGAATTGTGTAAAGATGACACACCATGCACAATAAAACGTCCAGAGACAGACACAAAAAAAAACCTTTATTTATAAAATGTCAAAGGGGGGTTCACATATAATTTAATGAGAACAACTACTATCATCTTCACAAAATGTTACACGAATATTGTCCATGTATGTTTTTAGTAATTTAAGTCGAGTGGGGATGGATAACTGAGAGTGAATGGACCTTAAGTTATAATTGTGGGTCTTGCCATTCAAATGACAAACACAGAGGTGCTTAAACATGTGTATTTGCCCTTTGCGACGTGTGTCCTTGTAATATAATTGTAGTTTTCTTTTGAGTTCTCTGACCAATAATTGTCTCAGGAATCAGCAGAGATTAAAGTAAAATTAGACTAAATAATGACCACATCTTCAACAGTAAATCCAGTCATTGAAGGCAGGTACCCTAGAAATGAGTGGGATTGTGCATCAGAGAGGAGGCAGTAGTAATCAATCGCCCATAACTACTCACATGAACGAATTAAAAATACCAGTTTTGGAGATATTAATTTTGTACCACAGCTGGTAACACCATAGCAGTCATCACCTGTACTGCAAAATTGATTTGAAGAGAGGGGCTATGTAAGATGGCAAGAACTATGCCCCTTACATGAAGTCATTAAAGATCACCTAACTCACGTTGAGCGAACAGTAGGGCTGAACAAAATGACTGACAAGGCACAATGCATCTAGTAGAGGGTATAGTATGGACGTATTGGAATAATTAATGCCGGGTGATGGTTTTAAAGTAATTCACACGACATGAAAAATTTGTGGAAACGAGTCGATTTACTGGACGCTAGTTTACCCCAGGGAAGCATTTAGAGTTGACTGTGGCTGGCTGGGGAACGGCGAAGGGAAGCGACAATAGGCAGCTTAAGGCAGCTCAAGCTCTGAGAAAGCGGTAACGCGGCGCGGCCTCCAGCTGCCTTAAGATGAGTGACAGCATGGGTGGTTGACCCCGACCCCATGCTGTTGTACCGGGAAGCAGACGGAGAACTTGTACACATGTTGATAAATGTCCGTCGTCCTGTTTTCAGTGAAACATGCGAGAAAGCCATGCAAAGCTATGGTGGAGCAGTCAACAGAGGTCAAAATATGCATGTTCATGACTATAGCAACTTCACGCTGAATTCACGGACCGCAGAGTCTGAAGTAAATGAGGTGAAGAGCGACAGAATGAAATAGGCCGGCCTCCGATGGGAACGTAGGAGCGAGTAATTTGAAGTACTCTCCTGGGAGTCAGAATTCCGGAAAAATTGGTGTTTATGCAGACGCTAACCTTGATGGATGGCCTGGGAGGAGCTAAATAACAGAAGTTGAGAGGAAGGGAAATTTTGTGGGAATTTATTCACTTCCCAGAGCAGGCATTGGTCGGCACTGGGAAGTGACACATAATTAACGCGACTTGCGCTGCAATTGGCGTAAGTGATTTTGCTGGAGGGGAAACCGAGGCGAAGAGCGGACTGTTAGAGGTCTCTGTCGAGGTCTTCCATTCCCATCTTGCCTAGAGTGTGGACGTGGCGTTCTTTACTCAGCTTGCCTGAGAAAGAGAGATCATCTCTGCAGTGTAGGACTTAGCAAATGGAACGACTGAGCTTGGAGATAGAAAGTTTTGGTTCAGCTATGTACTGAGCAAGATAGCTAGGAGTGAATAGACGAGCAGGGCCGTGCCTCCCTAATGGCGGAAAATTCATTTTCAAAAATGTTCAAATGTCCAAATGTTTATGAATTGCTATGGGACCAAACTTCCGATGTCATCGGTCCCTAGACTTACACACTACTTAAACTAACTTGTGCTACGAACAACACACACACCTATGCCTGAGGGAGGACTCCAACCTCTGGCGGGAGGGGTCGCGCAATCAGTGAAATTCATCTTCGTTGCCTTTGCAGTGCGCATGAGACTTAGAGATGGAGTTTTCCTTTCGTGCCTTTTAATGGCCGTGAGAGCTTGCTGTCTGCCTAATTGCGATGACCTTGACCTGAATGGTCTGTAGCTATAAGAGATCACAGATTAACTGTTAGCAGTATTTACTGCTGCTAGCAATCCAGCGGAGGGGGAGTGCTGAACCTGTTAAATGACTCTTCTGCATAAGAGTTTCTTTGCACACCGTTGCTTTATGGCCTTACATAAGCGATAACCATTATTAATATGGCCTATAAGGTCAGTTAGTGAAATACTGTATAAAAGTAAACCGAACAATGAAATCGGGAACTGAGGATATGAATGCACGTTTAGCACAAGTTAGAATTATATCGCTGCTTTATTCATAGAAAATTGCCTTGCTTTGAATGATGGTCCTGCACGCAATGGTCCAGTCGAAATCTAAAATTGTTTTAGCTCTGTAATTGCAGGCAATAAACAGTCTATAACATCACATTCACCGTAACTCATCTGCATCTACATACATACTCCGCAATCCACTATACGGTGCGTGGCGGAGGGCACCTCGTACCACAACTAGCATCTTCTCTCCATGTTCCACTCCCAAAAAGAACGAGGGAAAAATGACTGCCTATATGCCTCTGTACGAGCCCTAATATCTCTTATCTTATCTTTGTGGTCTTCCCGCGAAATCTAAGTTGGCGGCAGTAAATTTGTACTGCAGTCAGCCTCAAATGCTGCTTCTCTAAATTTCCTCAGTAGCGGTTCACGAAAAGAAAGCCTTCTTTCCTCTAGAGACTTCCACCCGAGTTCCTGAAGCATTTCCGTGAGCAGTACTCAAGAACAGGTCGTATTAGTGTTTTATAAGCGGTCTCCTTTACAGGTGAACCACATCTTCCCAAAATTCTACCAATGAACCGAAGACGACTATCCGCCTTCCCCACAACTGCCATTACATGCTTGTCCCACTTCATATCGCTCTTTAATGTTACGCCCAAATATTTAATCGACGTGACTGTGTCAAGCGCTACTCTACTAATGGAGTATTCAAACATTACAGGATTCTTTTTCCAGTCCATTTGCATTAATTTACATTTATCTGTATTTAGAGTTAACTGCCATTCTTTCCACCAGTCACAAATCCTGTCCAAGTCATCTTTTATCCTCCAACAGTCGCTCAACGACGACACCTTCTCGTACACCACAGCATCATCAGCAAACAGCCACACATTGCTATCCACACTATCCAAAAATCATTTATGTAGATAGAAAACAACAGCGGACCTACCACACTTCCCTTGGGCACCCCAGATGATACCCTCACCCCCGATGAACACTCACCATCGAGGACAACATACTGGGTTCTATTACTTAAGAAGTCTTCGAGCCACTCACATACACTCCTGGAAATGGAAAAAAGAACACATTGACACCGGTGTGTCAGACCCACCATACTTGCTCCGGTCACTGCGAGAGGGCTGTACAAGCAATTATCACACGCACGGCACAGCGGACACACCAGGAACCGCGGTGTTGGCCGTCGAATGGCGCTAGCTGCGCAGCATTTGTGCACCGCCGCCGTCAGTGTCAGCCAGTTTGCCGTGGCATACGGAGCTCCATCGCAGTCTTTAACACTGGTAGCATGCCGCGACAGCGTGGACGTGAACCGTATGTGCAGTTGACGGACTTTGAGCGAGGGCGTATAGTGGCCATGCGGGACGCCGGGTGGACGTACCGCCGAATTGCTCAACATGTGGGGCGTGAGGTCTCCACAGTACATCGATGTTGTCGCCAGTGGTCGGCGGAAGGTGCACGTGCCCGTCGACCTGGGACCGGACCGCAGCGACGCACGGATGCACGCCAAGACCGTAGGATCCTACGCAGTGCCGTAGGGGACCGCACCGCCACTTCCCAGCAAATTAGGGACACTGTTGCTCCTGGGGTATCGGCGAGGACCATTCGCAACCGTCTCCATGAAGCTGGGCTACGGTCCCGCACACCGTTAGGCCGTCTTCCGCTCACGCCCCAACATCGTGCAGCCCGCCTCCAGTGGTGTCGCGACAGGCGTGAATGGAGGGACGAATGGAGACGTGTCGTCTTCAGCGATGAGAGTCGCTTCTGCCTTGGTGCCAATGATGGTCGTATGCGTGTTTGGCGCCGTGCAGGTGAGCGCCACAATCAGGACTGCATACGACCGAGGCACACAGGGCCAACACCCGGCATCATGGTGTGGGGAGCGATCTCCTACACTGGCCATACACCACTGGTGATCGTCGAGGGGACACTGAATAGTGCACGGTACATCCAAACCGTCATCGAACCCATCGTTCTACCATTCCTAGACCGGAAAGGGAACTTGCTGTTCCAACAGGACAATGCACGTCCGCATGTATCCCGTGCCACCCAACGTGCTCTAGAAGGTGTAAGTCAACTACCCTGGCCAGCAAGATCTCCGGATCTGTCCCCCATTGAGCATGTTTGGGACTGGATGAAGCGTCGTCTCACGCGGTCTGCACGTCCAGCACGAACGCTGGTCCAACTGAGGCGCCAGGTGGAAATGGCATGGCAAGCCGTTCCACAGGACTACATCCAGCATCTCTACGATCGTCTCCATGGGAGAATAGCAGCCTGCATTGCTGCGAAAGGTGGATATACACTGTACTAGTGCCGACATTGTGCATGCTCTGTTGCCTGTGTCTATGTGCCTGTGGTTCTGTCAGTGTGATCATGTGATGTATCTGACCCCAGGAATGTGTCAATAAAGTTTCCCATTCCTGGGACAATGAATTCACGGTGTTCTTATTTCAGTTTCCAGGAGTGTATTTGGGGAACCAATCCCATATGCTCATAGCTTAGTTAAGAGTGTGCAGTGGGGCACCGAGTCAAACTTTTTCCGGAAGTCAAGGAATATGGCATCCGTCTGATACCCTTCATCCATGGTTCGCAAGATATCATGTGAAAAAGGGCGAGTTGCGTTTCGCAGGAGCGATGCTTTCCAAAGCCGTGCTGATGCATGGACAGCAACTTCTCTGTCTCAAGGAAATTCATTATATTCAAACTGAGAATATGTTCGAGAATCCTGCAACAAACCGATGTTAAGGACATTGGTCTGTAATTTTGAGGATCCATCCTTCTACCCTTCTTATATACAGGCGTCACCTGCGCTTTTTTCGAGTCGCTCGTGACTTTACGTTGGGCAAGAGATTCGCGATAAATGCAAGCTAAATAAGGAGCCAATGCAGTAGAGTACTCTCTGTAAAACCGAATTGGAATCACATCAGGACCTGGCGATTTATTTATTTTCAACCCATTCAGCTGCTTCACAACCCCAGGGATGTCTATCACTATGTCCTCCATATGTGAATCTGTACGAGACTCAAACGGCGGTATGTTTGTACTCCACTATGTTCACAGCTCACAAATTTAAGAACCGAAGACTAGCTTCGGAATAATCCTGTAGGCACGATCCAACCACGAAATCTAGCTCTCCTTATCCGCATGGTTTCTAACACAAAAGCCCACGACCTCTGCATTGTGCCTCTGTCCTGCGTTTTGGCACGTGGTACACTGCTGTAGTCAAATTAACATCCATATAACTCACCAATCATTCATTTACATACACTTCGTAACCTCCCCACAAAATGAATAATATGAATAATATTCACATTTAGTGTAACCTCCCAACAGTAAAAATAATATTATATAACATTCAGATTTAGTGTAACCTCCCCACAAAATAAATAATATGAATAATATTCACATTTAGTGTAACCTCCCAGCAGTAAAAGTTCCGAAACCTCCCAACAGTAAAAAATATAACCATAACATTGACATTTAGCGTAACCTAGCAACTACCAATAATACAATGTGACTAATCTCTCAATAAAAAAAATGTCGCTCAATTATGACCTTTCAATAATGACTGTGAATTTAAACTGGTAAATTTAGGACGTCAGCAGTGCTGCGTCATGGCCCTGAAAATTCATTATGAATAAATTGAAAAATCTTACCTCAATTAGGTCGCCGGATAATGCGTATATATCTGCTCCTATAAGAAATTTTTCTGGCGCAGCTAAGTGCAATGCTGGCAGATAGATTTGTCATGTATAAAAAGAAACAACTGATTTTTCTTTTCAAAAATCGGGATGACCAAGGATTGGAGAAATTAGTAAATTCTTTAAATTGAAATGAATGATTGTCAAAAGTTACTTTTTATGAGAAAGATTATTATTAAGAGATTTTTTAAACATTTACATGGGACTTGATATAACAATACTACATATGCGCGAGGCTGCTTTCACCTTATATTATATCGCTCAGGCTCCGCCATCGCTCCCCACGACCGGCCCAGCCAACTCGATACACACGACTGCTCGCTACTACTACACAGTTCCAACTGCAACAACACTGCTCTTTGGTTTGAGATTCTCTTACAGCTTACATATCGCAGGCAGCGCGTAAGCAATCCATCGAAATTACATCTGCTTGAGTGTGTAGCAACAAATTTCTTAATTATGGACATCTTACATAACCCTCCACTGGGAGGGCAAAAATTTGGCAGCGATGGTGAGTTAATTGGAATTGCCATGAGCAACAAATTTTTCTATAATGTATTTAGTTACTAAGTCTACAGTCACAGAGTATATACATTATTGATAAGTGCAGAGCATATTAAGAAATGAAATAGAGTGCACACACACTGAGTACAGAACATATTAAGAAATGACAAAATGATTACGCAATGAATACAAAATATATTAACAAATGATATAAAGTGCACATGCACTGTATAAGTCTCTTGCATTTTTACAAATGAAATAAAGTGCACACGCAATGTAAAAGTCTTTAGCATTTTACAAGAACTGGATACATTAAGAAAAGAAATAAAGTGCACATGCACTATAAAAATCTTTAGCATATTTAGGACAACTGATCATATTAACAAATGAAATGAAGTGCACATGCACTGTATAAGTTTTTAGCATTATTTACAAGAACTGAATACATTAACAAATGAAATAAAGTTCACACGCACTGTAAAAGTCTTTAGCATTTTACAAGTACTGAATACATTAGAATAGAAATAAAGTGCACACGCACTATAAAAATCTTTAGCATATTTAGGACAACTGATCATATTAACAAATAAAATGAAGTGCACATGCACTGTAAAAGTCTATCATTTTTACGAGAACTAGGAAAGGAATGGGAAGGATAGCATCATGGTTGTAGCACAGTGGGGTGCACATAGCTGCACTGAAAGTCCATATCTTTCTACAGAAGCACAACACCAAGTGAGACAATCTGAAGTTCTCTTTCCTGAAGTATTTATCAGTGTAGCCAAGACACTGAAATGTTGCATTAATATTGTATGTTATCATTTTGGTAGTACATTAGGTACACCAAACAGTAGGACCATAATAACATCTCCATCGTTCAAGGTGGTGGACAGCTTGGTATGTCAACACAACATTCTTATAGAATTCATACTCTTACATCAATGTAGAATTAGTGCAAAAACCAAATATAGTGCTCCATGATCATGAGGATGGACAGGACATCCGGATATTGCAGTAATTGCTGATAATTAGGTCAGATGGTGAAGGATATTAAGTCTTATGCAAGTCATCAATCAGAATTACACTAGTGTATCAACCGATTTGAGTAATTGTTGTCACTCATTGGCTAGTTACTAAACATTTCTATGTATGTGTGGAGTATTACAGAACATTATTCATAAGTCATCTTATTACAGTAATTATTGGCATAGTATTTATGCATAAGTCATCTCATTACATTAAGCAGTGGCATTCATTTATGCATATGTCATCTCGTTACAGTAATCATTGGCATTCATTTGCCAGTTATTAAACATGTAGCAAGTATTGAGTATTACAAAACACTATTCATAACTCATCTGATTGCAGTAATTATCGGCACTCATTGGCCATTTACAAAGTATTCATATAGTTTTACAAAACATTATTCAGTATTATTCACAAGTCATCATTTAAAACAGGAGTTATTGAGTGTAGCATCAAGTTACTGGTGTTTATATACGATATCATGTAAGTGACATAAGACATATTTAAAATGTAAGACATTGGAACTAGTATTCAAGGTGTTTAGTCCAATAATACATAGAAATAATGGAATCAATACATCAGAGAAATTTTGCATTATCTTTAGGACTAGAAATATATCTTAAACTGGTAGCATTATTTAGTTGTATACTAGTAATAGTTGGGACTGGTAATAATTTTTTTTTGTTTTGTGCTAGCTATGCATTGCGTTGGAATCAACAGTCAACTGATGGGACATGAAAATATTTGCTTTTGACTTATTGCTGGAAATAAGGATTAATAACATCATTTGTCATGAGTCAACTGTAGCAAGGTTATGAAACAAGTACAGTATATGTGATCACATTCATAAATTATAGACACAACTGGGTAAAAAAATGCAAGTACTAGAACAGGTTTCATAATTAAGTGCTTATAGCATATTAATCTCATGAAAAGCTTCTCCTGGAAAAAATACAAAATGGGTTATGGACCTGAAAGAAAAAATATATATTATGCTGAAAAGTAGTAAACTTCGAATTAACAGGTAATGAAACATGTACTTAATATGTATGTACTCTAGCTGTCTTTCGTAAAACATTCAATCATTATACTATGCGACATAAGACATACTGTCAAAAGGAACTGCAACAAATACTTAAATAACTACATAGCATCTCTTAACTAATAGTAAATATATAAACTTCATCATTATTCTCATCTGCAAAGAAAAACTTCATTATTCATATTATCATAACTTCATCATTATCATCATCTGCAAAGAAAAATTTCATTATTCATATTGCCATATACTTCATATAACTATTCATCATCATTTATAATCATCTGCAAAAAATAGACACTTCATTATTCATATTAATATTACCATTTACTTCATACAACTATTCATTATCATTCATTACTTCATATAGTATAGAGTTTCTTACTTCTAGCATATATCATCACTAAAATTAACACCTGTAGTTCTGTCTGACAGCCTGCATCAATCGCCTCGTATTCTGAAAGAAAAATAATTAGCCAAGACTGCTATCATACGATGTGTATAGTATATTCTGGTTAATGCTTGCTAATTTTGATCCATTTACTTTTTATGACAAGATATTGCATTTTCTTTCCTTCATTCTGATGGTAAAATTTCCATTTCATAGTAAACCACTGTCGTGGTTTAATTTATTTCTTTTACACGGTATTGCTTTCTGAAAATGATGAATAAGGATTAATATCTTGCATTTAAATCATATACTCACTAAATAAAATCTTGTTTCTAGTAATATGAGTAAGCATACAGCATAGCATGACAGAAAACGTATTATGTCAAAAACATAGACCGTTTTCAAGTGCAAAAAAAGTACACACAGCTTCATAATGTAGTAGCAAAAAAAGTAAAATAGTCAAGATGTTGAGATAACAAGAGACAAAATGTCAATGTCAGTTGGTGTTTGTTACATTTTAAAGATTTCATAGTACATACAGAGAAAAATTCTACTTTCGATACATACATACATACATTACATACATACATACATACATACATACATACATACACAAAACTGAAAAATGTGCACGGTCTGATGTCAAACGACAAGAAAAGCGATCTGCTAACCTTACCTTGCCGGGAACTTGCCAAGAAAATAATACGATCATTATCCGTAAGTAATCACATAAGTATAATTGCGTAAGTGGCCATATAAATATCAGGAAATGGCATTACAGTGTGATAAATCATAAAGCATGTTCATTCAATAAAAGGTTTAATGTTGCAGACATGGTGATTGCCTTTGCTTTTTCTGGTTCTCAAAGTTTCAACATGTACTACATTGGGGTGAGGAATGCTTCGTATTCTATATGGACCTGCGTATAGAAGCTCAAATTTACTGCATCCACTCTTTCCTCTGTTGGATAAATAATGCGTGCGTACTAATATCTTCTGTCCAATGTGAAAGTCACGGCGTGTACAAACCTGTTTATGCTGTCGTCTCCGGCGCTCTGCGGCACGTTTGATGTTGTAGAGCGCAATGTCAATTATTTCATGGTGACGTAGTCGACGAGATATGTAGGAAAAGATACTAATTCTTTAATTTTGTTAGGTGGTTCAACATTTTTCAATATAACAGTGGGAGATAGCATAGTAGATTCATTTCGTATCGAGTTAATTACATCCTGTAATGAGAGTATGTGTGTATCCCAATCAATATGTCTTTTATGGCAGTATATTCTACATAGTTCACCAATTTCTTTCATTAGTCGTTCAGAAGAATTCGAAGAAGAGTGGTACCTGGATATATAGATCGGAGAAATGTTTCTTGCTCGTAACATACGTGTCCATATAGCAGATCAAAATTGCGGTCCATTGTCGGAAATTACTTTCAATACATGCCCTACATGGAATAAAAAATGTTTTACAAATACATTCGAAATAGATTTAGCAGTAGCTTTGCGTAACGGATAGAAGGTAACAAATTTCGAAGTGAGTTCAACAGCGACAAAGATGTAGCAAAAACCTCTATTAGTTCTGGGAATCGGACCAAAAATGTCTACAGCAGCCAAGTGTCTCAGTTTAATCGGTACAATGGGATGTAACGGAGGAATATCTGAAGCAGTGTCTGATTTAGCTTTCTGGCAGATTTTACTTGACGCTAAAACTCGTCGAATACGTTTCTCCATGTTGGCAAAATAACAGTTCTGTCTCAGTATAAGAAAACATTTTCTGGCTCCGTAATGTGCGTAACTTAAATGAGTATACCAAATTAATTTGTTAACAAGTTCGTCAGGAATGCATAATAACCAATTGTTGCTGTCAGGGTGAGAGCGGCGAAACAGAATGTTATTGCATACAGTGTAATGGTTTCTGATGGTAACATTATTCTTATCTTGCCAAAGGAGCCTAATTTCTTTCCATACGTTGTCTTTGCTCTGCTCTTGTGCTATGTCTCGTAATGACGCCGAAATGAAATTTTCAAATGCAACTTGTTGAATATACATGACGCTAGAATTTGCTTGGCAAAAGTTGGTTGCGATGTCTTGCTGATTATTGCTGAGAGAACGGGATAGTGCGTCTGCTACAACATTTTGTGTACCGGGAATGTGTACAATCGTAAAATTAAATTCCTGTAAATAAAGTTTCCATCTGCTTAATCTGTCATGTGTAAATTTTGCGGAAAGTAAAAACTGGATAGCTCTATGGTCTGTGTAAACGGTAGTATGTCTTCCATAAAGAAAATGCCTAAATCTGGTAAATGCCCATACAACACATAATGCTTCAAGTTCTGTAACAGAATAATTGCGTTCAGCAGGTGACAGAATGCGACTTGCAAAGGTGATGTTTTTAATTACTGTAGTACCGTCTTCTTCAATTTCCTGAAAAATGTGTACGCCTAAAGCGGTGTTAGAACTATCGGTGGCAATGGAAAAATTTCTAGTAAGATCTGGGTGTGATAAAAGTGGTGCATTCAACAAAGTTTGTTTCAGATTGACAAATTCAGACTGTGCTTGGCTATCCCAGGACCAAATAGTGTTTTACCTGTCAACTGGCACAATCTAGGGGTGTCTAAAGCAGAGTAATGAATAAATTTACGGAAAAAGGTAATTAATCCCAGAAAGCTGCGTAGTTGTTTCTTTGTCGTTGGAATAGTAATGACACGTAAAGCTTGAAGTTTTTCTGGGTCAGGCGCAATGCCTTCTGCTGAAATTACATGTCCAAGAAATTTTATAGAAGTTTTTCCAAAGTGTGATATGCTAAGATTAACTGTGAGTCCTTGTGTACGACAAGTTTGCAACAGTTGTTCAAGAACCAGATTATGTTCAGACCAGTTAGCTTCTGCGATAAGGATGTCGTCTACATACGTTGTGATTCTGTCTTTTAAGTTCTGTCGGAAGTATAGTATTCAAACTGCGAATAAACGCTGCTGAATAAATTGTTAATCCGAACGGTAATTTGCAAAATTGATAACAATCACCAAAACAGAGAAACGCTGTGTACTTTCTGCAGTTCGGATGGAGCTGAATTTGACAAAATCCCGATTTTAAATCTAATGTGGAACAAACAGCAGTACCATGAAATTTCTGTAGAAGCTCTTCTAGTGTCTGTGGGCGATCGGTTTCATTATTAATAATGTCGTTGACATGACGCGAATCAAGAAGGAGGCGAAGTGACTCATCCTTTTTCTTTACAATATGGAGCGGGTTTAGGTACGGACTAACTGCCGCTTCAATAATTCCTTGGTCAAGCATAGCTTGCAATTCTTTCTTAACTTGATCTCTGTGAATGTATGGAATAGGGTAATGTTTGGCTTTAAATGTATCGTGCTGTTTAACTTGAAATTCATACATAAAACCGGACATAGTACCAGCGATGTTGTCAAAAACTGGAGCTTGCTGTAAAAGAATTTTGCGTAGTTGCGTACGTTCGTCGTCTGTATTTGCACTGCTTTGTTTTACTTTATCAGAAATCATTTGCATAACGTCGTAGTCGGCTTCGTCTGGTGTATTATAGTTGTTTACGTACGTATCTGTGAACAATGTTGAATGACAGTCCGTGTTACACGATGTAGGAAAAACCTCTGTTCGATTAATTGCCTGTTCATCTGCAGACAAAGCGTGCTGAAATTCTAATGCCAGTTGTACATTCTCATCTTTTAACATCAAATAGGAATTTTGAAAGTCAATAATTGCGTCATGTTGTACCAGAAAATTAGTACCTAAAATAACGTCTGTTGTCAATAAGGGAACAATCCAAAAATTTGAGTGAAACGTATGACCTGCAATACAAAATGATAAGTGTGTCTGTAGTTTTACATCTACTCCTCTACTAGGTACTGCTCCTTTTACTTTAGTTTTGCCTAATGGTAACGTAGGATATTCTCTTTGTTACATTCATTGAAGGTTTCTTCATTTATGACTGACATAGGTGATCCAGAATCGACTACTGCTGAAAATTTGGATGATCCAATCTTTACATCTATGACAGGGTGGGAAATTGTTTTTTTGAATAACTGGTTTTTCACGCAAAAGAGTGTCTCGGATGTCGTCAAAAGTAATAAAATTTTTGTGAACAAGATTCTGTGTGTCCAAAGTTTTGCTTGCGTTGCTGGAAGATGCAACCTGTACAGTATCTAGTCAAATTCTTTCTGACATGCTGTTATTTGCGGGAGGATGCTGTGGCATTTCCACTATTTGTACTGTTCTGTCATTTCTTCCTGACATATTAGGTTCGGGATGATATCTACTGTCTGGTTCATTCATGATAATACGTTGTTGCGGATGATTCTGCTGCTGGAAAGACCTACTGATATTAAATGTACGCTAAAATCTGTGCTCATTACTTTTACGTCTGTCATGATAGTCATTGCTATACGGCGCGTTGCGATAGGAATTGAAATGATGTGTTTTCTGTACGTACTGATTTCCTTGTTGCGGTGCGTTATTATTTGGTGGAGCCGACGCTATACGTGTAGGCGGCGAAACATTTAAGCTTGGTTGACTCTGCACATTACATTGTTGGTCAGGTAAGCTAACGGGCTGGTTTTGTTGTTGTTGTGGGGAAAAACCTCTATTGTTACCAAAATGTGTTTTCTGTTGCTGATAATTATGACGATACTGATAATTAAAATTTTGTCTGTTATTTAAGTTCTGGTGGTTGTCTCATTCCTGGAGCGTCTATCACCTTTGCTATTAAAAAAGCGTGGCTGGTCGTAATTACTGTATGCTTGTTGGCCTTGGTTATGGTGTAAAAAATTTTTGTTTATGAAAGAATAGTCTGATTGCTGAACTTCCAAAAGCTGTAGCAGATCTCTAAATGCCGAAATATTTTCTTTCTGCTGTCCTGTTAAAAGTGACACTCTTAACAATCGTGGTAATTTAGAAATACATAACTGAATAAGTGCTGATTCACTGTATGGCTCACTTAAGTACTGGTTTTGTTGTACCATGTGTTCAAAAAATTGCGTGACAGTGAGAAAATTTGAGTTCTCATAATTCGGTAAGCTAATTAATTGATCCTTGATTCCGCGCTCTGTCGTTTTCGACCAATACGCTGACAGAATAGCATTCTGAAATTCTTCTACCGAGTAGCATTCTCTCGCGATCGGTCTCATTCGAGTTGCCGGTTCGCCTTCCAAAAAACTGCAAATAAATTCAAGTTTGTGTGTTACGGGCCAAGTTGGTGGGAAAGCAAAGTTAAATTGTTGTATCGAATCCAAGGGGTGAATCTGTGTTCTGTCATTCTTAAATACCTTAAATTTTCTCACGGATAGAAAGCGCTTATAATCAAAATTATCGTCTCTGTATGTCTGAGTAGGTCCAGGATTGTATGATAATCTGTTTGTCTGTGACTGTTCGGAATCTAAGTCACGTACACTCTGTAAATTACCTAAATTACACTGGCTATGTGAATGTGACAAATGTTCACAATGTGGCGTATGCTGTGACGTGTTAGAGGCTGAAACATTTTTCATTTCTGTCACTTCTTGCTGTAAAGACGACACTTTTCTACGCAATGTATTATTCGACGAACTTATCTCACTGATTGTTTGCTGTATGTTTTGGAATTCAGGTGTCTGATTGAACGAAACTGGTGACGTATCGTCTGATTTGGTTTAATTGTTATTTTCGATAACGTCAGTACGACTGGCCAATTCATCGGATTTTTCAGTCAGTGCTTTTACCAGATCGCCGTTTTTAGTGTCATAAGCATTAATTTGTTTCTGCATTTTACGTGTGGTTTTGTTTAATTTCTTAACGTCTGCTTTAATGGCATCGGGATCCTATATTAATTCTAACCTTTCAAATCTGTTGGTCATTGTCTGAAAGTCTACTGTATGTTTATTTTCCAAAGTCTGAATATTAGTATCTGTTTTTGTTTTTAGATCGGATATTTCACCATGCATTTCAGTGTTCAACTGTTTGATAGTATTGATTTCGTCTGATACTGTAGCAATGTTGTTGTCTACGTATGTTTTTGCTTTCGTAAATAACTTACGCTTATCTTCCTGTCTCTGTACAGTAATTGTTTCCATGACTCGTTTCTTTACTTTGTTTTGTTCCTGTATAAATTTACGGTAACGCGTTTCACTGTTTTGTAGGTGGTGATTAAAACGTTCGTCAATTTGGCTGTTCTGTTGGTCAAATTTCGTGTCTACTTTCGCATCCAGTGTGCGTGAAAGTTCTGATGACATTAATTTAAACTCGTCGCGTAACAGTGTTGCGTTTTCAGAACATTGTTTAGCGACTGCACTAATTTCATCTCTAAGTAATTTAGTTGTGGCTACATGTGTATTACTTAATTCTTGTGCAACAGATCTAATTACTTCACTACTGTTCCTAGCACAAGCCTTAATTTCCTCACGTAATTGTTCTTTACTATCATGACATTGCACGGCAACGGCTGTAATCTGTTCACTAAGTTGTTTGAAATTGTTGTCTTGTTTATCATTCGACTGTTTGAGATTTTCATTAAGTTGCTCGTTCGATTCATTGAGTTGTTGTTTGAGACTTTCATTAAGTTGTTGTTCGAGATTTTCATTATTTTCATTACTTTGTTGTTTGAGATTTTCATTAAGTTGTAGCAATAATGCCATAACTCGATCCATGCCAAAATTAGCTGCTGTATTCTCTGTGCTGTGTGATGGTGTATCTGCATGTGTCACGTTTTGTATAACCATTTGGTCATTGTCTGATTCACAAAAAGGTTTGCCAATCGGATGTGCACTGTTGGTCACTACATCGGAATCAAATAAATTTGTCGTGTTTTGTGTATGTTCTTCACCTTCGTTAGTAACATTTATCTGTTCATTGTGTAACTTTTGCAAATCAGGTGTGTCAAACTGGGCAGCGTTCATTGTAACGGAAAGTGCCGCGTCATCAATTGTCGTTAAATTTACAGTGGACACAATTGAATTTGTTTGCTCATCATTTAGATTAGAATCATTACTGGTGGTCGGTACGCACTGATTGTCTGTAACTGGAGGATTATCATTAGGGCACTGAGTGTCGCTAGTATTATCAGCCAAATTATTCAAGTCGGCTTTTTCACTCATTACGGATCGCGATGTACTGTTAGCAGTTTTTCGCGGCATTTTCACAAGTCAACAATAAGTACAAAATCAAACAAAGACAAAGCAAAAATGGAACAATTACAGTGACAATCAAGAGCAATAAATTGCCGATGATCTGTGAAAGAAAGAGTGACAAATTAGTAAATGCGTTGCGCCAGATGCAAACTACCTATAACAATAGTGTAAATAAGAGCAGATATATGACTACTTCTCAGAAATTCACAAAGAAATACGATGCTGCCCGGTTGTCGACAAGTGTAACCTCCCCACAAAATAAATAATATGAATAATATTCACATTTAGTGTAACCTCCCAACAGTAAAAATAATATTATATATCATTCAGATTTAGTGTAACCTCCCCACAAAATAAATAATATGAATAATACTCACATTTAGTGTAACCTCCCAGCAGTAAAAGTTCCGAAACCTCCCAACAGTAAAAAATATAACCATAACATTGACATTTAGCGTAACCTACCAACAGATAAATTCCGTAACCTACCAATAGTACAATGTGACTAATCTCTCAATAAAAAAAATGTCGCTCAATTATGACCTTTCAAAAATGACTGTGAATTTAAACTGGTAAATTTAGGACGTCAGCAGTGCTGCGTCATGGCCCTGAAAATTCATTATGAATAAATTGAAAAATCTTACCCCAATTAGGTCGCCGGATAATGCGTATATATCTGCTCCTATAAGAAATTTTTCTGGCGCAGCTAAGTGCAATGCTGGCAGATAGATTTGTCATGTATAAAAAGAAACAACTGATTTTTCTTTCCAAAAATCTGGATGACCAAGGATTGGAGAAATTAGTAAATTCTTTAAATTGAAATAAATGATTGTCAAAAGTTACTTTTTATGAGAAAGATTA
Organism: Schistocerca nitens; assembly: GCF_023898315.1. Classification (NCBI taxonomy): domain Eukaryota; kingdom Metazoa; phylum Arthropoda; class Insecta; order Orthoptera; family Acrididae; genus Schistocerca; species Schistocerca nitens. The sequence continues at coordinate 820,220,250 of NC_064618.1, forward strand.
TTATTAAGAGATTTTTTTAAACATTTACATGGGACTTGATATAACAATACTACATATGCGCGAGGCTGCTTTCACCTTATATTATATCGCTCAGGCTCCGCCATCGCTCCCCACGACCGGCCCAGCCAACTCGATACACACGACTGCTCGCTACTACTACACAGTTCCAACTGCATACAACACTGCTCTTTGGTCTGAGATTCTCTTACAGCTTACATATCGCAGGCAGCGCGTGAGCAATCGATCCATCGAAATTACATCTGCTCGAGTGCGCTAGCAACAAATTCTTTAATCATTGACCTCTTACAACTTCTCACAATATATAAATGCTTAAACCAAATACATTACACAGATCTGTGCACACTTATTCTATCACATACTATTATATTTTCTCATTACAATTATTTTTATTTTAATATACTGCACGAATCGGAACAGCAGTCGCTCGTCAAAACTACTATATATTTTTTCTTGTCCGTTTTGTGTTATATGATTTAAATCCTTCTACAATTAATAATACATAAACTTATTACTAAATAACATAGAAAATGAAATGTGGGTACAAATTACCCACGCCTCCCCTTAGGGTCCACAACTCTTTTGTGGATACGTGCGTGGCGAGCATGGGACCCCGAGCTAATGCAGCTCTTTTTCCTTTCCAGGCTAGATACCTTCCCTTTCCACATCCCTCACTGTCCCAGATCCTCCCCTCCCCCTTTCCCCTCCCAATCTCCCTCTCTTTGGGAGTATGTTTTACGCCAACGTCCGGAGACGGACGCTTGTGAATGTACAACGTGGTTTCTCTTCTTTTATCTCTATAATGGAAAGTCTCTGTCCTTCCTTTGTTCTTCTCTTTTCCTTGATTCTTCTCTTTACCTTCTTCTCCACTGCGGCGTTTGAGAATTCTTCTCTTCTTTCCTTTCCTTTTCTTTGTTCCTCCCTTTCTCTTTCTTTCCTCCCTGTGCGGGTGTGAAGGCCGACCCACGCGTTCTCACGCGTAGCCAGTGACAGGGTAACGCGTAATTCCCCACCCTGGGTAGACATGTAGGACACGTTCGTACCCCCTGGTAAAGGCCAGACCCAGGGAGGGATGATTACCCGAGCTGGTACCTTCCAAACATGCCGATTGATCCCTCAGTCCGTTGTAAGAGGTTCGATGTATTGCTCATGCGCTGCCTGCGATATGCAAGGTATAAGAGAATCTCTGACCAGAGAGCAGTGTTGACTGCAGTAGGAACTGTGTAACTGTAGCAGTAAGTTGTTGCTTGTGAGCAGTCTGCTCTGGTCTGGTTTGGTGTATCGTGTTGGCTGGGCCGGTCGTGGTGCAGCGATGCCGGAGCCTGAGCATTATTGTATAAGGTAAAAAAGCAGCCTCGCGCATATGTAGTAATGTTATCTCAAGTCCCATGTAAATGTTTTAAAAATCTCATAATAATAATATTTCTCATAAAAAATAACTTTTAACAACCATTCATTTCAATTTGAAGAATTTACTAATTTCTCCAATCCATGATCATCCCGATTATTACAAAAGACAAATCAGTTGTTTCCTTTCATAAAATAACAAATCTATCGGCCAGCATTGCACAGGGCTGTGCCAGAAAAATTTATTGTAAGAGCAGATATATATGCGTTATCCGGCGACTTCATTGAGGTAAGAATTTTTCTTTTTTTTATTCAGAATGATCTTTCAGGGCCATGACGCAGCACTGCTGACGTCCAAAATTTACCAGGTTAAATTCATAGACAATTATTGAAAAGTCATAAGTGAGCGACAATTTAATTGAGAGGTTAGTTACATTGTATTATTACCAGGTTACTGAATTCATTTTTTGTTGTTTATTTTTTGTTGAATTTGAACGACATAATTATAATTTTTACTGTTGAGAGGTTGAGGAATTTTTCTGTTTTGAGGTTACACTAAATGGGAACGAATATTGTGGGGAGGTTACACTTGGCGACAACCGGCCAGGATCGTATTTTCTTTGTGAATTTCTGAGAAGTAGTCAGTTATATATCTGCTCTTATTTACTTAAATGTAGTTTGCATCTGGCGCAACGCATTTACTAATTTGTCACTCTTTCTTTCACAGATCATCGGCAATTTATTGCTCTTTGTTGTAATTGTGTTTGTACCATTTTTGCTTCGTCTTTGTTTCATTTTGTGCTTAATTTTTATTTGTGAAAAATGCCGCGAAAAACTGTTAACAGTACATCATGATGTGCAATGAGTGAAATAGCCGACTCGAATAATTTGACCGATAATTCTTGCGACACTCAGTGTAATAGTGATAATCGTCTAATTACAGTTAATCAGTGCCTGCCGATCACTAGTATTGAGTTAAATCCTAATGATGGGCAAACAAATTCCATTATGTCCACAGTAAATTTAACAATTGATGACGCGGTACGTTCCGACACAATGAACGCTGCCCAGTTTGACACACCCGGTTTGCAAAATTTGAATTGTGAACAGATAAATTTTTCTCAAGAAGATGAACAATGTAGTCAGATTACGTCAGATTTATTTGATTCCGATTTAGTGACCAATAGTGCACATCCGATTAGCAAACATTTTTATGAATCAGAGGGTGACCTAATGGTTACACAAAACGTGACAAATGCACATACACCATCACACAGAAAATACAGCAGCTAATTTTGGCATGGATCGAGTTATGGCATTATTGATACAACTTAATGAAAATCTTAAACAACAACTTAATGAAAAACTAGACAACAATTCCAAACAGTCGAATGAAAAACAAGACAACAATTTCAAACAACTTAGTGAACAGATTACAGCCGTTGCCGCGCAATGTCATGATACTAAAGAACAATTACGTGAGGAAATTAAGGCTTATGCTAGGAACAGTAGTGAAGAAATTAGATCTGTGGCACAAGAATTAAGTAATACACATGCCGCCACAACTAAATTTCTTAGAGATGAAATTAGTGCTGTCGCTAAACAATGTTCTGAAAACGCAACACTGTTACGCGACGAGTTTAAATTAATGTCAGCAGAACTTTCACGCACACTGGATGCGAAAGTAGACGCGAAATTTGACCAACAGAACAGCCAAATTGACGAACGTTTTAATCACCACCTACAAAACAGTGAAACGCGTTACAGTAAATTTATACAGGAACAGAATAAAGTAAAGCAACAAGTCATGGAAACAATTACTGCACAGAGACAGGAAGATAAGCGTAAATTGTTTACGAAAGCAAAAACATACGTAGACAACAATATTGCTACAGTATCGGACGAAATCAAACAGTTGAACACCAAATTGCATGATGAAATCTCCGATCTTAAAACAAAAACAGACACACACACATTAGACTTTCAGACAATGACCAACAGACTTGAAAAGTTGGAACTAATACAGGATCCCGATGCCATTAAAGCAGACGTTAAGAAATTGAACCAAACCACACGTAAAATACAAAAACGAATTAATGCTTGTGATACTAAAAACGATGATCAGGTAAAAGCACTGACTGAAAAATATGATGAATTCGCCAGTCGTATTGACGTTATCGAAAATAACAATTAAACCAAATCAGACGATACATCACCAATTTCTTTAAATCCATCACCCGAATTCGAAAATTAATAGCAGACAATCAGTGAGATAAGTTCGTCCAATAATACATTGCGCAGAAAAGTGTCGTCTTTACAGCAAGAAGTGACAGAAATGTAAAATGTTTCAGCGTCTAACACGTCACAGCATACGCCACTTTGTGAACATTTGTCACATTCACACAGCCAGTGTAATTTAGGTAATTTACAGAGAGTACGTGACTTAGATTCCGAACAGTCACAGACAAACAGATTAGCATACAATCCTGAACCTGTTCAGACATTCGGAGACGAAAATCTTGATTACAAGCACTTTCTATCCGTGAGAAAATTTAAGGTATTTAAAAAAATGACAGAACACAGATTCACCCCTTGGATTGGATACAACAATTTAGCTTTGCTTTTCCACCAACTTGGCCCATAACACACAAACTTGAATTTATTTGCAGTTTTTTGGAAGGCGAACCGGCAACTCGTATGAGACCGATCGCGAGACAATGCTATTCGTTAGAAGAATTTCAGAATGCTATTCTGTCAGCGTATTGGTCGAAGACTACACAGCGCGGAATCAAGGATCAATTAATTAGTTTACCAAATTATGAGAACTCAAATTTTCCCACTGTCACGCAATTTTTTGAACACATGGTCCAACAAAACCAGTACTTAAGTGAGCCATACAGTGAATCAGCACTTATCCAATTATGTATTTCTAAATTACCACGATCGTTAAGAGTGTCACTTTTAACAGGTCAGCAGAAAGAAAATATTTCGGCATTCAGAGATCTGTTACAGCTTTTGGAAGTTCAGCAATCAGATTATTCCTTCATAAACAAAAATTTTTCTGATCATAACCAAGGCCAACCAACATACAGTAATTACGATCAGCTACGCTATTTCAATAGCAAAGATAATAGACGCTCCGGGAACGACAACCACCAGAACTTCAATAACAGACAGTAATTTAATTATCAGTATCGACAAAATTATCAGCAAAAGGAAACAAATTTTGATAGCAATAGAGGTTTTTCCCCACAACAACAACAAAACCAGCCCGTTAGCATATCTAACCAACAATGTAGTCTGCAAGGTCAACCAAGCTTTAATGTTTCGCCGCCTGCACGTATAGCGTCGGATCCGCCAAATAGTAACGCACAGCAACAAGGAAATCAGTACGTACAGAAGACACATCATTTCAACTCGTATCGCACCGCGCCGTATAGAAATGACTATCATGACAGACGTAAAAGCAATGAGCACAATTTTCAGCGTACATTTAATAACAGTCGGTCTTACCAGCAGCAAAATCATCCGCAACAACAGATTATCATGAATGAACCAGACAGTAGGTATCATCCCGAACCTAATGCGTCAGGACAAAATAACAGAACAGTACAAATAGTCGAAATGCCACAGCATCCTCCCGCAAATAACAGCACGTCAGAGAGAATTTGACTAGATACAGTACAGGTTGCATCTTCCAGCAACGTAAGCAATACTTTTGACACAGTGAATCTTGTTCACGAAAATGTTATTACGTTTGACGACATCCGAGACACACTTTTGCATGAAAAACCAGTTATTCAAAAAAACAATTTCCCACCCTGTCATTGAAGTAAAGATTGGATCATCCAAATTTTCAGCAGTAATCGTTTCTGGATCACCTATGTCAGTTATAAATGAGGAAACTTTCAACGAATGTAACAAAGAGAATACCTATCCTACGTTACCATTAGGCAATACTCAAGTAAAAGGAGCAGTATCTGGTAAAGGAGTAGATATAAAGTTACAGACACACTTATCATTTTGTATTGCAGGTCATACGTTTCACTCAAATTTTTGGATTGTTCCCTTATTGACAACAGACGTTATCCTAGGTACGAATTTTCTGGTACAACATGACGCAGTTATTGACTTTCAAAATTCCTATTTAATGTTAAAGGACGAAAATGTACAACTGGCATTAGAATTTCAGCACTCTTTATCTGCAGAAGAACAAACAATTAACCGTACAGAGGTCATTTCTGCATCACGTAACATAGACTGTCATCCCACATTGTTCACAGATACGTACGTACACAACTATAATACTCCAGACGAAGCCGACTATGACGTTATGCAAATGTTTTCTGATAAAGTAAAACAAAGCAGTGCAAATACAGACGACGAACGTACGCAACTACGCAAAATTCTTTTACAGCAAGCTCCAGTTTTTGACAACATCGCTGGTACTATGTCCGGTTTTATGTATGAATTTCAAGTTAAACAGCACGATACATTTAAAGCCAAACATTACCCTATTCCATACATTCACAGAGATCAAGTTAAGAAAGAATTGCAAGCTATGCTTGACCAAGGAATTATTGAAGCGGCAGTTAGTCCGTACATAAACCCGCTCCATATGTAAGTAGGCTGTTTAGGTTTTTTTATTGGTAACGCCACCTCTGTATGAAAATCACTGGCTGTGCTGTGTGCAGTCTGTGGCTGTTTTGCATTGTTGTAATACTCAACCATTGTAGTGTTAGGCAGCTGGCTGTGAACAGCGCGTAGCGTTGCGCAGTTGGAGGTGAGCCGCCAGTAGTGGTGGATGTGGGGAGAGAGATGGCGGAGTTTTGGAAATTTGTCATGAACTGCTATATATATATATATATATATATATATATATATATATATATATGATGATATCAAGGTAAATACATTGTTTGTTCTCTATTAATATCTTTCATTTGCTAACTATCCTTATCAGTAGTTAGTGCCTTCCATAGTTTGAATCTTTTATTTAGCTGGCATTAGTGGCGTTCGCTGTATTGCAGTAGCTTGAGTAGCGAAGATTTTTGTGAGGTAAGTCATTTGTGAAAGGTATAGTTTAATGTTAGTCAGGGCCATTCTTTTGTAGGGATTATTGAAAGTCAGATTGCGTTGCGCTAACAAAATATATTGTGTCAGTTTAAGCACAGTCCTGTAAAATTGTTCAAAGGGGACGTTCCATATGTCGACCCTTAGCCTAGGATACCTCACTGGAATCTTCTGACTTTTTTCTTGTAGTTTGTGTAATTAGTGTAGCTTTTGTTTATTGGCAGCGCGTAATTATAGAGAGAATTTCCATTGTAGTTGTAGTTTTTCATTGTTGTACAGTAAAGCAGTTGTGGCATACATGTAGATTTGCACCAAGTATTTCGCAGCTGCAATTAACTAGATATTATTTTCAGTGTTATGTTAATGTGTTCTCTTATTTTTGCTCTTCAAATTGTGTTTTTCTGTGTTGTCGTGTGAAATACTGTGACAATAATGGCGTGTGAAAAACGTGATACTAGGCTCCAAAGTAAACTGCGAAATGACAGTGAAAACGAAAGCAGTGTGTTAGCGCCACCGAGTAATGAATTAACTGATGTTCAAAGTAATAATTTGGTAATTGTGCATAGGCAAATGGAGCGGGCGGCAAACAATGGCGTAGACAGTGAAACAATTAGTGAGCAGGGAAGCATTATCGATCGGTCGGTCGGCAACAGCTCGCCTCAGGAATCCGAAATGACAGGACACAATTTCGCAAATACTGTAGATTCAGGTTCTGGTTCATCACCGTTTTCTCAAATGAGTCAAGACACATTTTCTGCTTGTCAAAATGTGAATGTTGCCGGTGAAAATGCACTGCCAAAAAGCATAGAGAAACAGATTCCAGACACTAATACATTATTATTGCAATTAATGCAACAAATGGAACAAAATCAGAGACAAATGGGACAAAATCTTAAAAAGTTAGACACAGTGGAACAAAATCTTAAAATGTTAGACACAGTGGAACAACACCAGAGACAAACACAGCAACAATTAGACGCAATGGGACAAAAGCTTCAAAAGTTAGACTCAGTGGAACATAAGCTTGAACAAACACATGAAGATTTAACTACTGAGTTACATAACATCGAATCGAAATGTCAAAAAGTCTGTAATGACGTAAAAACACAAATTTGTGAGCATTTTCAACCTATTTCGCGGCATGAAAATGCATTACAGAATCACGAAGCAGCCATAAAAGAACTGCAAACCATTGTTCATGAAAATCACGACACCTTGCAAGCTAAAATCGACTCAGTTGCATCTACCGATTCGGTTATGCAACTTGCAAAAACTCAGGAAAATTTAAAGGACACAGTAAATACTCTGAAATTTGGTTCAGAAAAACACACTGAGGAAATAAGTACACTATCGGAGAAAGTAGCCGAACTTTCGGATCAGGTCACTAACTTATCTTCAAAGGTAGATGATGATCTGAATGACACAAGACCTGTAGCCTTCACTGACACAGAAGAGTATGAACAAATTAGAAAATTCAAACACAATCAAAATCAAATCAATACACAGTACAAAAGAGAAATCCGGGAAGTACAAGAGCAGTTGACGCAGGTAATACAAGAATTACATATTTCAGAGGACACTCGCGCTCCAGTACGGGAAGAGGGACATAGAAATACGGAACAACCACAAAATAATAACACAGGACATTTCGGAAATTATGAAAGAAATTGGCAAGGTGCACCGAATTTTGAAATGGAACCGCCGAAACGACGTAACAATGACCGATATGCGACTCGCCGACATGATGATTTTGACTATAAGCTGTTCATTACTACACGTAAATTCAAAACGTTTAAGAATTCTGCCAACGACATTCATCCACAAGCGTGGCTCCATCAATTCTCTCATTGTTTTCCTCCCAACTGGTCGTTAGAACACAGATTAGAATTTATGTGTGGCTATTTAGAGAATGAACCAGCTGTAAGAATGCGATCGGTCATTCACGATTGTCACAGTGAAGGAGAATTTTACCATGCCTTCCTCTCAGCATATTGGTCTCAAGCTACACAAGACCGAGTAAAACATAGCATCATGATGATGAAACACTTTGAACAATCTGAATTTTCCAGTCTTGTCAAAGATTTTGAAGACATGTTGCATAAGAATCACTATCTTTCAAACCCATACAGCCCCTCAGAACTCATCCGCATTTGCTTACTCAAATTGCCTGAACATTTACGACATATTATTTTGGCAGGACGTTGCAAAGACGACATTGAAGCTTTTCAGGGACTCCTACAAGAACTAGAAACTGACACAGACAATCGGGGAACGCGGAAACAGGAGCACAACAATTACAGTTCACATCTGTCACAATTCCGCGATGAAAGAAATAATAACTGGACACGACGAGGCTATTCTTACAACGCAAATCGTGAACAAAATAGACACCACCCATATGACAACCACTGGCAGAGTAATAGTTACAGAGAAAGTTCGCATTTCCGTAGTAATGAATATGACAGAGACAATCATAGAAACAGACAATATGGTAACCAGAACTATTATTATCAAGGGAGACAGAATAACTTCAGACGCAACAGTTCGGCGCACAGTTACGATTCAGGGAGAAATTCTCCACCACGTGACCGACAAGAAAGAAACTATGGCATCTACCGACATGACGACAGACGATATGATCGTAACGACAGACCTGAATTTCATCAGAACTGGCGGGATTCAAACAGAGCAGGGTACTTTCGACAACGTGAATTTGTAGAAGCTAGGTCTCCTAATCCCAATAACGACGCGCGCCAACAAAGAGACAGACAATGACTCGCACCGCAGGCTGCCGCGTGCGCCGGCTGGCTCAGAGAAAAATAACATAGATGCTTACCTTGAGAAAAATTCCAGTATTCTTTACCGACGTACACCGCATAACAATTGCATTCAAGTTCAAACTCTGAGTACTAGGAAGAGTAAAGGTTTACACCACATTTCACATGTAAAACCGTTTATTGAAAGATAATCTGTTTTTTAACTTAGTCCTTGCCATAAAACTTTTCACTTCACGCTACTAGTACAATTTGTCACACTGAGAAACTGTTAACATGCAATAATGTTTTGTAGTTAACTACCCACCTTAGAACCTAGGAAACATTTTTAAACAGAGATTACTAATGCATTGTTATTGTGAACAGACGACACAGTGTTATTGTGTGTGTACATTCTAGCTTGTTAGTTGCACGATTACGTAACGACATTAAGGCTTACATACTTAGGACATATACTGGTACTGTTAATGAGATTTTAATGCAACATTTTGGTTTATTTGAAAATACATTCTGAAATTAAAGTGCTTTCTGTGAGATACCAGACGACACAGTGGTTAGTTTATGTGACAGCTATACGATTTTATCACGACGCTACTAATGAGTGACAATTTGCAATGTTGCTTTTGCGGTGTATCTGTTTTATATCTGCACAGCTTTCTGAATTCTTCTGGAAAGAAAAATATGTTTTAGTAGTAACTCTTGTGGTATAGCAACAATGAGACAGCCTTTTTCGTGGTACAACAATACGTTACAGTACAGTACTTTCTTCATCACAACAATAAGCGTAATAACTACGATATCTATACGCAAAGCATTTCACTTTTGTTTATCATGAGGTAAGTACATTGACTTCTGCAGAACTTAGCTTTCGGAGGAGGATAACTACGACACTTCCACAGAGATTATGTTGTGACAAGACGCACAGTTTAGCGCTACAGTACACGCATTTGAGTGATTAATCTTATACTTAAAACACTTATTTTTAAAGATTTTTTAATTACAAAGAAAGTTTTCTGTGATACATTTCATTCCATTGCTGTAATTTGTAACACCTGAGGGTATAATTACATTTATCCTCAGGGGGGTACACGCTTACTTTGTGTACCATGTGTTTGGCGAGCACAAGGAGCCCTAGCTAATATGGTATTTGCTTATACAACTTTACACATCGGTACCATATTTCTCCAACACAGTAATACACAGCTATCAGATCATTTAACTGAGAGACAAACATTTTTTTACTACATCAGTGACACATGTTTACACAATTTCACAGTTGGGTAACTTCACACTTATGAAATTGTATTTTGTCTGTACTTTGTGAAATGTTCATATTTTTTCGGAACCATTGTGATACTATGAGAGCTTTGAATGATATATTTGGTATGGGATCACGATTTTTAAAGTACGTTTGAGGCAGATGACACTTTTGACATGAGCAGAGAATTTTTTTTAGGATTTGAAATTATTGCAGAAAGCTACGATGATTTTGAGAGTTGACTGAGGTGTTATGATGTTATTTTTACGACGAAGATGTGTATTATGCAGTTGAGGTATGTTTATGATCAATGCTGATGCTATATAAGGAATGTGATTACGTGTTTATATGTATATGAATAATGAATAGAAGTTAGGGACTATGGTTTGTGAAAAAGGTTGTTGGAAACCAAGAATCATACTTTAAGAGTTATGAAATGTGTGTATATGCGTGAATGTATCACAATGCTGGCGAAAATTTTTTGGACGCTGTTATATTTATAGGATTTTGTTTCTACAGATTTGTAACGCAAATTCTTGACCTATGAAATTTTTATATGAGACTGTCGCTGTAGCGAAAACTGCTGTCGTAAATATTTCGTTAAGAAAGATAAGTGACCGTGAAGTAATTCGTTGTGAGCGGCCAGGTGTGTCAGACGCCTGGAGAAAAAGCCATTATTGCGAGCCCTTTTCAGCGGCACAGGTAGAAAAAAAAAAGGGAGGCCATTATCCTTGCTATTGACGTTCCTTTGTAGAGAGCATCGCAAAAACGACACGGTCGAACTTGAAAACATATGTTGACACTGTGGAGCTCTTAATTTATGATATTTACAGGAATGCCTAATGAAATGACGAGAAATATTTTTACATCTGCACACCTGATTATGACAAGCGTCTTTCTACGAGAGTTGAGAGAATGTCTACTAACTTATGAAATGTCACATGACTATTGAATGATATTTTTATGCTTTGGTTTGCGTAATTGCTTATTTCATTTGATATCTAGTTTCTAGCTGCACTGCAGCATTGGTTAAAATAAAATTTTATAGATGTACTAATATAAATATTTTCTGTCTACAGATCGAGTAAATAATAATTTTTTCAAAAAAAATGAGGGAGCACAAAAAGACATTTACCTTCACAGAAACTGCAATCATAGTTTTCTTTTCAAGTACTTGTTAATTTCTTTTGTAGAATAAATTGTGATGCATCACTCTAGTGTTAAGATGTGACATAGGTATTAGACATGACCATTTTTAGTGTAATACTTTTTCTGCTTGAACTTTGTCATGTTTAGGTATAAGTTATGCTGTTTGCCAGGCATAGTGCTACTGAATTTTAATTTGTGTTACTCTGCTAAGCCAGATTTATTTTTCTTGTTTGCTGCACATTGCCTTATATTAGTCATAATATTGCAATTGCTTCGCTAATTTCTAAAATGCTGCTTCCTTTGCAAATCTGCACTTTTTTGTCATTGCTGTTTGCGTTAATTGTTTTATGTGCTGCTGCATTGCCTCGTCCCTTAGTTTAGCATCTGAGCTCAGTAGATTTAAGTTAGCTTAAGAGGGGGTAGACTATATAAGAAACTAGTTGTGATGAATGGAAAGAAATGCATTGAAGGTATATGAAACAGATTTGGCAAAAATGAGTATTGTGCACTGAGAAATAATTATTTTGAATGAAATATGAATCGAATACAGAAAGCAGGTATAGATAGGACTTTTTGGGAATAATGATGAACGAAGGGAGATCTCCAAGAACAAAATAGGTTTTGTTCGCAAAATACTGCAGTACCAAAAGTTACACTGAAAACGAACCCTGTCCTTTCCATTGTGTTATCCCCCTATGTGTTTGTGTACCCTTGTGTATTTGTTTTCTTCCTGTCTCTGTGTAGTTTCATAGAATTTTTTTTCTAATACTATTCACTATGATGAGGAATACTGTTATCCTAAAATATAATTGGTTTTAATAATATGTTATTTAACTTGTAAATATGCTTAGACATTATTTATTCTGTTTTGTTTTAATGCTCATGTGTGAAGTTGATGTTTCAAAATTTATTCTGATCTTTATGTATGTACTTATGTCATTATTTTTGTAACACTGATGTATATGTTTATTTCTATTCTATTGTAAAACCTGTACTACAAATGTTATCTGTATTGTTATGTTCTTTAATGATGTATTTTGTACCTTTGTAGTTGTATTCTTATGTTATACAATTGTAATTGACACCAGTTCATCATATTATTGACTTGTAAGTTCCATTTCACTGCACACGTTTCTGTGGGTCATAGTATATGGACAATATGTGAGAAGTAGGGACTGTTAGTGTTTGCACGTGTATTAATAATTCAGCAAGGGACTGGATAACAGCATTGCTGGTTCTAAGGACAATTCCAAAAACTCTGTGAGTGCACAAGTGGTGGTTATGGACTTGCTATATTATCCGCAAGACTCTTCAATGGTGATTGTGCACCTGCACAGTCACAACAGATGGCTGCTGGCCATCTCTACAAGGACTACAGTGGGTCTGCATCTTTGATGACTCACCAGTACCATTATTTCTGCAAGGACTGCAGTGGGTCTGCACCTCTGGTGGCCCACCAATACCGTAATCTCTACCAGGACTACAGTGGGTCTGCTCTGTGATGACCTACCAAACGATATTCTTCAAAACTTCGATTGACTCCGCTGTGGGTTTGCTCTGTTGTGGCCCATGACCTGTCTGCATGTCGAGAGTCAGCACTGTCTTTCCGTTGGAAGGACAACGCTACTTCTTCAAGATTGCATGGAAATCCACTACTTCCGTGTGCATTTTCTTTTACTGCTCAGACTTTGAGAAAAACACTGCAATGTGATGAATGATCAGGACTGTCTTTATGGACTGTGAGAAAATTTTAGCTTTTGACCAACATTGTATCAATAAGTGTGTGCATTTGATTTCTTTGTTATTGTAATTACGATTATGAAAAATTTTAACAAATATGTATTGGCCAGTGCCCAAAAAAATTTGTAAAATTTTTTGTGGGTAGCATGGGGGCTATGTAAGTAGGCTGTTTAGGTTTTTTTATTGGTAACGCCACCTCTGTATGAAAATCACTGGCTGTGCTGTGTGCAGTCTGTGGCTGCTTTGCATTGTTGTAATACTCAACCATTGTAGTGTTAGGCAGCTGGCTGTGAACAGCGCGTAGCGTTGCGCAGTTGGAGGTGAGCCGCCAGTAGTGGTGGATGTGGGGAGAGAGATGGCGGAGTTTTGGAAATTTGTCATGAACTGCTCTATATATATATATATATGTATATGATGATATCAAGGTAAATACATTGTTTGTTCTCTATTAATATCTTTCATTTGCTAACTATCCCTATCAGTAGTTAGTGCCTTCCATAGTTTGAATCTTTTATTTAGCTGGCAGTAGTGGCGTTCGCTGTATTGCAGTAGCTTGAGTAGCGAAGATTTTTGTGAGGTAAGTCATTTGTGAAAGGTATAGTTTAATGTTAGTCAGGGCCATTCTTTTGTAGGGATTATTGAAAGTCAGATTGCGTTGCGCTAACAAAATATTGTGTGTCAGTTTAAGCACAGTCCTGTAAAATTGTTCAAAGGGGACGTTTCACATATTGTTAAGAAAAAGGATGGGTCACTTCGCCTCGTACTTGATTCGCGCCACACAATGACATTATTGTTAATGAAACAGATCGCCCTCAAACACTAGAAGAACTTCTACAGAAATTTCATGGTACTGCTATTTATTTCACATTAGATTTAAAATCGGGATTTTGGCAAATTCAGCTCCATCCGAACTGCAGAAAGTACACAGCTTTTCTCTGTTTTGGTGACTGTTATCAATTTTGTAAATTACCGTTCGGTTTAACAATTTATTCAGCAGCGTTTATTCGCAGTTTGAATACTATACTTCCGACAGAACTTAAAGACAGAATCACAACGTATGTAGACGACATCCTTATCGCAGAAGCTAACTGCTCTGAACACAATCTGATTCTTGAACAACTGTTGCAAACTTGTCGTACTCAAGGACTCACAGTTAATCTTAGCAAATCACACTTTGGAAAAACATCGATAAAATTTCTTGGACATGTAATTTCAGCAGAAGGCATTGTTCCTGACTCGGAAAAACTTCAAGCTTTACGTGACATTCTTGTACGTACGACGAAGAAACAACTACGCAGCTTTCTGGGATTAATTACCTTTTTCCGTACATTTATTCATTACTCTGCTTTAGACACCCCTAGATTGTGCCAGTTGACAGGTAAAACACTATTTGGTCCTGGGATAGCCAAGCACAGTCTGAATTTGTCAATCTGAAACAAACTTTGTTGAATGCACCACTTTTATCACACCCAGATCTTACTAGAAATTTTTCCATTGCCACCGACAGTTCTAACACAGCTTTAGGCGTACACATTTTTCAGGAAATTGAAGAAGACGGTACTACAGTAATTAAAAACATCACCTTTGCAAGTCGCATTCTGTCACCTGCTGAACGCAATTATTCTGTTACAGAACTTGAAACATTATGTGTTGTATGGGCATTTACCCGATTTAGGCATTTTCTTTATGGAAGACATGCTACCGTTTACACAGACCATAGAGCTATCCAGTTTTTACTTTCCGCAAAATTTACACATGACAGATTAAGCAGATGGAAACTTTATTTACAGGAATTTAATTTTACAATTGTTCACATTCCCGGTACACAAAATATTGTAGCAAACGCACTACCCCTTTCTCTCAGCAGCAATCAGCAAGACATCGCAACCAACTTATGCCAAGTAAATTTTAGCGTCATGTATATTCAACAAGTTGCATTTGAAAATTTCATTTCGTCGTCATTACGAGATATAGCACAAGAGCAAAGTAAAGACAACGTATGGAAAGAAACACCTTTAGCAAGATAGGAATAATGTTACCATCAGAAACCATTAGACTGTACGCGATAACATTCTTTTCGCCGCTCTCACCCTGACAGCAACAATTGGTTACTATGCATTCCTGACGAACTTGTTAACAAATTAATTTGGTATACTCATTTAAGTTACGCACATTACGGAGCCAGAAAATGTTTTCTTATACTGAGACAGAACTGTTATTTTGCCAACATGGAGAAACGTATTCGACGAGTTTTAGCGTCAAGTAAAATCTGCCAGAAAGCTAAGTCAGACACGACTTCACATATTCCTCCGTTAAACTCCATTGTACCTGTTAAATTGAGACACTTGGCCGCTGTAGACATTTTTGGTCCGATTCCCAGAACTAATAGAGGTTTTTGCTACATCTTTGTCGCTGTTGAACTAACTTCGAAATTTATTACCTTCACTCCGTTACGCAAGCTACTGCTAAATCTGTTTCGAAAGCATTTGTAAAACATTTTCTATTTCATGTAGGGCATGTATTGAAAGTAATTTCCGACAATGGACCACAGTTTCGATCTGCGTTATGGACACGTATGTTACGAGCTAGAAACATTTCTCCGATCTATAAATCCAGGTATCACGCTTCTTCGAACCCTTCTGAACGACTGATGAAAGAAATTGGTAAACTATGTAGAATATACTGCCATAAAAAACATATTGATTGGGATACACACATACTGTCATTCCAGGATGTAATTAACTCGATACTAAATGAATCTATTATGCTACTGCGACTGTTATATTGAAAAATGTTGAACCACCCAACAAAATTAAAGAATTTGTATCCTTTCCTACATCTCGTCGACTACGCCACCATGAAATAATTGGCATTGCACTCAACAACATCAAACGTGCCGCAGAGCGCCGGAGAAGACAGCAAATACAGGTTTATACACGCCGTGACTTTCACATTGGACAGAAGATATTAGTACGTACACACTGTTTATCCAACAGAGGAAAGAGTAGATGCAGTAAATTTGAGCTTCTATACGCACGTCCATATCGAATTCGCAGCATTCCTCACCCCAATGTAGTACACGTCGAAACTTTGAGAGCCAGAAAAAGCAAGGGCAATCACCATGTCTCCAATATTAAACCCTTTATTGAATAAACATACTTTATGATTTAACACACTGTAATGCCATTTCCTGATTTTTATATGACCGCTTATGCAATTATATTTATATGAACACTTATTGATGATTATCATATTTTTTCCTGGCAAGTGCCTGGCAAGGTAAGGTTAGCAGGTCGCTTTTCTTGTCGTTACACATCAGACTGTGCACATTTTTCCAGATAAACTTACATATTTTATGACCAATTATGCAATTCTATCTATGTGACTACTTACTGATGATTATCATATTTTTTCTTGGCAAGTGCCGGCAAGGTAAGGTTAGCAGGTCGCTTTTCTTGTCGTTATATATCAGACCGTGCACATTTTCCATTTTTCGTGTATGTATGATTGTTTTCCTGTTTTGTTTGTATGCACTACGAAATCTGTAAGATATTGCAAACACCAGTCGACTTTGACATTTTTCCTTATGATATCTCAATATCTTGACAATTTTACATTTTTTTTGCTACTACGTTATGATACTCTGTGTACATTTTTTTTTCACTTGAAAACTGTCTGTTTTTGACATAATACGTTTTCTGTCATGCTATGCTGTATGCTTAATTATATCACTAGAAACAAGTTTTTATTTAATGAGTATATGATTTAAATGCAAGATATTAATTCTTATTCATCATTTTCAGAAAGCAATAACGTGTAAAAGAAAAAAATTAAACAACCCACAGTGGATTACTATGAAATGGGAATTTCACCTTTGGAATGAACGAAAGAAAATGCAATACCTTGTCATGAAGAGTAAATGGATCAGAATTAACAAGCATTAACAAGAATATACTATACACAACGTATGATAGCAGTCTTAACTAATTATTTTTCTTTCAGAATACGAGGCGACTGATGCAGGCTGTCAGACAGAACTACACATCCTAGTTTTAGTGATGAAATATGCTAGAAATAAGAAACTCTATACTATAAATAGTTGTATGAAGTAAATGGTAATATGAATAATGAATAATGAAGTGTCTTTTTTGCAGATGATAATGAATGATGATGAATAGTTATATGAAGGATATGCTAATATGAATAATGAAGTTTTTCTTTGCAGGTGATGATAGTAATGAAGTTATGGTAATATGAATAATGAAGTTTTTCCTTGCAGATGAGAATAATGATGAAGTTTATATGTTTACTATTAGTTAAGAGATGCTATGTAGTTATTTAAGTATTTGTTGCAGTTCGTATTGACAGTATGTCTTATGTCGCATGGTATAATGACTGAATGTTTTGGAAAGGACAGCTAGAGTACATACATATTGAGTACACGTTTCATTACCTGTTAATTCGAAGTTCACTACTTTACAGCATAATATGCGTTTCTTCTTTCAGCTCAATAATCCATTTTGTATGTTTTCCAGGAGAAGCAATTCATGGAAATTAATGTGCTATAAGCCGTTAGTCACTCAAGTACTTGCATTTTTTTTACCCATTTGTGTGTGTCATTCATGAAAGTGATCACATATACTCTACTTGTTCATAACCTTGCTACAGCTGACTCATGACGAATGACGTTATTAATCCTTATTTCCAGCAATAAGTCAAAAGCAAATATTTTCATGCCCCAGCAATTAATTATCGATCTCAACGCAATGTATTGCTAGCACAAAAAAAAATAATAATAATAAAAAATACCAGTCCCAGCTATTACCAGAATACAACCAAATAATGCTACTAGTTTAAGATGTATTTCTAGTTCTAAATATAATGCAAATTTCTCAGATGTATTGAATCCATTATATCTATGTATTATTGGACCACAGACCTTGAGTAATAGTTACAGTGTGTTACATTTTAAATATATATTGAATGATGAGTTCTGAGTAATACTGAATGATGTTTTGTAATAATGCATAAATGCTATGTCAATAATTTCTGTAAATAATATTTTTGTTATACTCTATAAATGCTATGCCAATAATTAATTCTCATTTTGAATGATGACTTCTGAATAATACTGAATAATGTGAATACTTTGTAACTGGCCAATGAGTGCCAATAATTACCACAATCAAATGAGTTATGAATAGTGTTTTGTAATATTCAATACTTGCTACGTGTTTAGTAACTGGCCAATGAATGCCAATGATTACTATAATTAGATGAATTATGTAAATGCTATGCCATTAATTAACTCTTGCTTTGAATGATCACTTCTGAATAATGCATAAAAATGGTTTGTAACTGGCCAATGAATGCCAATATTTACTGTAATCAGATGACTTATGAATAATGTTCTGTAATACTCCATACATAGTACAGAAATGTTTAGTAACTAGGCAATGAGTGCCAACAATTACTCAAATCGTTTGATAGACTAGTGTAATTCTCAATGATGACTAGCATAAGACTTAATGTCCTTCACCTTCTGACCTAATTACCAGGAATTACTGCAATATCCGGATGTCCTGTCCATCCTAATGATCATGGAGCACTATATTTGGATTTTGCACTAATTCTACGTTGGTGCAAGAGTATGGATTCTACAAGAATGTGGTGTTGACACATCATGCTGTCCACCACCTTGAACGATGGAGATGTTATTATGGTCCTACTGTTTGGTGTACTTAATGTACTACCAAAATGATAACATTGAATATTAATACAACATTTCAGTGTCTTGGGTACACTGATTAATACTTCAGAGAAGAGAACTTCAGATTGTCTAACTTGGTGTTGTGCTTCTGTAGAAAGATATGGACTTTCAGTGCAGCTACATGCAACCTACTGTGCTACAACCATGATGCAATCCTTCCCTTTCGTTTCCTAGTTCTTGTAAAATGGTAAAAATATATACAGTGCGGGTGCACTTTATGTCATTTGTTAATATGTTTTGTACTCATTGCGTATGCATTTTGTCATTTCTTGATATGTTCTGTACTCAGTGCATGTGCACTCTATTTCAAAAATGGTTCAAATGGTTCTGAGCGCTATGGGACTTTACATCTGTGGTCATCAGTCCCCTAGAACGTAGAACTACTTAAACCTAACTAAGTTAAGGACATAACACACATCCATGCCCGAGGCAGGATTCGAACCTGCGACCGTAGCAGTCGCGCGGTTCCGGACTGCGCCCCTAGAACCGCTAGACCACCGCGGCCGGCACACTCTATTTCATTTCATGTTCTGCACTTGTATATATGTATATACTCTGTGACTGTAGACTTAGTTAATTAAGTAGATTATAGAAAAATTTGTTGCTCATGGCAAGTCCAATTGACTCACCATCGCTGCCAAATTTTTGGCCCCCCAGTGGAGGGTTATGTAAGAGGTCCGAGCAGATGTAATTTCGATGTATTGCTCATGCGCTGCCTGCGATATGCAAGGTATAAGAGAATCTCTGACCAGAGAACAGTGTTGACTGCAGTAGGAACTGTGTAACTGTAGCAGTAAGTTGTTGCTTGTGAGCAGTCTGCTCTGGTCTGGTTTGGTGTATCGTGTTGGCTGGGCTGGTCGTGGTGCAGCGATGCCGGAGCCTGAGCATTATTGTATAAGGTAAAAAAGCAGCCTCGCGCATATGTAGTAATGTTATCTCAAGTCCCATGTAAATGTTTTAAAAATCTCGTAATAATAATCTTTCTCATAAAAAATAACTTTTAACAACCATTCATTTCAATTTGAAGAATTTACTAATTTCTCCAATCCATGATCATCCCGATTATTACAAAAGACAAATCAGTTGTTTCCTTTCATAAAATGACAAATCTATCGGCCAGCATTGCACAGGGCTGTGCCAGAAAAATTTATTGTAAGAGCAGATATATATGCGTTATCCGACGACTTCATTGAGGTAAGAATTTTTCTTTTTTTTTTTTTTATTCAGAATGATCTTTCAGGGCCATGACGTAGCACTGCTGACGTCCAAAATTTACCAGGTTAAATTCACAGACAATTATTGAAAAGTCATAAGTGAGCGACAATTTAATTGAGAGGTTAGTTACATTGTATTATTACCAGGTTACTGAATTTATTTTTTGTTGGGACGTTACACTGAATGTGAACGACATAATTATAATTTTTACTGTTGAGAGGTATAGGAATTTTTCTGTTTTGAGGTTACACTAAGTGGGAACGAATTTTGTGGGGAGGTTACACCGTTTCTCGGGAAATGTGACCTGAGGTGTGAACAATCAACTAAGTCGGGAGTGCCCTCAGAGAGGGCCCCCACTAGAAAGAAGCGGGCCATCGGAGGCGCCGGTAATCCTGGGGAATACTTTCATAATGGTTTCTTCTACTTCTACAACTTCTGCTCACTAAAGAATGCTAGATGAGTCACAGCCACAGAAAATTCTTCCCTCAGTGCCGAAGTTCCTCGTAGTCACTCGGTCTGATGAAGGTCAAGAATTCTCAACAGTGAACCCTTTCATTATTCAAAAAGGTGTCGATGCAGCTGCAGGTCCTGTAAAGTCTTATTCAAGTTACTAAATGACACCTTGTTGTTAGAAACAGACAGTGCCCTCCAGGCACAAAAATTGATTCGAACTACATGCTACGCACCTTTCCTGCCCAGTTGGAAGCACACCATACTTTAAACTCATTGTGCAGGGTGGTTTATACCTGATCACTCGACAGATTATCAAATGAGGACATTCAAAATCACCCTTCTCATCAGGGAGTAACGGCCGTACATCGAGTAATGAAAAGGGTTGAAAAGGAATTGGTACTGACCCACACCCTCTTCTTGAGGTTTGACAGAGTTCAACTTCCATCGACCATTAAAGTGGGATATGAGATAATTTCAGTTCGACCTTATATCCCCAACCCTACGAGTTGCTATCTGTGTCAGAGGTTTAATCATACCAGCCAGCCGTGTTCCAATACGGCCAAATGCGTTGCCTGTGGCAGGGATGCCCATGAGGGTAACTGTCCACCACCATCCCCTCGGTGCATCAATTGTATGGGCGACCACGCTGTTTCCTCTAGTAATTGTCCTATTTTTAAAGATAAACGAATTATTCAGAAATCCAAGTGAAGGAAAAGGTGTCTACCTTTGCTGCTCGTAAGTTATTCGTCAATAGAAAGCCCACTGTGCTCCCACGGGTAAATGTAGCACTGTCCTCGCCTCTCCTCGTCCTACTAAGGAGGTAGCCACGCAGACTTGCGCTCTCACCTTTAGCGCCATGGTCGTCAGATCGGCCAGCCAAAAGATCGCCCATTCCACCTCTTCACTATCACCTGCTCACTCTAAGTCTCCACCTTCATCGGCTCCTGCTAAATCACGAGCCCCAAAATAGGGCATCTGGGCTTCCAAAAAAGAGCCTACTCGTGTAAATTTCTTATATACCCCGACCTCACAACCTTCCACTCCTCCTTCATCTCAACGTCCTGCTTCCAAGAAGGGTCATAAGAAACACAGTTCCTCTCCTTCTCCATCACGGCGTGTCTCTTCTACAGGCCACCCAGCAGTAGCCGCCCTCGGCCATCTTCCGTGTCGCTGAAACGCACCGCTGGCGGTTGATCAACCAGCCCATCACTTGCGGCAGGAGCTGCCCCCGCACAACCTATGGATCAGGATATTCTGCCTCTGACTGAATGCCATTCCATGCCGTCGGTCTCCGGCTCTCACCGGTCACTGAGTTGACGGCAACTGTGGTGAGATTTTTCCTTTTTTCGTCCACCCTATGTCAATTATCCATTGGAATATCCGCAGAATTCGCTCCAATCGGGATGAACTGTCACTCCTATTACGATCCTACACCCCGGTCATCTTCTGTGTTCAGGAAACAGAGCTACATCCCCAAGATTGCTTTGCCTCCCCTCATTTCCAATCAGTCCAGTTTCATCTCCCATCTGTTGCTGGCGTTCCAGCACACGGGGGACTTACGATTCTCCTCCATGATACTCTCCATTATCACCCAATCCGCTTACACACTTCCTTCCAAGCTGTCGCTGTACATCTTTCCCTTTCTGGATTCACCTTCTCTCTTTCTCTCTTTGTACCATATACATACCATCCTCCACACCAATGGCAAGAGCCGATCTCCTTCATCTCCTTGGTCAGCTCCCACCTCCCTATTTGCTGGTTGGGGACTTCAACGCCCACCACCCGCTTTGGGGATCTCCGCGACCTCGTCCGAGAGGCTCCCTATTGATTGACCTCTTCCACCAAGTGGATCTAGTTTGCCTCAACACTGGAGAACCTGCATTTTTGTGTGTCTCCACGTCAACCTACTCTCGTTTGAACCTTTCGGTCGGTACTGTTCGGCTAGCTCGGGGCTTTGAATGGTTCGCTCTTGCTGACACACACTCGAGTGACTATCTCCCATGTGTCCTTCGATTGCAGCCACGACTGCCATCTATGCGCCCAAGACGCTGGAAGTTTCCCCAAGCCGATTGGACACTTTTCTCCTTTCTAGCAACATTTGATGACCGTCAATTTCCTAGCATCGACGGTCACCCATGTTATGGAAGCTATTCTTACAGCTGCGTAACGTTCAATACCCCGTACCTGTCCTTCGCCCCGGCGCCCCAAAGTTTCTGCCGTGACGCAATCATATAACACTAGAACGAGAACATTGAACATATGATAAATAAAATCTGTTTATGTACTGCACCTGTGTGTTGTATTATACCCCCTGTTTTCTCATTTCAAATTTACCGCCTTCATTTGTATTTTACTTCGTCAAAATTTTAGGATAAGTAATTGCACAGGTGTTGCTCCTAGTAATTCCATCTTATTCATGTTTTATGTGCATTGCATTTATAAAGTTTTAGTGGGTATATATATATCCAGTTTACGATATCTCATTTTTACCAGCAGCTGCGTGGCAGCACCACCTATTGAGGTGATTCTGTATTAGGCGTCATTACTAGCACACGACGCTGTGGTGCATTACGCTTACTACCTGCGCCCCACCTTATTCTGTTACTCACTCCTGTGAACGGGAACGCGTTATGCAGGTCTTGGAGTCACTCACGTCCATCTAGAACGACAATATGATTACATTTCTGAGTATCCGATCACTGGTGAATTTTCTTATCTGCTTTTACTATTTTATATTTCTAGTTTTTACTGAGTTTAACGAAGGCGATGTTGGCCTGATATATTCGACGATGCCCTTTGGCTACACTGACTAAAGGATCGTTTCTACGAAATACCAAATTAAGGTATTTGCTCTTTCCGTATTTGATCTGTTTATACATGCTTTAAGGTTATCCAAGTCTCCACAACGCGAAAAAATGGTTCAAATGGCTCTGACCACTATGGAACTTAACATCTGAGGTCATCAGTCCCCTAGAACTTAGAACTACTTAAACCTAACTAACCTAACGACATCACACACA
Organism: Schistocerca nitens; assembly: GCF_023898315.1. Taxonomy (NCBI): domain Eukaryota; kingdom Metazoa; phylum Arthropoda; class Insecta; order Orthoptera; family Acrididae; genus Schistocerca; species Schistocerca nitens. The sequence goes on from NC_064618.1 coordinate 820,244,067, forward strand.
TCCATGCCCGCGTCAGGATTCGAACCTGCGACCGTAGCGGTCCCGCGGTTCCAGACTGAAGCGCCTAGAACCGCTCGGCCACAACGGCCGGCTCTGCATAACGCGATCGCGATTCTTAAATGGCTGTGTTTGTTCTGTGCAACCGAGACTGTTTTTAACGAATAATGTCTTATTGCGTTTATTGGTCACCTCCACTACCGACACAACAGAGAAAGCTGAAACACTCGGAAGAACAGAAGGTCAAAGGCATCCGGGCAAATCAAAAGGGTGGCTAGAACACAACGGTGAAAGCACCAGAAGGACCCCGGAAGAAATGAGGAGGAGTGCGTGGAGGGAGGCCATTCATCACGTCACCAGGAATCATGGAGCATGACAACAACAAAAATTGTTTTATTTTGGTTTGTTTAAACGTTCTGCCAGTCACTCTGACGCATTTCTTACGAGGTGCAGCTTTTGGTACGGACGCAAAGGTGTGCACGGGGCGTGTTTGCAGAAAGCTGTCGGCGTCTGTTTCCGCCGCCGTCCTCGGAGGAGCGCGGCCCTCGGCGGCTTTCGCTGCTCCCCCTCCCCTCTCCCCCCCCCCCCCCCCCCCCACTGCCCCCTCCGCGCCCGCGGTGGACTCTGCGGCCCCGCGCCAGCCAGCCAGCGACCAGACCCGGTCTGACCGCAGCGTAGCGCGCTCCGCAGCCGCCGCCTGCGACCCCAGCACAGACACCGGCCACGTGGACCGCGCCACCGACACACGGCGACGCCGACAGCGCCCGCTCTCACAGGTGAGTCTCCCGACGGTGCGTCGTCTGCTCGCGTGTGATCAGTGCGTCGCCTCGTCGAGTGGCTCTGTGGGAACGCGTATACCGTTTCTTCGGCTGACGGTGCACGCAATCGAGAGGCTGCCCTGCCGGGAAAGACACCGCGCTGTGACTGTTCTATCCGTAGTGCTGCGACTTCTGAAATCGTCGAAAGGCGAAAATGAAATCGTGTAGCTCCTGTTGCTCGGGGCATAGTGTGCCCGAGATACGGGTACAGTACCGTTTGGAGTACAGGTGCAGTGGCTGCTGTTACAGTCTGATGCGCATCTAGACAGCTAGCGGAAGGAACTTAACAGTAGTTGGCGGCGTTTCTCGTGAACTGAAGCAGCGGGAGCGACAGATCTGTGTAACTTTCCCGGAGCTACGTAAACACAAACACAGCGCCCTATCGTGGAAAGTGCAAACGTCGCAAGAAACGCATACCCCTATTTCCGGCTATCCGCCCGTATACCTTAACAGCGAAATACTGATTTCTTGTCTCTGTCTATTTTAACTTCTCCTCCCCGTTCTCTCTCTCTCTCTCTCTCTCTCTCTCTCTGTGTGTGTGTGTGCGTGTGTATGCGTGCGTGTGTTTTCACTTTACAATAACAGTTCAAATGGCTCTGAGCACTATAGGACTTAACATCTGAGTTCATCAGCCCCCTAGAATTTAGAACTACTAAAACCTAACTAACCTAAGCACATCATACACATCCATGCCCGAGGCAGGATTCGAACCTGCGACCGTAGCAGTCGCGCGGACACTAACAGTTTCTTCATAAAATTCTGCGTAGTTCTTAAGCACAGTGCCTTTCTTTTCTCCACGTTGACGGGAATTTAGTATTTTCAACGCAGAGGTAATTGAAAAGATCCATAGGCCATTGAAAGCACCGAGGTCGTCAGTGCAACATTGTACTCCCTGTCTGACATGTTATGTACCTGACGTACTTGGACGGAGGCAACGAAGGCTGGGTTTAACATCGTGTGAGACGGAGCACAAGCTCGTTTTGGTGAAGGCAGTCGCCTCTGCCTTTCGAAGGAACGGTCCTCGCATTCGCCTTAAGCGATTTAGGGAAATCACGGAAAATCGAAATTTGAGTCACGCAGACGGGAATTTAAACCGCCGTTCACCAGAACACGACTGGAGATTTCAATGCACGGTTCCGAAACGAACTCAGTCCGAATAGACTGCTGTATAGCTCGCGGTGTTATTTACTGTTATCTCACCGGAATCCAGTTAATTAGATTTAAGTGAATAATGTGAAGCCGGCGGGTGTGACCGAGCGGTTCTAGGCGCTTCAGTCTGGAACCGCGCGACCGATACGGTCGCAGGTTTGAATCCTGCCTCGGCCATGGATGTGTGTGATATCCTTAGGTTAGTTGGGTTTAAATAGTTCTAAGTTCTAGGGGACTGATGTCACATAATGCTCAGAACCATTTCAATAACGTGAATAAACAGTATGGGGGAAATATACTACCCGTTCTGTAGATGTCGCTATAGTACACGAATTTTCGACGGAGGACGCTCAAACGAAGTGAAGAACGCCCGCTACACAACCGAATCACACGTAGGTATTTGTTCTGGCGTCGATGAGTAGCCTTTTTCTCTCTTCCTTTCGCCGACCGTGAGAAACAGTGTCAGAGAAAGCTATAGGTCTGGGAGGGGGGACACTCGCAATTGACTTAAAGCTGTTCGCAAGTTTACGAGGCGTCAGCGGCGAAGGAGAAACAAAAAGGAAAAAGGAAGAAAAAAACTGCAGGGAGAGGGAGAGAGACGCCGTTCACGCAGCGGCCTTGGACATTCCTGCGTTCGGCCTTCACTGATGAGGAGTGCGCTCGGCGGTGACCGGCGCGATCCACTAATCACGGCCGGCCGCTCCACTTTCCAGAGGGACGGAGAAACCTGCCTCTGGAAACACAAGTGCGCCGCGCCGCCGCTGAAGGTGCGCCCGGCCATACGTACCCGCTGGCTCGCCTCCCAAGCCTCTCAGCCAGCGAAGCGGCCAAGTGCTGCTTCACTATACTGAGCGAATCACCTACAATTTGCGCCCCTTTTATTTCGCGAACCGTGGAAAGGTATCGGAACGAGGTTCTCCACGTATGATAGTAGACAGAGAGACACGCAGTTCTGTTGCATGTACAGTGAGGTGACAAAAGTCGTCGGATACCTCCTAATATGGTGTCGGGCCTCCTTTTGCACGGCGTAGTGTAGCGACTCGACCTGCCACGGACTCAACAAATCGTTGGAAGTCCCCTGCAGAAATACTGAGCCATGCTGCCTCTATAGTCGTTCATAACTGCGGAAGTGCTGTTGCAGGATTTTGTGCGCTAACTGATATCTCGATTATGTCCCATAAATGTTCGGTGGAATTCACGTCAGGCGACCTGGGAGGCCAAAGTATACGCTCGAGTTGTCCAGAATGTTCTTCAAACCAGTTGCGAACAATTGTGACTCGGTGACATGGCACATTGTCATCCATTTAAATTGCGTTGTTGTTTTCTGCGAACAAGAAGCCGAACATAACCATTTACAGTCAGTGATCGGTTCAGCTGGACGTGACAGCCCAGTCCATTCCATGTGGTGTGGCAGGTGGCAGTTGACGCTAAATAACGAAAAGTGTAAGGTGATCCATATGACTTCCAAAAGAAATCCGTTGGAATTCGATTACTCGATAAATAGTACAATTCTCAAGGCTGTCAATTCAACTAAGTACCTGGGTGTTAAAATTACGAACAACTTCAGTTGGAAAGACCACATAGATAATATTGTGGGGAAGGCGAGCCAAAGGTTGCGTTTCATTGGCAGGACACTTAGAAGTTGCAACGAGTCCACTAAAGAGACGGCTTACACTACACTCGTTCGTCCTCTGTTAGAATATTGCTGCGCGGTGTGGGATCCTTACCAGGTGGGATTGACGGAGGACATCGAAAGGGTGCAAAAAAGGGCAGCTCGTTTTGTATTATCACGTAGTAGGGGAGAGAGTGTGGCAGATATGATACGCGAATTGGGATGGAAGTCATTACAGCAAAGACGTTTTTCGTCGCGGCGAGACCTATTTACGAAATTTCAGTCACCAACTTTCTCTTCCGAATGCGAAAATATTTTGTTGAGCCCAGCCTACATAGGTAGGAATGATCAACAAAATAAAATAAGAGAAATCAGAGCTCGAACAGAAAGGTTTACGTGTTCGTTTTTCCCGCGCTCTGTTCTGGAGTGGAATGGTAGAGAGATAGTATGACTGTGGTTCGATGAACCCTCTGCCAAGCACTTAAATGTGAATTGCAGAGTAATCATGTAGATGTAAACACAGCCCACACCATTATGCAGCCACCACCAGCTTGTACAGTGCCTTGTCGACAACTTGAGTCCATGGCTTCGTGGGGTCTGAGGCACACTCGAACCCTACCATCAGCTCTTACCATTTGACATCGGGCTCGTCTCACTTGGCCACTGCTTTCCAGTCGACTACGATCCAACTGATATCATCACGGGCCCAGGAGAGGCGCTGCAGGCGATGTCGTGCTGTTAGCAAAGGCCTCGCGCCCGTCGTCTGCTGCCATAGCCCATTAACGCTGTATTTCGCGGCACTGTCCTAACAGATACGTCCGTCGTATGTCCCACATTTATTTCTGCGTTACTTTACGTAGTGTTGCTTGTCTGTTAGCACTGACGACTCTACTCACATCCTGCTGCTCTCGGTCGTTAAACGAAGGCCTTCGGCCACTGCGTCGTCCGTGGTGAGAGGCAGTGCCTGAAATTGGTAGTCTCGGCACACTCTTGCCTCTGTGGATGTCGAAATATCGAATTGCCAGCGATTTCCGAAATGAAATGTCCCATGCGCTCAGTTCCGTGTTCAAAGTCGTTAATTCGCGTCGTACGAGCATAATCACGTCGGAAATCTTTTCACATGTTTCACCTGAGTACAAATGACAACTCTCTCAATGCACTGCCCTTTTATACATCGTGCACGCGATACTACCGCCATCTGGATATGTGCATACCGCAATCCCACGACTTTTGTCACCTCATTGTATAATCGACTTAACTTCTACATCGACCAAGATACTGAAGCGAGGCTGTCGTGCCAGGCTCCGTCATTGTCTTGAGGCTTTCGACTGTTTTCCTATTTGACCAAAATCTGTTCGCTTCAGACTGACAAGGGAACCTCCCCATCGCACCCCCCCTCAGATTTAGTTATAAGTTGGCACAGGGACAGACCTTGAAAAACTGAACACAGATCAATCGAGAAAACAGGAAGAAGTTGTGTGGAACTATGAAAAAAATAAGCAAAATATACAAACTGAGTAGTCCATGCGAAAGATAGGCAACATCAAGGAGCGTGCTAGCTTACGAGCGCCGTGGTCCCGTGGTTAGCGTGAGCAGCTGCGGAACGACAGGTCCTTGGTTTAAATCTTCTCTCGAGTGAAAAGTTTAATTTTTTATTTTCAGATAATTATCAAAGTTCAGGCACTCACACGTCATCAACTTCGCTCTCCAAAATTCCAGGACATGTTCAGATTTGCTTGGACATATACAGGATTTGACGGTCTACGCACGGAAACATTTGAAAACGTAAAAAACATACGTTTTGACAGAGCACAGGGAAAACTGTGCGACTGTGAAACTGTTGCATTCATTTGATGCAGTTTATGTGACAAACTCTTATGTTTTCATCACTTTTTTGGGAGTGATTATCACATCCACAAGAAAACCTAAATCGGGTAAGGTAGAAGAATCTTTTTACCCATTCACCAAGTGTGCAAGTTAGGTGGGTCGACAACATATTCCTGTCATGTGACGCACATGCCGTCACCAGTGTCGTAAAGAATATGTCAGACGTGTTTTCCTGTGGAGGAATCGGTTGACCTATGACCTTGCGATCAAATGTTTTCGGTTCCTATTGGAGAGGCACGTCCTTTCGTCTACTAATCGCACGGTTTTGCGTGCGGTCGCAAAACACAGACACTAAACTTATTACAGTGAACAGAGACGTCAATGAATGAACTGACAGATCGTAACTTTGCGAAAATAAAGACAGAAATTTTCACTGGAGGGAGGACTCGAACCGAGGACCTCTTGCTCCGCAGTTGCTCACTCTAACCACGAGACCACGGCGCTGATCAGCTAACATTGTCCTTTATGTTGTCTGTCTTGCACATGGACTACTCAGTTTGTATATTTTGCTTATTTTTTCATAGTTCCACACAACGTCTTCCTGTTTTCTCGATTGATCTGTGTTCAGTTTTTCAAGGCCTATCCACTGTGTCAACTTATAACTAAATCTGAGGGGGGTGCGATGGGGAGGTTCCCTTGTGAGTACGTACACACATTTGAAATAATTTGCAAACCGTTTCTGATATGCTATAAGTTAGCATATAGTTCCATTCATACTACTCATAGCTGACTTTGAATCACTGTCGTGTAAATTAGGGCCAAGAATAATTACCTTTAATCTTACATTAGTAGCGTAGGCCCATCATCTTGCTGCATATAACGACAGAGACTGGAACGGAAATCGCACTTGGCAGTGCTTACACGGCAATAGCCAACCCGGGCCGCCTTCCCATTCACTTTCAAGCCACCTCCACTATACCTCTGCGAAAACTTTTGACGTCAGAACTGACAAGCGTTATAACGCTGCATGCTGCTCGTCTTTTCAGGAACTTTAGAATACTGTTAAAAGATGTGTAGTGTTATTACTCATTTAAATCATGCTTGCTTCAGTATCTCGGTTGATACAAGACTTAAATGGACTGAACATGCAACAAAATTACTCTGTACTATCATATCCCGAAATCCTCTATTTCGATACCTTGAACGGCTCACGAAATAAAAAGGGTACAAGTTTTAGGTCATTCAAGCTGTATGACGAAATCGTACGACTCGTTGCATTCAGCTAATGGCCGTTTCCTGTTCAAAGCGGCAGTGGGGAACTGTTCTGTGGGAGAAGATCTGCTCACCTCTGCAACAGTTTCCAACGATGGCGAGGAGAAAATTTCTCTACTTGACACAGATACGGTGATGATAGCAATACAGTGTTAGCTCTTTTTACAGTGGTACATGTTGCGTAATAGCATATTTATGTTACGTGTTAACTCGATCTGAGAAATAATCTCGTTTATGTAGCTTTTTCGAATAATCGTACTGTGAATGTTTCCTACTGATAAAATAAGATACATGTCCGTGTAAAACTCACTCTCTCTTATACGACTTGTCGCCACCAAAGTTGGTAAAGCTTTATATTAAGACAGGTTCTTCTTATTCGGTAAATGGATAGCTGAAATCAAACGTTATCGCAGTTGTCTTCCATATCGTACACGTCAAGGAAGTTCCCTAAAAGATGGCTTTAGACAAGAACTGCGAGAAGATGCACAAAATTATATTTAACAAAGCGATCAAAGGTTCGTGATTTACCTCATGCTATGAGCATATCAAGAGAGGGATAAAAATACATTGTAAATGCAGAGCTATCTCTGACGGAGCTTTTTACTAATGAGGTCACTTTCACCTGATGTAAACTCAGCGGTAAATTTCGCAGCAATGTGTGGATAGTTTTGAGAAGAAACCTAGTGATACAGTGCGCGGACTTGTTACTGTGGATTAGATTTGCGTACACCGCTTCAGAAATGGGATAACTTTCAAAGCAAACGACGCCAGAGGCTTCGCATTAAAGAATAATATCGTCTGCTGAAGAGGTCACAGCTAGCGTTTTCTGGAAAGCAGATGGGAGTCTTCTTCTTGATTTCCTCGCGAAGACTAAATTCTGCAAATAGCATACAAGGCGTATACAGCAAATGGATAAAATAAAACCGTGAAATCGTGAGTAGAAGTCTCGATTAAAAGAGTAAAATAAATGATTTTTCATTAGGACAGTACACGTGGCCATAGAGACTTCTAGACGATAAAGAAACCCTCGGTTTTCAAACAGCAATTAATGGAATATGCGCTCTATTTAACAGAGTTGATATCTCTTACTTCCTGCGAGAATGTTGGACAAAAGGCGTGAGGTGAAAGATTTCTATGGCGAAATATGAGTGAATTTTTTTATCTGAATAACACAGGTGTCCACGGCCAGGCTGAGAACTACTTCTGCTGCTCATGTAATGAGACAACAGTTCTGGTCTTTGCTAAGAGAACTATTTACCGTCACATGGGTTTTCTATTCATTATCTATTTCTGTCGGATTGCACCTATGAAACCGTGACCATAAATAGTGCATTCTTGAGAATAGAGGAAGGAGTACATCTTCTCTGTTTGAATATTAATATTTATGACTATGGAGCATGTAGTAAAAAATGCTGGGTGCAAAGGAACAGTAGATTCTTGAAACTTTCTTGTCTGTTATTTGATCTTCAGTGAGAGCAGTAATATTTCTGCAGACTGGTTTATATTACCTTTTTCGAACACTTGCTAATCACACTGTATAACGTTTGTTGTGAAATTAAAGTTTTTTCCCTTTCCAACTTAATTACACGACAAAACAAATTTTACGCATGACATGTCTTCTTTCCTGAAAATACTTTCGATGATAGAAGTTAACGCTTCTTAATAACTTATTTAACAGTCATGATTGCGTATAGTTACTTTATAATCAGTTTGCTCTGAATAAGACTATTATGAAGCTGTTGGGTAAACACGTTTGCATATGCTTTTGTGGTGTGTTGCTTGGGTAACAATATTAAAAAATGGCTCTGAGCACTATGGGACTTAACATCTATGGTCATCAGTCCCCTAGAACTTAGAACTACTTAAACCTAACTAACCTAAGGACAGTACACAACACCCAGTCATCACGAGGCAGAGAAGTAACAATATTATCAGAGTTTCTTAAATCAGATTTAAATATAGAAAGCAGAACAGGAAACAGCAAAGAATTTTTAGTTTCCACACTTTCATTAAGATATGCAGCCTTCCAGTTGCTAAGATACAGTATTTAGATCGCCAGTAGTAATGTGAACCAACAGATACAATAAACACTAAGCTAAAATATTTAAATAGCGAGTAGTAATCTGAAGCGAAATGCGCAATGTAAAACCTAAATTGCCTTTTCTTTGTCCCATCCAGAAAAGCAACTTCCGGCTCTTATCTCAGAAGATAATGAGTAATTAGCCTGGTCGCTCTATGATGGACTGGTTTGAACCTACGGAAGGAATCGCCTTCTCGTGAATAGCAGTCAGTTTTCTGTTGACTTTGAGATTAATTTTGTTTTGATAACATCCTAAGGGTGTAAGAAAATATAGTGGTGGCTTTTCATTGCGGACCCATCGCTTCAGCGTTGGTTGTAAATATTTAAGTGCATCAGCAGTTTCGAGAATACTGTTCTGAAAAATATGTTGTGTAATGAGCAATAAGACTTTCTTCTTAGATTAGGTGCATGAGCCCTTGCATAACTCTTCGCAGCATTAATCTGCTGTTAGAATTCGACGTGTTGGCTCCTGCATGACTTTCTGTTCTGTACCTCCATATGGTGCGCGCGCGGTAATACAATTACGAATACGTTTTTGTTATGCTCATATGACACAATATGAATAGAAGACCTTCCAGCCAAAAAACTTCGAGACTGTTCCAGAAAGAAGAATCCTTCTATCACACAGGAGTTGTTCTGACTCGAAACTCGTCCTGTGCCGAGCAGACATTCTCTCACTCAATTATCCTTATATTGGGTTGTTTCTTTTGGAGCAAGGTATGTACCAGGATGACAACCATGGTTATAAGTCAGCAAGAAGAAACTATTTTTGTGAATAGAATGGCTACGAGTTATTGAGTCGCAGAGAGGCGTACTGTTAAGAGTGGGTAGGGCGCGAGTGCGGAAACCCAGAAATCGCCGGATCGAATCCCGGTGAAAGAACTCTTCCTTTAAGCTAGCTGTCAACCCTCAATGATGTGAAGATTCTCCGGAAACGACACGTTGCTCGGATTTCGCGTTAAACTGTGGGTCGCCATTCTCTGGTAGAGTTGGTGGGGTAGATTAAGGACCCGCAAGTCACCGAAGTGGCGTCAATTAAAAAGATTTCCATCAGACTGTTGAGCCACACGGAATTATTATAGTGTACAATTCAGGAAAATATTTTTTACTGGTGGATTGTTATTACATTTCCAGCTCAAGAGCGTGCTCAAAACTTTCCAAACTCGACGTTGTCTCAAATGCAATTGATACCCGAGTTACTTTTGGAGAATATAGGCTTCACAGTAGCCTTTTTACGCAACTGAAAAAAAGCAACGTGTTAGATACGACATTAGTACCATAATTTACCATGACTTATAAGCATTTATGCAATATCCGTGAAAAAAGCTTCACACCTGGGCGTTCTCGTATACTCGCTAAGTAAATGCAACACAGGAAAACAATAAGTCGTCAGCATACAAATCGCAGCACGCCATTGTGGCACTAATTACCAACCTACTCATCATCCCATATGCGTCGATCTTTGTCACTGTCCGTAGGTAGTCAATGACTAATTCATTTGCAAACGATGTCTCCCAGGGTTTATTACGAAACTGTTTACGGTTCTTGTTTAATATTGTGATTCATTGGTTCTCCCTTTACCTCAGTTCCAAAAATCCGTGTACTCCCTCCTGTTCTACTAGTTAATTTTAAAACGGACTGCAGTGTAGAAATGCGTGTATAGAATAATCGGAATTGTTACTAAAGCGTAGGAATTCTTCTTTTTACATTCCCATAACGTACGCTTGAAACAGACGTCAGCTATGAGCATGCATGTTACCTGTATTGATTCTTTACCGGTTCCTGCTTCAGAAAAAAACGAAAGAGAGATTGAAAGTCATGTAAATTCTTTTTTTTTTTTTTTGTGCATACTTAAAACTGAATAGTGAATTTACCGCTAAAAATAAAAGCGAGATAAATAGTAATTTCTTTTGAAGTCCATTTTATTATCACAAAACTCAGGTCAGTTCTTTTCTTACTGTCATGTAGCGCTAGCAACTGTATAATTTTGGAATATTGTTTAAGAGAAGATTTACTGAGTGAACCAAATTATACCATAAGAAAACAATTCGTTTCACTTGAGACATTTCAAAGAAAGGCGAGTAAATTTACTTCATATCAATAGTTCAGCCTAAAACCGCTGTCGTTCGCTGCCCTTTGGCCGAGCTCCATTTCTCAGCTGTAGGCTAATTTTTTTATTATGATACGAATGTTTCCTCTCACAGAAACTCATTAAGTTAACGTGTTTTTCTGGTTTTGGGCACCGACTGTCTTTTCATATCATCATATTATTCTTATATTATTTCGTTATGAAATGCATTATACCTTACGTAAGAATTTTTCTTGTGCATATGTTATGAACATCGTGTATATAATTCAAGTACGGGCTCACTCGTTAACTAATCTATAACTGGCAGTTGCGGTTTACGTTGGAGAACTGTAAACTTTTGATAGAAACACATTGTTTCGACCTTACATACTCAATATGTACTCGAACAATTTTTTTCTTTTTTACCACGAGTGAACCAGCTCTTCTTCATTTTCACTATTTCAGAGACAGGCTTCCCTTTTGCCTAGTGGCACAGTTACGGTAACTGATGAATGAGTGTTCTTTAAATGTCTTCTGTATTAAATGTTGTGGTGTTCTTCAATTATTACAGTAGCAGGGTTTAACATATGTACTATCTTTCCCACTGCTTGCAAAAGTTGTGGATGGGAACTGAACGGTCGCCATACCTCTTGTTTACGTTCCACCACACACACACACACACACACACACACACACACCGTAACTGGCGACTGGGTGCCATTCCCAGGAGAAAATGCGATACAGTCTTCGTGACTAAAGTGTGACACACACACACACACACAGACAGTCTTCGCAGCCGAAGTTTGTTCTTGTTGGCACGTTTTCGTTAAGTGGCTAAGGAGGTGTGAACAGACCGTGGGGCAGCAGAGCACGTACTGCTCGATAGCTTGTACGCATCGCGTTACTGTGATGCGGGTCAACTGAAAAGGAGCACTGCAGGCGACAAGCACGAGAACATAATGTGTAATGTTAGCATGTAACGACACTTTTTCTTTTCGCAGCTCTTGAGCTCGTAATTCATCGGTGTGGAATTCTGGGGTGTACTTTCGAATAGTTGAATTGCAGCTTTTGCTTCAAGTGAAAACGACATACTACAACGCTAGAACTCTTTTTCCTTTTTTTTTGTTTTTTTTTTGCATTGAAGAAGAATAACTGTAGCTTATTTTAAAGAACGTGAAAAAGCGAAAACAGACGAAAAATTTATTTTACAGAGGAAAGAAATGAAAATTCCGTTAAATCCATGCAGACTAAACTTTAAGGCTTCTTAAAATTGTGCTCGGCTATCATTTTGGTTGCAGTCCGTTCTACAAATATTCGTTCACCGAGTCATTCATTCGTCCCACACAACAATCAGGAGCCAAGCTAGGTAGTGTTACGTTTATGATCGTAAGGTGAAAATTTAGCAACCTAGCTGCGAAAAACTGTATCTTAGGTAAGAAATGAAATTATCTTCGACATAGTGACCACTTTGAACGCTGAACTTCATCTGTTTCTCCAGCGACTAGATACCATCACTAGGCGCGAATCTGGTATATAACTATGTATGCCAGCCTTGGCCAGCTGAGGACCATGTTCAAAACTAATAAGCTATCATTATGCTTTGTCCCCTTTTTCTTTCCTCCGTGCTCTTGTCCATTTTCTTCCCTTTCTTATTGGCACTGTCTTGTATTTGGAAACGTTCGCATGTCTTAATTTTGTTTCTACATTTTATTTTGTCTTCAATTTCTTGCTTATTTGTTCCATTTATTTTACATCCTCATATGTTTTCCTAAGCCAGATGGTTTTTCGACTCAACTTTTGAAGATAATATTCAATTTATCTTAGCGGTGTGCTACAACTAATTATTTCGATGTGCACTTAGAACATTAGACTCCTTTTCCTAATTTCAATTACTTTTTTCTTCATATTCTCATACTGCTTTTTACATTACTTAAACATCTCCGTGGATACGTGCAGCCATCTTACACAGTGTCATCGCAGTTGTGATGTAAAATATTCCGTATTATTTCTTCTCGTAAGCCTGTAAGGTGAGGTACATCATGCACTGTTACTGGTACATCATGCACCATTTCTCTCGGATGGTCAGATACCATACTGTTCACATTGTCGAGGTTTTCAGCTGAGGCTGAATCTTTGGGACTCCCGGCAGATAAATTGTCTTCAAGATAATCCAGCAGAGTCTGACAAACCGTCACCCACTCCAGATGACTTTTCGTTGGCGTTTAGCCGTATAAACCGAGGTATTTTATAACTGATCCTCATAACAGTTTATCAATTTGGACAAAAAGGAAAGGGGGATCAGAGACGGAGCCAAAGCTCGGACTGAGGGAAATGGTGGAGAAAGAAATCGGCTGCACCGTTTCGGGGAACCATCCCGGCTTTCACATGAAGCGATTATGGAACTCATGGAGACGTAAATCTAGACGGGTAGACGAGGATTTCAGCCACAAACGAGTGCAGTCTGTACCTTGTGGCACTGGGCCAGCTCGCTCGGTTCTGTCTGAAGGAATGAAGGAAACACACGTAACGCCATTTCTTTATAAAAAGAACGTAAAAAATTATTACGCACATCAATTTGAAACTTCACTTACGTTATTGTACAGCGTATACGAATAGAACAGAAACAACTTTCATTCATCAGCGCCATAAGTGTACCAGGTGAGAAATTTTCTCTTTGCCCTCGTAAGACAATGGGTCTGTATCCGGTAGTAGCGTAGCTGAGATCCTTTTCCGGCCACCCCGATGCAGCATTTCCGTGGTTTCCCTCGACCACTTCAGCCGGGGATGAGACGCCAAAGGAGGCCACGGGCGATATTCCTCCGTCTCTCCCCCTTCTCCCGTTGTCTAGTGCAGCAACCCCAGACACTTTGATGTCGAAATTCTATTATTTGTCATTATTGAAAAGGAAAAATATTCAGGCCTCTGATCCTTTACTACTACCTTCATTAGGGTCTCTATAATACTGCCCCGGCCGATGTGGCTACGTGTGGCGTTTCGCACGGAAGGCGTCGCGGACAGAAGTTCGGTGCTAGCGCGGCCGGTGTGCGGCGCGCGAGGCAAGCTACGCCGAGTGCTGCTCCGCGGATCGAACCGGAAACGTTTGTCTGAGGGCCCGGATAAATTCCCTGTACTGCCACAAGCGCAAAGTACTTTAAATCGAAATCGCCAGCCTCGCTTTGATACGCGATACAGGGCTGAGCTCGTCATAACTCCAAAGTGAATAACTGAAAGCCTTGTAGCGATTTAACTACTTTCGGTACACGTTCCGAGACGCGACCTATGAGCCGCAATATGTTCACCACTAAAACTTCTATTGCCGACATCCATCTAGTTATTATGAACTCCCACCGCTGATCACAACAAAGAGACGGGAATACAGTTCGAAGTCAACAGAGAAAGAGTCAAACATGAACACCGGACTCGAATTTGCACGGATACAATGGGATTTTTTGGTATCTGTTTCTCTCTCTCTCTCACTCTCTCTCTCTCTCCTCATCGGACAGTCCTCTCTCCCTGTTCATCAACACTCGCAAAAAAAAAAAAAAAAAAAAAAAAAAAAAAAAAAAAAAAAAACAAGAGAAGAAAGTGTACCTAAGCAGAATTTTACGCCCGTGAACACAATTCGCTTCCTCTCTGACTTCCGTAATGCAAGAAGTAACTTAGTTGTTTTTCTTTTTTCTAAAAAGTTTGCTTACTTTTCCTGTACGTGGCATCTATCCTTTGTCAAGACAGATTTGAATACAGTTAGCTTATTTGAAGTTACAATCAGTTAAACGGCTAGAAAAAGTTACATCTATACTAGTGGCCATTAAAATTGCTAAACCACGAAGATGACGTGCTACAGACGCGAAATTTAACCGACAGGAAGAAGATGCTGTCATATGCAAATGATTAGCTTTTCAGAGCATTCACACAAGGTTGGCGCCGGTGGTGACACCTACAACGTGCTGATATGAGGAAAGTTTCCAACCGATTTCTCATACACAAACAGCAGTTGACTGACGTTGCCTGGTGAAACGTTGTTGTGATGCCTCGTGTAAGTAGAAGAAATGCGTACCATCACGTTTCCGACTTTGATAAAGGTCGGATTGTAGCCTATCGCGATTGCGGTTTGTCGTATCGCAACATTGTTGCTCGCGTTGGTAGAGATCCAATGAGTGTTAGCGGAATATGAAATCGGGGGTTCTGGAGGGTAATACGGAACGCCGTGCTGGATCCCAACGGCCTCGTATCACTAGCAGTCGAGATGACAGGCATCTTATCCGCATGGCTGTAACGGATTGTGCAGCAACGTCTCGATCCCTGAGTCAACAGATGGGGGCCGTTTGTAAGACAACAACCATCTGCACGAACAGTTCGACGACGTTTGCAGCAGCATGGACTATCAGCTCGGAGACCATGGCTGCGGTTACCCTTGAGGCTTCATCACAGACAGGAGCGTCTGCGATGGTGTACTCAACGACAAACCTGGGTGCAGTAATGGCAAAACCTCATTTTTTGGGATGAATCCAAGTTCTGTTTACAGCATCATGATGGTCGCATCCGTGTTTGCCGACATCGTGGTGAACGCACATTGGAAACGTGTATTCGTCATCGCCCTGCTGGCGTATCGCCCGGCGTGATGGTATGGGGTGCCATTGGTTACACGTCTCGGTCACCTCTTGTTCTCACTGACGGCACTTTGAACAGTGGACGTTACATTTCAGATGTGTTACGACCCGTGGCTCTACCCTTCATTCGATCCCTGCTAAACCCTACATTTCAGCAGGATAATGCACGACCGGATGTTGCAGGTCCTGTACGGGCCTTTCTGGGTACAGAAAATGTTCGACTGCTGCGCTGGCCAGCACATTCGCCAGATCTCTCACCAATTGAAAACGTCTGGTCAATGGTGGCCAGGCAACTGGCTTGTCACAATACGCCAGTGACTACTTTTGATGAACTGTCGTATCGTGTTGAAGCTGCATGGGCAGCTGTACCTGTACACGCCATCCAAGCTCTGTTTGACTCAAATGCCCAGGCGTATCAAGGCCGTTATGACGGCCAGAGGTGGTTGTTCTGGGTACTGATTTCTCAGGACCTATGCAGCCAAATTGCTTGAAAATGTAATCGCATGTCAGTTCTAGTATAATATATTTGTCCAATGAATACCCGTTTATCATCTGCATTTCTTCTTCGTGTAGCAATTTTAATGGCCAGTAGCGTATAATGCTGCCACCTGTTGGAGCTTCATGAAACAATAGAGGGTCAAGTGGGAATATTGAACGACATCCTACATAAAATGCCGCATTTTTTTTTTTTTTTCAAACTGAAAGTGGCCTAGAAAAATATAGGTTGGATTACTTATCGAATCCCCCTCGTATTTCCTCTACATTCCGACTGAGTCTGTCAGAGAGTGTGGCTTTGCCGAGTGAGGGCGGGGCGTGGCTGGCTCGTGGTCAGCTCACACGCCCGAGTCGGTCTTAAGAGCACAAGGTTACGCGTGCCCGGCTGCCGCTCCTCGTGGGGCCCGCTCGGGGTTGATGCGGCCCGCCGCCGCCTCGCCGGCTGCCGCACTCGTGGCTCGCCGTGGCGCGCTGCGCCGGCGTCGCGACGTCGCCGCGTCCCCAGCTCACTTCCGTCTGGTCTTTAATAGCGCCCGTACGAAAACTTCCTCTCACAGATATGACACCCGAGCTCAGAATGCGGTTGCAACACGAATGGTCGAGAACATCTCAAAACAAAGGCAGTCAACAGCACTAATTCATGTCACGATTCCAGGAGTACCATAGTATAATAGGACAGCGGTCTCCAAACTTTTTAGTCCGCGGGCCACATTGACTCCTCCACGAAGTCATAAGGGCCAAGATCTACCTGTTGTTGTTGTTGTTGTGCTCTTCAGTCCTGAGACTGGTTTGATGCAGCTCTCCATGCTACTATATCCTGTGCAAGCTTCTTCATCTCCCAGTACCTACTGCAACCTACATCCTTTTGAATCTGCTTAGTGTATTCATCTCTTGGTCTCCCTCTACGATTTTTACCCTCCACGCTGCCCTCCAATGCTAAATTTGTGATCCCTTGATGCCTCAAAACATGTCCTACCAACCGATCCCTTCTTCTAGTCAAGTTGTGCCACAAACTCCTCTTCTCCCCAATCCTATTCAATACCTCCTCATTAGTTACGTGATCTACCCACCTTATCTTCAGCATTCTTCTGTAGCACCACATTTCGAAAGCTTCTATTCTCTTCTTGTCCATACTAGTTATCGTCCATGTTTCACTTCCATACATGGCTACACTCCATACAAATACTTTCAGAAACGACTTCCTGACGCTTGAATCTATACTCGATGTTAACAAATTTCTCTTCTTCAGAAACGCTTTCCTGGCCATTGCCAGTCTACATTTTATATCCTCTCTACTTCGACCATCATCAGTTATTTTACTCCCTAAATAGCAAAACTCCTTTACTACTTTAAGTGTCTCATTTCCTAATCTAATTCCCTCAGCATCACCCGATTTAATTGGACTACATTCCATTATCCTCGTTTTGCTTTTGTTGATGTTCATCTTATATCCTCCTTTCAAGACACTGTCCATTCCGTTCAACTGCTCTTCCAAGTCCAATCTACCTAGTGGGATTAAAGCACCCTAGCACTCCATGATCACCGTAATGTAAGGCTAAAGAAAAGATGAAATCGCAAAAATCTAAGGTTTTGGGAATAGCTAGCACTGAAACGAACAACGATTTTTATTTAATTATATAATTTTGATTGGTGGACGTACCTGACCGAAATTCTGGCGTATTTTACTCTGGCGAATTTCACCGACAAAAAAGTATGTTACTGCACATTCTTCACGAAAGCGTCCTCCAAAGTTAACGAAATCTCAAAATCATTGTTAGCAACACTATTACTGCACTACGTAACAGAGTATGTCAACGCATTGTTATTTCAAGCGGCGCAACAATAAGTTTAGTTATGTAGTCTTGTAGCGAGTAGCAGAGTCAATGTCGCGGTGTATTGGCCTCGAAACTCAATTGTTGGCAGTATTGGTACCACCACAAATATTTGGCGGGCCGGATACCGGGGATGGCCGGCCAGTTAACGCGGGCTGCGGGCCGTAGTTTGGAGACCTCTGTAATAGGACACAAGCATCGACGAGTATCACGATAGTTGCAGTACGGCTGACGTTTAATCATTGGAAGTTAAGCAAACACCTCTATCGGCTAAACCTAAGCGCTAGTCCTCTATATGTCTGCGGACAGAAGAAAATACAAACCATTTATTCCTACAACATCTTTGCAAATAATCTTCCGGTGTCTGGTCACCAAGCCTCCAAATTTTGTCAGCATCACACGATATAGTAATGTGTAAAATTCTGTACGAGTTCGTCAACCGCGCCAACATCAAGATGCAGCTCCCTGCACTGCTAATGTTGGTAATTCCACTGAAGAGGCAAAGAAACTGGTACAGCTACCTAAGATCGTGTATGGCCCCCGCGAGCACACAGAAGTGCGGCAACACGCTGTGGCATCGACTCGACTAATGTCTGAAGTAGTGCTGGAGGGAACTGAAATCATGAATCCTGCAGGGCTTTTCATAAATCCGTAAGAGTACGAGGGGTGGAGATCTCTTCTGAACAGCGCGTTACAAAGCATGGCAGATATGCTGAATAACGTTGGAGTCTGGTGGCCAGAGGAAGTGTTTAAACTCAGAAGAGTGTTTCTGGGGCCGCTCTGCAGCAATTCTGGACTCGTGGGGTGTCGCATTGTCCTACTGGAATTGCCCAAGTCCGTCGGAATGCACAGTGGACATGAATGGATGCAGGTATATCAGACAGGATGCTTACGTATGTGTCACCTGTCAGAGTCGTAGCTGGACGTATTAGGGGTCCCATATAGCTCCAACTGCACACAACCCACAGCATTACAAGGCCTCTGTCAGCTTGAACAGTCCCGTTCTTGCACGATTTTTTCCCGGCTTCAGCGATGTCGGAGGTTTGATGTTTTACCCAATTCCTGATATTCACGGTACACTCGTGAAAGGGTGGTACGGGAAATTCCCAAATTCATCGCTACATCAGAGATTCTGTGTCCCATCACTTCTGCGCCAATTATTAACACCACGTTCAAATTCACTTAAATCTTGATAAAAAAATGGCTCTGAGCACTATGGGACTCAACTGCTGAGGTCATTAGTCCCCTAGAACTTAGAACTAGTTAAACCTAACTAACCTAAGGACATCACAAACATCCATGCCCGAGGCAGGATTCGAACCTGCGACCGTAGCGGTCTTGCGGTTCCAGACTGCAGCGCCTTTAACCGCACGGCCACTTCGGCCGGCTAAATCTTGATAACATGTCATTGTAGTAGCAGTAACTGATCTAACAACTGCGCCAGACACTTGTTGTCTTATATAGGCGTTAACTGACTATATTCCATCGCGCTGCTCAGTATGATATGGAATGCTCACCCTATACATGCAAATCACTACGTACCTCGTATATGTACGTGTCTGAATACTGGAGTATCTATGCGTATGGTTGTAATATCCAAAGCTGGTTATTGTGTACTGTGCTCTGTCTAGATCAGTGGTCGTCAAACATATTTGCTTAAGAGCCAATACTGACATTGTAGTGCAACGCCTCAGGTGACGTGTTATAAGGTATGAATGTAAATATTTCTAACTGAAAAAGAAATTAATATATTGCAACTACACGTCCTTTTCTGAAGGCTTATACAGTGATCAGTTTTCCGTACCTAATCGGGTGCTGTGGTCTATGCTAACGCAACAGAATCCCGTGTTTGTTTTTTGGTTTTCGGGCATATTTTCTAGGTGTCTTCACCCCCTAGTATCTGAAAGAATACCAAGCCGTTGCAGCAGACTCTTTTCAATCGGACTTTTTCATTAGGCCGCATACAGCAGGAAAGAGACGAATTTAAGTAATATAACTTAGTTAATTCAAAATTGTCGCAAAGGTGTAGAATGGCGAATGATAGTTTTGTATATGAACTAGTTTAGAAGTCAATTTTATCTGTTGTATTGTGTGTTTATTGCAAGCAACTAACTTATTGGAGTGAACACGTGGGCCACTTCTGCCGACCACTTCTCCCTACCGGACGCCATGTCGCCATTAGTGAGCCACAGAAGAAACTATCAGACTGAAATAAATAACAAGGGATTACATTTGTAGACCAAGAGACGTTTTTTAACGCTGATATTGTAAAAAATTATTAGTCTCCATACAAGTGGGGTAAAAAGAATAATATAAGCGACATATCTTGCAACAGGTGACTCCAAAATAAAAACGTTTTTACTAAAAAATGACGGAACAAACTTCCTCTGTCAATCTCACTGATAACAATGGTGATGTATATTAGAACTAGTCTGACCACTACTCAGCAGACAGCGACTCTGTTCAGGTCAAAAAACATGTAAGGGCCACTTTTCCCGTCCTCGCCACTTTACCACGTCTTCACCTACCGATCTTACCAGTAATTCGTAACCTATATAAATTAATGAGATATATTAATTAATAACAATAATGGCAATAAGAGATACGATGACAAATGTTTATTAATATTCTGAATGTCATTTTTCTTTTACTTATTGCATTGTATTACAACAGCCTTAATTTGATTTCATATAACGTAGCATAAACATGGAGCACATCTCTGTAACGCGCATTCACGAATCCATGATACTTCCGTCTGACGTTTATACAATGGCTGTTGATCGGTGCTAGTTGTACGCGTTCGTGAATTGTCAGCATGGGAAAAAAACAATAGAACAACGCCCCTCTCACGTATACTAACCCCACAGTGGCCGCGCTACTTACCATTCTGTCCCTAACGTAAGCGGCAAACTTTACTTAGCACACAGCCAAATTCACCAAAGCCAATTAAAACTAAGCACACCTTAAAATACGAGGGTTGTCCAGAAAGTAAGTTCCGATCGGTCTCGAAATGGAAACCACTGGGAAAACCCGGTAAAGCTTTGCACAGATGTGTTGGGCAGTGTCTCTAGTATGCCGGTCAATCGTGTCGCTTCGCTCTTTTCAGTTTTGAGTGAACAGTGAGCACGTAAAGATGCGTAGGGAATAGCGTCTCCCCCCAAGTATGAGGGCCTGGTTAGAGATTTCGCTTGTGTCATGCAGCCCACATAACACAATTGTCGAGCAGTTCCTTCTTCATGCCAATTCTCGGCCGCACACTACAGGGGCAATGAAGACGCTCCTGCACTGTTCCCGATGAGACGTGTTTTATCACCCACAATCATCATCATCATCAGCAGCAGCAGCAGCAGCCAATTCAATCATTAAATGATGTGGCCTCTTCGAGTCGTGGATTCAGGTAGGCTTTCAG
Source organism: Schistocerca nitens (assembly GCF_023898315.1). Taxonomy (NCBI): domain Eukaryota; kingdom Metazoa; phylum Arthropoda; class Insecta; order Orthoptera; family Acrididae; genus Schistocerca; species Schistocerca nitens. The sequence continues at coordinate 820,265,236 of NC_064618.1, forward strand.
CAGTCTTCTCCAAGTGGGACGGTCTTGGGCAGTTCTCTGCCAGGTGTTACCAGCGATCTTCTTGAGGTCTTTGTCCCATCTGTCTGGTGGTCTTCCTCTAGGCCTCCGGTGCTCCCTCGGACTCCACTCCAGTACTAGCTTCGTCCATCTGTTGTCTTTTCTTCTTGCGACGTGGCCAGCCCACTGCCATTTCAAGGAACCTACTGTTTCTAAGATGTCATTAACCTTCGTCACAGACCGGATGTCATCTGCCCTTTTCCTGTCCTTTCTTGTATAGCCCAGCATTGATCTCTCCATGGCTCTCTGTGCTGTCCTAAGTTTCCCTTTTGTAAATGAGTTCAGTGTCCATGTCTCGCAGCCATACATCATCACAGGAAGAATGCATTGATCAAATACTGCTTTCTTCAAATTTACTGGCATTTTTGATCTGAACACTTTTGAATTCTTCCCAAATGCTTGCCAGCCAAGCTTGATGCGTCGATAGATTTCTGGCCTTATGTCTCCCTTCATATTTATAATCTGGCCAAGGTAGACATATTCACTGACCTCTTCTAGCAGACTGTCCTTGACCTTCACATCTCCAGCTGGGACCCATTTGTTGGACATTACTTTTGTTTTGGAAAGGTTCATGCTCAAGCCAACCAGCTGACATTCCGATGCAAGATCTGTAACTAAGTTTTGGAGCTCTGCGAAGTCTTTGGCCAGTAAGGCAATATCATCAGCAAATCTCAAGTTGGTAAGCCTTCTTCCATTAATTCTAATTCCCTTACCTTCCCACCTCAACTTTGACATAGCCATTTCCAATACAGCAGAGAACAGTTTTGGGGAGATGGGATCGCCTTGCTTGACACCCCTCATGATGCGGAATTCTTGAGTTGATTCGCCGATGTTAACATAAGCTGAAGAATTCACCCACAATACAGTCCGTAATTGGCTCCCCTTGAGTCTCCATCTCTACTCACAAGAACCGCTGGCTATGAAGACAAAATTTTTCCACAGACAACGAGCTGCAGACCAGTGTAGATAACTGACCGAAAGCACAGCCGGCTGTTTTCTATGACGAGGATATTGGAAAGTTGATACAACACTACGACAACACTCGAAGTAGGAGCGGCGAGTATGTAGAGAAGGTGGAAGGTGTACCTAACTGTTGCAAATAAAACATTTCTTAATGACCGATCGGAACTTACTTTCTGGACGACCCAGGTATTATTGTCTCTGTAAGTATTTTTGTTTCTCACTGAGCAAGAAAAATACACTGTTAAGACGTTAGCTGACGTTTTTGGATTCTGCTGTTAGTTACTAGAAGGATATTATTCCGCTGAATATCGTGGGCCGCAGTAGCACTAGACTGGGGACACATGCGGCTCGCGGGCTGTAGTTTGGCGACCACCGGTCTAGGTGGCGGTTATAAACCTGCACAAATACTCAGTTCTCTATCCGCAGCTTTCGAAACAGATTTTAAAGACACAAAAAAAAACATTTTATTGTTTCTTTAGACACATAGTCGTTATTATGGATTGAACTGGGAGTATCCCAGATGTGTACCAACAGCGATTTATGGCTCTGAGCACTATGCGACTTAACTTCTGAGGTCATCACTCGCCTAGAACTTAGAACTAATTAAACCTAACTAACCTAAGGACAGCACACACATCCATGCCCGAGGCAGGATTCGAACCTGCGACCGTAGCGGTCGCTCGGTTCCAGACTGTAGCGCCCGGAACCGCGCGGCCACTCCGGCCGGCAACAGCGATTTATCATTTTATATTGTGTCACCAATAGGATTTTTATAGTCTACTATCTCTGTGCATCTTGTGTTCTATTTTCGTCTTGTTTACTCGTTTCAGAATACTGTGGATATAAAACTTGTTTACGTCTGCCTCTTGTTAAGCCTATGTACCTTCGTACCAAGGTAGGGCTTAATTAATGTCTACTCTGAAATGTGAAAACAAACTGTAGTATAACATTTCCGGTGTTGAGGTGGCTGTAAGGGTAAGTTCCGAAAGCCAATAAATTAAAAAAGAAGATGGAAACGTACTTGCTGAACAGTATCACAGAAGGGCTTCAGAAGAAAGACATTTGACATACACCAGGGTCAGCAACACAGGAAAGTTCTCATCTGAAGGCAAATTAATAACAGATTAATAGAATTAGAATGTCTCTCCCACGACACGAAGACTATTAATATCCTTAAATGCTAAAAATGCTTGGAAGCGTCGTGGTGTGCTTGCTATGAGGTCGTTCAACGCCTGTGTTTGCTGTCCAACACATTCCTGGTTAGGACCAGAAGAATCCTGGATGGAAGCTGCGGCAGCTGAATGGGGAACAGTCGGTCTCGCAAAACGTCCCACATGTACTCTGTAGCGTCCGTTCGCAGACCTCGCTTATTAGTCCCACGATGAACAATGACGTGGCAGACCGTTCCTCTGTGAACAACTGGGAATCGCAGGAGGAGATCTTGCTGCTCGGAGGCCGGCTTATCACAAACGAGGTGATAGTGGAGAAAGTGAAGATCAGTTACTGACCATTTTTCCACATCTTGGTGGGCGTTTTGAAGATGGCAAAAGTCGCCGACCGCTGCGTTCCACGACTGCTCGCAGCCATTTAAAAATCCCGGCGAACCGAGTCGGCACGGGAATGTTGAAGCCGTGTCACGCCGATCCAGGTGTCTCATTTCATCATCATCATCATCATCAGCCAATTCAATCATTAAATGATGTGGCCTCTTCGAGTCGTGGATTCAGGTAGGCTTTCAGGAGTCTTCTCCAAGTGGGACTGTCTTTGGCAGTTCTCTGCCAGGTGTTACCAGCGATCTTCTTGATGTCTTTGTCCCATCTGTCTGGTGGTCTTCCTCTAGGCCTCCGGTGCTTTCTCGGAGTCCACTCCAGTACTAGCTTCGTCCATCTGTTGTCTTTTCATCTTGCGACGTGGCCAGCCCGCTGCCATTTCAAGGAAGTCGTTAGCCTTCGTCACAGACCAGATGTCATCTGCCCTTTCTTGTATAGCCCAGCATTGATCTCTCCATGGCTCTCTGTGCTGTCCTAAGTTTCCCTTTTGTAAATGAGTCCAGTGTCCATGTCTCGCAGCCATACGTCATCACAGGGAGAATTCATTGATCAAATACTGCTTTCTTCAGATTTACCGGCGATTTTGATCGGAATAGTGTTGAATTCTTCCCAAATGCTTGCCAGCCAAGCTTGATGCGTCGATAGATTTCTGGCCTTATGTCTCCCTTCATATTTATAATCTGGCCAAGGTAGACATATTCACTAACATCTTCTAATAGACTGTCCTTGACTTTCACATCTCCAGCTGGGACCCATTTGTTGGACATTTCTTTTGTTTTGGAAAGGTTCATGTTCAAGCCAACCAGCTGACATTCCGATGCAAGATCTATAACTAAGTTTTGGAGCTCTGCGAAGTCTTTGGCCAGTAACGCAGTATCATCAGCAAATCTCAAGTTGGTAAGCCTTCTTCCATTAATTCTAATTCTCTTACCTTCCCAGCTCAGCTTTGACATAGCCATTTCCAATACAGCAGAGAACAGTTTTGGGGAGATGGGATCGCCTTGCTTGACACCCCTCATGATGCGGAATTCTTGAGTTGATTCGCCGATGTTAACGTAAGCTGAAGAATTCTCGTAGATTTTCCTGAGCACTTCAATGTATGCTGCTCCAACTCCTTGCTCACTCAAAGCTTGGAGGACAGCTACATGGCTAACTGAGTAAAATGCCTTTTCAAAGTCAACAAAGGCAATGCAGAGAGGCAGTTGGTATTCGTTCGCTCTGCTTATCACTCCACTAATGGTCAGAATGTGGTCAATAGTGTTAAAATTGCTTCGAAATCCTGCTTGTTCTATAGGTTGGGCTGAGTCTAGGGTGGAACTAATTCGGTTTAACAAGATCGTTGTGAAAATTTTGTACAAAATAGAGAGCAAGCTGATAGGACGGTAGTTTTTAATATCGTGAATACTTCCTTTCTTGTGTATCAAAATGATCTTAGCCTTGTTCCACGTGTCTCATTTAGACGCCTGTAAATCATGGACGAATGCCAGGTGTATCAATATGTCCCCGACACAATGCAGAGGGAACGTGCAGATTCGCAGCCTCTGAAAATGGTGAAGGTCAGCCATCACAGGGCAAGGTGCTAACAGATTATGCTCATAAGATGAAAACCGTCTCAGGAGCATAGAACAGAACTCCTCCTCACGGGGTTACGACAGGTTGTGAATTCTAAGCGCTGTAGGAAGTTGTCCAAGGTACTCGTATGTACGTCATGCCCCGCCTCATTCTGCACTGGGCACAGTTATACATGCTGCTTCTTTTGCCTATCATGCCTCACCCTCGTGTTCTCGAGACATGGTCCGCAGTGACGTCTTCCTCATTCCTCGGATGAAGAAACCATTGTGTGGCATGCGCTTTCAGAATGACAACGAGGTCGAATGCATAGTGACCAACCGAGTCCTGCGCCAAGTCATCCATCATTCGCAGAAGTGTGTCGCACTGAAGGCTGGACATGAAGAGAAAGACCAACATCGTCGCCAAGTTCCGCAGCTTGATGTTTTCACTGTGACAATTAACCTTTATCACGAACTTTCGTGCTGAACGTTGTGCAGTCAGCTGTAAAGATGCCGGAAGAAGCTCTTCCCTTCTGACTTGCTACGAAATAGAGCGAGTGAGTGACAAAGAACTAAAAGCTAGAATAGCCTTAATGTTGACTGCCAAATTCTGATTATCCCAGTAAAACCCACAGCCTCAATTTTTTGATGAATCGAACTTCCATGTGTAAAAGTTCTTCAGCCATCTGATTACTTTACCAATGAGTTAATATCTTAAATATCTGGCGTTAAGCATCCAAGCGAGAAAAAAGTTTAGAATAGGTATGAATCTTATTATAAAAAATTAGGGGAACTGGCAATTTGAATGCCGTGAGAAGCGCTCTTCAAAACATATACACAGTTTTTAAACGCCCTACTTGTCGTTCTGTGTCACATATTATACCTCTTAATGATAAGATCTTAAATTTTTAAATGCGGTCAATAATTATGCGAAGTATTGAAAATCAAATTCTTGTTGCCCCTGGGAGCCGTTAGTAACATACGTAGGTCGTCCCGAGGTTCCGTATGCTTGCAGGCTTTCTTTTATTTAAGCCTCTGTTCGCTACAGGTAGGAGAAACCCTTAACCGAAGTTGCGACATTTACGGATGTCATCTCCGTCATCAGGATTTCCTTCCGGCGAGCTGTGTAGGAACTATGTGAGCGAATATGCTTCCATTGATTTCTGTCCTAGTATAGCTTTTCTCTCTCCAATGCATCCCACGCTACTCCCTTCATCTTGAGATCTTCCGTTAACCTAGTCTGCCCATCTCTCCCTAGCGAACCCAATCGGTCTGCACCAAAAATTCTTTTAAATTATGTACTCTTAATGGTTCCTGGTAACTTATTGAAAATATGCGTTGCTGAATACTGGACTCCTTTCTGGGCAAGAGTAAGTTATTTTAAATCTTTATGTCTCTCCTTACGTATTCGTTCCTGATTCTGTGTCTACTGGTTTTCTGCAGAGCTGATCCAAGAAACTTCATTTCACATGCTTGCATCTGATTCTATTCTCTCCTACTTATGAAACAGGTCTCCACACTATACGTCATGATTGGGAGGAAACAGGTTTCATACATTGTCTTTTTAACTCCTAGAAGGACTCCCTTGTCTCAGATTAGATTTCGTACTTAGTGAAAGAAGCTGGATCAATTTGCTGCTCCGTTTAAAACTTCCGTCACCGGATATCACACTACCCAGATAATTGAAACTTTTCGTAGATTCAGTCTTCTCTCATTCGAGTATGATGTTATAAGTTGTGGGTGTCCTCATCTTCATCGCCACTGTCTTGCTCTTACAGTCAACTTAAATTCTAAATTTTTTTATTCCATTAACCCAGTCTCCCCTGATCCTCCATTTTCGTCTCTCCCCAAATGGTGATATCATCAGCAAAAGCGAAGGCATTGAGGTCTTCATTTTCTACTTCCTTGATTTTTTTCATGATTGTGTCCATAATGTGTAATCAAGAGTAAAGCTGAAAGTTAACTGTCCTGCTGAACACCTCTCTTCGTCTTAACCCATTTTGATCTTTCACCTCCTACTTGTACAATGCTTTCATAATCTTCGTACTTAATTAATGACTCAGGAACATTACGTATTCCTATGTTTCACACGTTGGTACACTGTCATACGCTTTTTTCAAAACCAGGAACGCTGCTATCAGGTCCTTTCCTGTTTCACAATACTTCTCCATGAACTGACGGAGAGAAAAAATGAGGTCTATCGTTCCCCTGTTACTTCTGAATCCATGCTGTGTCCCTCAAATTGATGTTCTAAGATTTTTCTGAGTCACTTTTTTATGATCTTTTTCATTATCTTAAGGTATTATGTTAGCAGTGTGATTCCTCAGTAGTTATTTCACTTCTTTTTACTTCGTTTTTCAAACAACGGTATTACAATAATTCAAGAACAGTCTTAATCGCATTTATTATTGTTATAATACCACCAACCGGTTTCAACCCGACGTATGGGTCATCTTATGGGCGTTTACACCATTGGTCTACATAACAGTAGTGACACCACCAGCGGTCGACCAATGGTGTAAACGCCCATAAGATGACCCATACGTCGGGTTGAAACCGGTTGGTGGTATTATAACAATAATAAATGCGATTAAGACTGTTCTTGAATTATTGATTAATCATACTAATCGCTGCTTCTCTCCACAACCATGTTGTCCAAAAAACGGTATTACCATTCCATTATTCCAATCATCCGACATTTCGTTCTCTTTCCATATTACCTCCACATCTGACGTAGCCACTGTACTCCTTAGATTCCAACTGCCTTGATCATATCCGCTTTTAGCTCATTTACGCCTGCCGCCTTCCCACCTTTCATATGTTTCAGGGCATTTTCAGTTTCTGCCCAAGAAAACGACGTTATTCGTGCTCTACTTCAGTAGCTTCTGTGTCACTTTCTTGTTCTTTTTAATCATTGAGTAAGACTCCAAAATAGTTGTTGACCACTTCGCTGGTGCCTTCCATGTCCTTGATAATATCCCCATCTTCTGTTTCAATCGCTTTTAATATCTTCTCTACCACACGTTTTGTGTTTTGCTTTTCAATATACCATGTAACAGTTTTTGGTTCCCCTTGCCCTTTTCCTCTAGTTTCTGGGTGAATATTTCTCAACTCTTCCCCTTTTCTTCTTACACTGCTCTATTTTTTTGGAGTTCCTTCTGTCACTATTCCCCCTCAGGTGTTATCATCTTGTGCTCATGTTTTGGCTCCAGCCCTTGGTTCTAATCTCTTTTTTGAATCGCCATGTTTTTATTTCCTATACTGCATTCTTTAGTTGTATATTTCACACTGTCGTTCCGCCAACTGGTTTCTTCATCTATTACTTTACCTTTTGTTTTGCCGCACATTTGCACAGCACTACTGACTACTGATGTTCTAAACTAGTTCGAGTCTTCGCCCACACTACCATGCTCAGTTCTTGGCAATTGTTGAGCTACTAACGTTTGGAAACTGTTCTTATTTTCTTCCTCTTTGAACTTTCATTCACCAATTTTTGGCATTCTTCGTACAGCAATCACTATTTTAATCTTATAGTTTATATCAGGTACTAGTAACATGTTATCGCTATCCAAACACTCACTTGGTATAACTTTGATGCCCCTCACTTTTGCTCCAGTTACTTTGCCTGTTACCACATAGTCAATAACTGTGTTAAATTTGCCATCCCAGCCATGTCTAGCAGTCTTTTGGCTATCTCGTTTTTTGAAGAACGTGTTGTTGTTGTTTTGTTGTTGTTGTGGTCTGCAGTCCAGAGACTGGTTTGATGCTACTCTATCCTGTGCAAGCTTCTTCATCTCCCACTACCTACTGCAACTTACATCCTTCTGAATCTGTTTAGTGTTTTCATCTCTTGGTCTCCCTCTACGATTTTTACCCTTCACGCTGCCCTCCAATAGTAAATTGGTGATCCCTTGATGCCTCAGAATATGTCCTACCAAGTTGTGCCACAAATTTCTCTTCTCTCCAATTCTATTCAGTACCTCCTCATTAGTTATGTGATCTACCCATCTAATCTTCAGCATTCCTCTGTAGCACCACATTTCGAAAGCTTCTATTCTCTTCTTGTCCAAACTAGTTATCGTCCATGTTTCACTTCCATACATGGCTACACTCCATTCAAATACTTTCAGAAACGACTTCCTGACACTTAAATCTATACTCAATGTTAACAAATTTCCCTTCTTCAGAAACACTTTGCTTGCCATTGCCAGTCTAGATTTTATATCCTCTCTACTTCGACCATCATCAGTTGTTTTGCTCCCCAAATAGCAAAACTCCTTAACTACTTTAAGTCTCTCATTTCCTAATCTCATTCCCGCAGCATCACCCGATTTAATTCGACTACATTCCATTATCCTTGTTTTGCTTTTATTGATGTTCATCTTATATGCTCGTTTCAAGACACAAGACTAAAAGACTATTTATTGCGCAGATATTTAGAATTCCCTTACTGTCAGCATTTATTCTTCCATATCCAAAAGGTCCCATCAATTGCTCGTATCCATTTCAGCCTATGCCGATCTGAGCATTCAAATCCCCAATTACCATTCTGTTATCTTCTCTTACTTGGTCTTCCATTTCTCGGAGAAATTTCAGTTTTTATCCTCACTACGCCCTTGCTGAAGGACGTACAAATATTCAAATGTGCGTGAAACCTTATGGGACTTAACTGCTAAGGTCGTCAGTCCCTAAGCTTACACACTACTTAACCTAAATTATCCTAAGGACAAACACACACACCCATGCTCGAGGGAGGACTCGAACCTCCGCCGGGACCGGCCGCACAGTCCATGACTGCAGCGTCTGAGATCGCTCGTGCTAATCCCGCGCGGCGAAGGACGTACACTGGGGGTACAGCGAAACCATTCTTTCCCATGTTCACTCTGGCTTTCATTATTCTTTCGCTTATAAAGATAAGACCTGTAATGTGGTCAATGTCACTGTGAAACACAAGTCCCACTCCAAACGAAGCCAGTATAATTTGTACCCACATCTCAGCTGATTTGAATTCTTTCGCTTCCATTTGCTCTCACTCACGCCGAGGATATGAACCTTCCTCCTCTCCACCTTGTCTACAACCTTTTTACTCTTTTCAACCAGGTTATTACATTTAGAGTTCCCACTCTCAACTTGTTTTTATGTTTCTATTGAGTTCTGGTGTTTCGTCCTTCATCAATGGGCCTTGTCGCATTCGCCGGTCGCGGTGGTCTCGCGGTTCTAGGCGCGCAGTCCGGAACCGTGCGACTGCTACGGTCGCAGGTTCGAATCCTGCCTCGGGCATGGATGTGTGTGATGTCCTTAGGTTAGTTAGGTTTAAGTAGTTCTAAGTTCTAGGGGGCTGATAACCACAGCAGTTGAGTCCCATAGTGCTCAGAGCCATTTGAACCATTTGAACCTCGTCGCATTCCTCGGATTTTCTTCAGGCTGTAAAGATCCGTCATTCACTCCACGGGCACAAGGAGTGCTGTCATCAGATATAATGAATGCCCTCTCGTCAGTTCGCCGTCGCTCGTTACCGTGCCGGCGGTGGCGGCGGCGAAGGCCCGGTGTCGCGGGAACACCGTTATAGCGGAGGCAAAGCGCGGCGCGCGGGCCAAGGTGAGCCGCAGCGGCGGCCGCCCTCTACGTGCTCCCCATCGGCAATCACAGCTTACAGCACAGCCCCGCACTGTCTGCAGCGCTCCGGGCGTTTCCACTCCCCGCTCACGTCTCGCTGTGGGACAAGGCTTCACGATCTCTGAAAGCCACGCTGCTGCAACATACCTTCCTCTGCTGTAATCCATAGTGCATACCTTCCCACCTGTACCGACTCTGGAAGTGGTTCTCCGTTTGGTGTTACAGAGACGGACCGTAACTGATCCAACTACTTTCCGAAATCGTAGTAATATCGTAACTCTTTATCTTAAACTATAGCTGCTAATTAGCTGCACTAGAGCGAAAGTGCTCAGGCAAAGGCAGCCTATTGCAACAAAAAGGTGCCCCTTGCATCGAGGAACAATATGGAGACCAGACAGAAATTTATTGAGAGTAATAAAAAGGCCTAAAATCACTTACTTGGTCCAAAAGGGGATGCAATATTCAGGAACACACATTTTCAATAAATTGCAACCAACAACCACAGACTTGGTTTCAGATAAAGCACAGTTTAAACAGCATTTGAAAGACTTTTTGATAGGCAACTCCTTCTATTCTATAAATGAACATCTTAACAGGGACTGTTACACCAGCTTAAATAAAAATATATGTTACATTTCAGTTTTGACAGCACTTGATCACAACAGTCAAGATTAGGTATTTTGTATATGATAAATATATTAAAACTATATTTCATTCCGGCAGTGTATTAATTCCGTAAATATTAGCAGTTCCACTTCACTGTAATGTATTAACATATTTTGACAGTCTCCTGATCAGTGATTAGGGCAGAAGTATTATACTGAAATGTTATATTTTTTTGTTTTAGAGTTTCTGACTTCTTCCACACAAACGAGAATCATCTCATTTTTGGGTCTATGGAATGGAAACTAAATCTAATGTAATCTAATCTAATCCTCGCGAATATGCGATTCCAGTGTTCTTTGGCAACGATACTGTCATTGAAGGCCTGTTGGGTAAATCTAGAGTTATGATTTTCTAGGTAGAATGTGCCAACAGATTCGGTATATCCATCTTCTGTCTCACACAGAGGTCTGTAGATTAGAGACTCTTAGTGTACGCGGAAGGATGCAGACACTTTTCTTTCCTCCATATGCGAATGAAATGGGACAGGGAAAGGCTGATATTAGTATGAGGTGCCTCCCTATAATCACTATAGATTGTCTCGTGGAATACACAGGTTGTACGACGTTAGCGAAAACTGACAGCGGTGAAAGTGTACGATAACAGCAGCAAAAACGCTCCAGTAAACACGGGTCCGCCAGCGAGCCGTTTGCGAGATGTTTCATTTCATCTGCTGCACGATCAAGAAAGGTGTCCTTTTGGACAGAATCAGCTTGAGGCTGCGAGCAGAGAGTATGGTGGACCGGGGTTGCCGTGTAAGTAGTGACGGGAAAGTCGGAAATCTGGGCTGGACAGGGGTGCCCGGGCAGCCGAAGCGGTTAAGACGACCTCTCGCCTAAAGCGGGAAATTCCCGGCTTGGCACAAATTTTCATTTGTCGCTACTGAACTCATTTCAAAGACCGATTACAGCGGATGTCACAATTTCTACATCATTTTATCATGTATAAGCAGGGCTGTGGGATCAAGAAAGGTGTCTATTCTTTCGGACATGCCCAGAAGAACAGATACCACACATACGTAAACATGTATTTATCTGAAACTTCCTGGCAGATTAAAACTGTGTGCCCGACCGAGACTCGAACTCGGGACCTTTGCCTTTCGCGGGCAAGTGCTCTACCATCTGAGCTACCGAAGCACGACTCACGCCCGGTCATCACAGCTTTACTTCTGCCAGTACCTCGTCTCCTACCTTCCAAACTTTACAGAAGCTCTCCTGCGAACCTTGCAGAACTAGCACTCCTGAAAGAAAGGATACTGCGGAGACATGGCTTAGCCACAGCCTGGGGGATGTTTCCAGAATGAGATTTTCACTCTGCAGCGGAGTGTGCGCTGATATGAAACTTCCTGGCAGAGTCTCGGTCGGGCACACAGTTTTAATCTGCCAGGAAGTTTCATATCAGCGCACACTCCGCTGCAGAGTGAAAATCTCATTCTGATGTATTTATCTATTCTCAGTTCTAAATCGTAAACTCCCTAGCAGCTTCGATATTTGAATAACAAAGTTTATTCACTTTGGACAAAAACAAGAAATGTTCTTCGCGCTAAGACGTTCACTCGACTCGTGCCGTGCAGCTGGCGAGAGACATCTCCAGGTGACAGCAGTAATCCACAACTGCTGGTAGCCCTCCGGCAACATTGGTCCCCGAGAAAAGTGCTCTGCGTAATCTTGTCCCTGTCTCCCATATACGTTGCTGGGATAGAAAACAATTCACTGTGTATCTGTAAACAGCTTGTACCAACGTAATGTCTTGACCGCTAAACCGAGAGGAAGTGTATGAAATAGTAACTGTTACTGAAGAAGTTCTGGATTGAGCAGTCAGACTTGCGCAGCAACGGGTCTGACTCAAAACAGAAAGAAAATACAGAGAGCATCCTACGAGGTAATAGCCGGCGCTCCATATCTAGTTAAGCGATACGGCATTTAGCAGCAATAAAACAGGTTCCAAATAACCGTACGTGTAGATAATTGCCTCAAAACTGTCTGCGACTCACAGTCGTGCAACCGTTAAGTTCCCTTGCAGTACGCCTCCTCGTAGTATAAACTACCGTTTACTTCTGAGGAGAAGTTTGCAGTGTAAGCATCTGGACTCCCACTCTGCAGTAACCGGTTTCACTCGATTCTGTCGGTCCCTGTTTGTACTGTGAATTTAAGCGAATGTAATGATTTTCCCAAATAGTCTTTTCCAGATCGCTTAATGGTAGAAAATTATATCAACAAGAAATTCGTAGTGATCGGTGACTCATTTGGGGAATTCTTTAATTAATAACAAAATGGAGATGTTTCGTTCGGTAGTGGCAATTACCTATTTCTCCGTTTCCATCTCGGCCATTGCTCTGTGGATAATGGAAAGAAATACAGTATTTTAGTGTTTAACTTTCCGTTGACGACGACGCCATAAGAGACAGAACACATGCAGGGATAGGAGAAAGTTTCGGAAGCACACTGCGCTACATCATTTGTCATCCCAGCTTAAGTCGATATAGGGAAATCACGAGTAGCCTAAATCTGCTTGCCTGGACGGGGTTTTCAACGACGCTCTACAGGAATGCGAATCCAGTGCCGTAACCACTCTCCCTAACGTCTCCGCTGTTGACGACACACTGTGTGATTTCTGTTCCGTGAAGTAGCGCTGACAACATAAAAAAACAGTCCATGAACAGTTGAATTAAGTAAACATTGTAAACCATATTGATGGACGGTCACTGCTTAAATTATAAACATTGTAATAGAAAAAAAGTTACCTGCTGTGCGCTGTTAGTAACACTGGCTTCCATAATGAACTGTATTTATTAATGAGCGTAAGTAATATTTCCAAGAATCTCACACTGGCATTCTGAACAACGTTCTAATGGAGACCGTTCACAGTTACACACTATCGGAAAAGTGCATGTTTGTATCTACAGCCCCAATTTACTTGCAAGGGAACCTCCCCATCGCACCCCCCTCAGATTTAGTTGTAAGTTGGCACAGTGGATAGGCCTTGAAAAACTGAACACAGATCAATCGAGAAAACAGGAAGATGTTGTGTGGAACTATGAAAAAATAAGCAAAATAAACAAACTGAGTAGTCCATGTGCAAGATATGCAACTTCAAGGATAATATGAGCGAAGGAACGCCGCGGTCCCGTGGTTAGCGTGAGTAACTGCGGAACGACAGGTCCTTGGTTCAAATCTTCCCTCGAGTGAAAAGTTTTAATTCTTCATTTTCAGTTTATGTGACAAACTCTTATGTTTTCATCACTTTTTGGGAGTGATTATCACACCCACAAGAAAACCTAAATCGGGAAAGGTAGAAGAATCTTTTTACCCGTTCGCCAAGTGTACAAGTTAGGGGGACGACAACATATTCCTGTCATGTGATGCACATTCCGTCACCAGTGTCGTATAGAATGTATCAGACGTGCTTTCCTGTGGAGGAATCGGTTGACATATGACCTTGCGATCAAATGTTTTCGATTCCCATTGGAGAGGCACGTCCTTTCGTCTACTAATCGCACGGTCGCACGCTTTTGCGGTGCGGTAGCAAAGCACAGACACTAAACTTATTACAGAGAACAGAGACGTCAATGAACGAACGGACAGATCATAACTTTGCGAAAATACATAAAGTAAAATTTTCACTCGAGGGAGGACTTGAACCAAGGACCTCGAATTCCGCAGCTGCTCACGCGAACCACGGGACCACGGCGCTCCTAACCTCACATTATCCTTGATGTTTCCTATCTTGCACATGGACTACTCAGTTTGTATATTTTGCTTATTTTTTCATAGTTCCACACAACTTCTTCCTGTTTTTTCGATTGATCTGTGTTCAGTTTTTCAAGGCCTATCCACTGTGCCAACTTATAACTGTATCTGAGGGGGGTGCGATGGGGAGGTTCCCTTGTTAGTTTTCCTATGACTACCGGTTTTGGTCCACAGTACCACTCTCAGGCCATCCTAAGATCGAGAAATACGATTCCATGGCTCGAACAGTAGTGCAAGAGAAGTTTACAAAAATATTTTATCCTTTATGACAGCAAACGTATGGCATATAGCGAACCTTAACATGTGCAGGCAGTCTCTTACCCCTGGCACGGTTTCGTCACGCTTGCTTCACAGGTAGGTGTGCCGAATGCTACAGGAAAAGGTTAAAAACAGATATAAACAGTGGCCAGCATGATAGGAGTGCAGAGTATATTTCATTTAGTAAGTATTTTTTTACCTCTTAAAGAAGCCATAGAGTAAAATATATGTAAAAATAGCCAAAAATTTCAGACTAAGAATTTAAATAATAAAATACTCCCCATCGTGATACATTATTAAAAGCAAAATCGCAAATGCGTTTAGTCAAGTTTACATTTTACCACTACATTCAGATTGATGATCAGAACGATGTTTTATAGCGGTATAAACTGTATACAGTATAACGGTAAAATGTAAAGTTGGAGGTTCGAGTCCTCCCTCGGGCATGGATGTGTGTGTTTGTCCTTAGGATAATTTAGGTTAAGTAGTGTGTAAGCTTAGGGACTGATGACCTTAGCAGTTAAGTCCCATAAGATTTCACACACATTTGAACATTTGTAAAAGTTGGCTAAATATACTTGCAATTTTGCTATTAATCTGTTATTGCAGTGGGGACTATTTTATTACGTAATTTCGTATTTTCAGTTTAAAAATATCTTTTTAGATGTCTTTTACACTGTGACCTTTTTTAGAGATGTAATAATAATAATAGTAGTAGTAAATAAAATAAACTCTGTACCTATGGACACTTCTATGACTGCTGGCCGCAATTTAAAGCTCAAAATTGTCATTTTCTTCTAGTATTTGACGCACCTACTTGGGGAGTAAGCGTGATGACTCCGCGTCAGGGGTGAGAGACTACCTGTACATTTTAAGGTTCACTATAAGCCATACATTTGCTGTCATTGCAAAGTTCTCTTGCAATGCTGATCATAGGATGGCCTGAGGATGGTATTGAGTACCGAAACTGGTAGCCAGTATGCAAAATAATTAAACTGCGAATGTACACATAAACATACTTTTTCAGGACTGTATTGGTCGCTGTTACACCGGCAGTATGTCGGGAATATGTACCACAATACTGTTGTTATTTTTTTCGGTCATCTACCCCACGGTTGGTTTGTTGCAGTCTCCATTTCTGCCTCTCGCCACCCGTCCTCTACATTTCAGCATAACCGCTGAATCCTACTTTATCAACGGCAGCCATATAGCTAGACCTGCCTTTGCTATTATCTCCTGGCTTTGTCCATCCGGCTACAGTTCTGAGTCGTAACAGTCCGGTGAAAAAAGTGGAAATCTCACTTGAACGTTTCAGCTGACTTTTTTACGATGTAAAGGCCTAACTCAACTGTAGACCTACACTTTGTCCATCGTAAGAATAAACCTGATGCAAACAAACAGAAACGCGGTGATAGCTCAGCAGCCGTAGCATATGTACACTTCTGTTGTTACATTCTTGGAAGTAGGTCCTTCTTATGTATGAGATATCTGATTACTGTGTTACGTAAATGAAACTTCAACATATTCTAATGTATTAACAGTCATCAAAGTTCTTCTTAATAGTGCTATATAGTTTTTGTTTCAAAACTCGTGCACAGTGGCAGTCTCTGTATTATTGTGCTCTGACTGTTGCGCTGTTAATACGTACGAGGTGCGGCTAGAAAAAAACCGGACTGATGCTGGAAAAAACATTTATTTACAATTATTTACAATTTCATGTTATCTCCTTCAATGTACTCTCCTCCTCGGTCTCTACACCGCTCCATACGAATTTTCCACTGTTCATAGCAATGCTGCAGATCATTTTCGGTAAGTCCATACATTACTTCCGTCGCTTTTTCTTTTACTGCTTCAACAGTCTCAAATCTAGTTCCTTTCAAAGCTGACTTGACTTTAGGGAAAAGAAAAAAGTCACAGGCGGCCAAATCAGGTGAGTAGGGTGGATGATCTAAGATGGGAATGTTGTGTTTTGCCAAAAACGTCTTCACTGACAACGCACTGTGAGCTGGGGCATTGTCTTGGTGAAGGATCCATGACTTTTTTCTCCACAAATCGTTCCGTTTTCTCCGTACTCGCTCACGTAGGGTAGCCAGGACGCTAATGAAGTAATGCTGATTCACTGTTTGTCCCTCTGGTGCCCAATCAATGTGCACAATCCCTTTGATGTCAAAAAAAAACAATCATCATTGCCTTGAATTTCGATTTTGACATTCGTGCTTTTTTTTGTCGTGGAGAACCAGGAGTTTTCCAATGCATCGATTGGCGTTTAGTTTCGGGATCGTAAGTAAAAAACCACGATTCATCGCAAGTAATAACATTTTGTAAGAAGGTGGGATCACTTTCAATGTTTTCCAGGATGTCAGAACAAATCATTCTTCGGCGTTCCTTCTGTTCAATTGTGAGACACTTTGGAACCATTTTTGAACACACTTTGTTCATGTTGACACTTTCATGAAGAATCTGCCTAACACTTTCCTTGTCAACTCCTGTTAACTCAGACACTGCTCTGATTGTTAAACGGCGATCTTGTCGAATAAGTTTACCGATTTTTTCAATGTTTGCATCAGTTTTTGCTGACAATGGTCTGCCAGTGCGAGTGTCATCACTGGTGTCTTCGCGGCCATCTTTAAATCGTTTAAACCACTCAAACACTTGTGTTCGCGATAAACAATCATCGCCGTACACTTGTTGTAACATTACAAACGTTTCACTTGCAGATTTTCCTAGTTTGAAACAAAATTTGATGTTAACACGCTGTTCTTTCTGTACACTCAACATTTTCCGACGCACAGACAAAACGTCAACTACTTAAAACAGACGCCACGGGCAGACTGAGTGCAGGAGGCAGATGAAACTCGAGCAGTAGGCGGAGCGAGAGTCACGTGACAAGCCACGCGACTTTCAGCCTTATTGCATTCGTTTTATTGTTTCACCAGTACTAGTCCGGTTTTTTTCCAGCCACACCTCGTAGTGTCAGAATAGCTGTCACTGCTTCCTGCTCGCCCGTGGAAAATCGTTAAAAAGTCGAGCGAAACAGGTTGTCCTTAATGTTTTCCAAAAGTTTACAGAAAAAATCGGCTTTGAAGTTTTCCCAGGAACTATATTTACTAAAGTATGGAGTTTTTGAAAAAAAAAAAAAAAAGAATGCACAGCTGAATCGATGGCGTTGTGGAATGGCAATATGGTACAGTCAGTGGTTCATATCTCTCTTTGGTCTTCCGTTCTCTGCGTTCAATTTGGAATACCTTAAACTTAATTCATGAAATATGTGCTAATTAGCGCATTTACAATCATCATTTTTATGAAAAATGCAAGTATTCTTCGTTTTAAGTACATATGCACGCAAAATGGTAGTTTCCATTGCAAAAATAAATTCTAAGTTTCTGATATTTTATAATAAGGTTATTGAAATTAAGAAAACACAACGAATTAATTTTTTAGGATAAAAATGAAAAATCAGACACACTTTATTTGAGCTATGATCCCAACTTTGAGCACACCATACGAATACTGTATTTTTACAGTTGCCACCTGTACCGTTGCAGCATGAACTCAACAGAACTGATCTGGAGGCAAGTTAAGGGATTTGTCGCAATAAATAACAAGACATTTAAGCTGCCAGACGTACCGGAACAAACGCACGAAGCTTTGTCACACGTCACTGCCGGACGCTACGGGATACAGAACGGCACATCGTAAAAGAAGAGTAGAAAATGAGGCTCTAGGGTGGCTCCAAAAAAATGGCTCTGAGCACTATGGGACGTAACATCTATGGTCATCAGTCCCCTAGAACTTAGAACTACGTAAACCTAACTAACCTAAGGACAGCACACAACACCCAGCCATCACGAGGCAGAGAAAATCCCTGACCCCGCCGGGAATCGAACCCGGGAACCCGGGCGTGGGAAGCGAGAACGCTACCGCACGACCACGAGATGCGGGCTAGGGTGGCTCCGGTGATTCTGTTGTTGATCGATGTGTTATCAACGTAGCAGGTGAATTTTCAGTACTTAAATGTATTTCGCGGATTCGGATGTCGAAGTAGTACACGGGTTACTGGCTGTAATTAATACCTTCAGTGATTTCGATGTTTAACTACGCCGCGAAATCCCTGCAATACACCTTTGCGTTACACATAGCTCGTGCAGAAAAATTACCCTGCGATTAAGTTAGGAATTTTCGTCACTCTTGTTTTTAATTACAATACAACGTTAGCTAAGGACGAGAGCCTGTTACTCTTTCCGTCGGGCCCTATAAAAAGTTTGCAGTATTACTGGAGTTTTACCGAATATTATTTCATTCTCTTTAAAACTTAAATAACATTCGTAGGTATATTGTTTCTGTGCTCGTCTCTTTTTACATCTTAACTGCAACCGTTTTCATCACAACACTATCTGGCTGGCCAGTGCTGTCGAAGTTAAATGCGCCGGTAGATATTTTGTCCCGTACTATCGCTCAGTCGATGTGAGCGTAACGCGCAGCATAAAACGTGTCTCTATTATCGTTCGTGAGGCTACTGGAGACAGCTTGACACGTGAAACGAAATCCAATGAGATTCCAGGAAACGCGGAAGAATACATCGTGTAATGTTTACCTCAGTTTATGATTTTGATGGACTCGGTATAGAAACGCATCGTTCAATTTTTGGCGATCAATTACATTTAAAAAATAAAAAATAATGAAAACGTTTACAATTGGATTGCAGAATTAGTTCTTGGCAGTGTTCCAGTCAGCGATGAATTTCATGAAGGTCAACCACATCGAAGCCGTGCTGGACGTTATTAGAGAGTACCGCCCTTTGATTCACCGCGGGGCAGAGGTGTCCGTGAGCACACCGGAGACTGTAGTACGGTCGATGTTGCGTCAGTGTTTAGCATTGAAAACGATCTGTTGCCGATGGATACTGTGCAGTTTGACCGAAGCTCATAAAGAGGCTAGTGTCAAATTGTGTAATGAAATGCTAAAGCAATGTGACCGAAGAAATGTAAACTCCGCGTACGACATCGCAACTTGGATATATTCGTACGATCCGAAACTAAACAGCAGTCAACTGTTTAAGTTATCCAGGATGAACCGAAACCACCAAAAGTGGTTCCAGGAAACTGATGGCTCGTTGGTTTGGTTACACCAGACGTATGGCGACCAGCTATCGTCAAACTGCAGCCTGAATCGAGTATTCGTGCGTCCCGCCGTTCTCAACAGTATTTTGTAACAATATGCATCTAGCAAGTAAAAAACGAAACAAAAAATATCAACTAATGTTAACAGCTTCTTCAGAGAGTAGTTTTTGTGTTCACTAACGGCCGGCCGAGCGGTTCTAGGCGCTAGTCTGGGAACGCGCGACCGCTACGGTCGCAGTTTCTAATCCTTCCTCGGACATGGATGTGTGTGATGTCCTTAGGTTAGTTAGGTTTAAGTAGTTCTAAGTTCTAGGGGACTGATGACCTCAGATGTTAAGTCCCAAAGTGCTCAGAGCCATTTGAACCATTTTGTTCACTAACAAACAAAAATACTTACAGAAACAGTAATATTTTAAGAAGTTCTTAATTTTAATGGATGTTGGTAAATTCGGCTAGGTAAAGCTAATGACTTACCTCAAGGGCAGAGAGGGAAATTGTTGTTGTTGCTGTGGTCTTCAGTCCAGAGACTGGTATGATGCAGCTCTCCATGATATTCTATCCTGTGCAAACTTCTTCATCTCCCAGTACCTACTGCAACCTACACCCTTCTGAATCTGTTTAGTGTATTCATCTCTTGGTCTCCCTCTACGATTTTTACCCTCCGTGCTGCCCTCCAATACTAAATTGGTGATCCCTTGATGCCTCAGAACATGTCCTACCAACCGATCCCTTCTTCTAGTCAAGTTGTGCCACAAATTTCTGTTCTCCCCAATTCTAGTCAATGCCTCCTCATTAGTTATGTGATCCACCCATCTAATCTTCATCATTCTTCTGCAGCACCACATTTCGAAAGCTTCTATTCTCTTCTTGTCCAAACTATTTATCTTCCACGTTTCACTTCCATACATGGCTACATTCCAGACTGTTGTAATACAACGCAGTGCGCAGAAGAAAAATGAGATTCAAATACATTTAATAAGCATTTGTGATCGGGTCTGATACTCCGTAATGCATTTAAATCTCTTTCTCTCTTTGGTCTAACAATGTTCAGGGGTTTAGTGGTGTCACTTGGTTAGACGCCTTGACGATCTATCTCTGCGAAGTTCTCTCTCGGACATGGTGAGCTGCCTGCACATCCCGGTCGGGTTTTTAATCTGGTCTACCCACCACAATGTTGCGCGTCCTCTAGGTTGGCCGAGCGGTTCTAGGCGCTACAGTAAGGAACCGCGCGACCGCTACGGTCGCAGGTTCGAATCCTGCCTCGAGCATGGATATGTGTGATGTCCTTAGGTTAGTTAGGTTTAAGTAGTTCTAAGTTCTAGCGGACTGATGACCACAGCAGTTAAGTCCCATAGTGCTCAGAGCCATTTGAACCATTTTTTCCTCGAAGATCCCCTTTCCACTGCCTCTTGCATTCTGACGATGTGACCAAAATATTTCAGATAATTTTGGGTGAGAAGAGTCGACAGTCTTCTTTCTGATGCCGAGCTGCCTCTTGATCGATTCGTTAGTTCGACGTGCTGTCCCTAGTATTCGAAGTGATCCACTACAGCAACAGATTTCCAGAGCATCAATCCTGTGACGAGCCACCGTCTTTTTTGTCCAAGTTTCTGCTGACTGGGAAGATTGGAGTGCGGACGGGGCTGAGCTTTATCCTGCCAGTGATGCAGTTGTCCTTCCAGATGCGAGCAAGTTTTGCTGTAGAAATTCTCGCAATCGAAATGCGCCTACGGACGTCAGGCTTGCGATCTCCAGTGTCGGTGACAACAGATCGTAAATACTCGCAACAACTGACGACCTTGTAGACAGCAGTTCCCGTGTGGTCAGGTCTGTTGTCAGCAGGGCGATCTACAATCATCACTTTGATGTTTGCCTTCTTGATTTCAAGACACTATTCTCTGCTACGTTCGGTCAACCTTCGCATGATTTTCAGTTGATGTTTGTCTGTTGCTTTCATCAGAGTCTCTTCTGCATACCTGATACTGTTGATTTTTCTGCCACCTACAACGAAACCGCCATACCAGTCTCCAAGAACCTGCCTCGTATGGCGCTCACTAAATGCATTTAAATGTATATGCATCTACTGTTACTAATCAGTAGATCATCCTTTCACACAGAGACAACACATCTGAGGTCCTTGAGGGTGACAGCAGTCTGGAACAAGAAACAGTCGACATGAAGTGTTGCGAATGGTGCCGAACTTTTAACGTTGAGTACTTGGGGGCCGGAAGCCAATTTATTGAATCCTTACTATTGGGGGCTCATAACGCACTAGCCCAACAGTGTTAGTATTGGCTTCTGAGCAAAAGAATTTGACGAGCACTGCTTTAGAGGATCGAAGAAGATTTAACGCTGAAAGACATTTTTTTTCTTTTTTTCTTTTTGGCACAAGTCATAGCTGAAATGAGGAGAAATAACGGAAAACGTCGTATTTTTCTTCATCATGTCAGAACCAACTGTCACATAGCACACCTTACAATAAGTGATGGAGGAAAACGTTGGATTAATCTCTCACTACGGGTACTAATCTGATTTGTCGCATGACGATTTGTTATCGGTCCCTTTTCCTTCGATAGACATTGACAGCACCTCAAGCTGCTGAACTCGCCACAGCCGTGTTTTTTAAGTACCAAACATGGAGTGGGAAAAATGTTTTCAGCATTGGTTCGACCGTTTGACAGAATGTATAAATTGTATAGTCAAATATTTTGAGAAACGAAAAAATTATTTACGCAAAGGAATCCTTCTTGTAAAAATTATTTTTCTAAAAACTTAAAATGGGGCTGTTCTAGAAAAATGTTAATACAGTTGCAGTACTGTTTATGACTGAGTCTTCGCCAATAAAAGCCTCTTAAAATTGAACTATGGCGAAGGATATAAGCTGAGGCAATGAATTTAAATTTGTGGTAGGCCTACAGCAAGGGCTTGAAACAACGTCTCCTACTTACTCGTCAGATATACTAACCATTACACCACCACAGCAATGTGACTAGCACCCCTGCACCGACTACCTTCATTCAGCGTCCTCCTTGACCGAAACTTCAATTGAATGGGCAGCATTTCTGCGTAGTAAGCAGGAGACCTGACTTCAAGTTCCGGCCCTGTCACAAATTTTAATTCATTGCTTCAGCTTCTATCCTTAAGGAAGATAAATTTGAGACGCATATGTCTGCAGGAAAATGTAGTTCCAAACTCTGACTAATTTGGAGTGGCCGAGCGGTTGTAGGCGCTACAGTCTGGAACCGCGCGACCGCTACGGTCGCAGGTTCGAATCCTGCCTCGGGCATGGATCAATGACTGTGCTGGTAAACCTCTTACGTTATTTGATTTTCAAACAGCTGAGCAGAACTGAACGTACTCAGACATTTCTCTCTTTACTTATTCTGATCAACACTTAACTGACACACAATATTTTTACCGCAACGCAATCTAACTTTCAATAATCCCTACAAAAGAATAGCCCTGACTATGCCTTTCATGAATCACTTACCTCACAAAAATCTTCGTTACTCGAACTACTGCAATACAGCGAGCGCCAATACTGCCAGCTAAATAAAAGATTCTAACTCCTGAAGGCACTAACTACTGATAGTCACAATTAGCAAATGAATGATTTTGATAGAGAACAAAAATTTATTTATCTTAATAATATTCAAAAATTATCATATATATATATATATATATATATATATATATATATATATATATATATATATATATCAGTTCATGATATCCAGTATTACAAATTTACTCTCTCTGATGGACACACGTCCAGATCGTCCGCTCTCAAAATTCTGCCATCTCTCTCCCCACATCCACCACTGCTGGCGGATCACCTCCAACTGCGCAACGCTACGCGCTGTTCACATCCAACTGCCCAACACTACAATAGCAAATATTTCAACAATGCAAACCAGCCACAGACTTCACACAGCACAGTCAGTGATTTTCTTATGAGCGCTACGTAGCGTTACCAACATAAAAACCTAAACAGCCTACTAACAAGGTTAGTTAGGTTTAGGTAGTTCTAGGGGAGTGATGGGCCGGAATGTTAAGTCCCATAGTGCTCAGAGCCATTTGAACCATTTTAATTTGGAGTTTTTGGAGACTGGTTTGGGCAGCTGTGCTGGCGCCCGGCCCCAGCTAGCGGGACCGGCCCGGCGCCACTCCGCCGCTATTTTCAGCAAGCTGCGGCAGCGGCGCCCATCTTCCCGCGGACAGCTCCCAGCTCCCAGCTCCCAGCAACGGTACCGCCTCACCTCACCTCACCTCGCCTCACCTGGCCACATCTCGCCTCGGTGGCGAGTCTTTCCCACCCGCAACCGGGTCGGCCGCGCTGCCGCAACTGCAGGCTCCACGTATCCGCCGCTTACCCCACACTGGTGTAACGCAAGCAGGCAGCGGCCGTGCTGCGGCTCGTATAATACACTCTGCCGCCACAGTTGGCTTCCTGCTGCTATTCTACAGGGTGTTTCAAAAATGACCGGTATATTTGAAACGGCAATACAAACTAAACGAGCAGCGATAGAAATACACCGTTTGTTGCAATATGCTTGGGACAACAGTACATTTTCAGGCAGACAAACTTTCGAAATTACAGTAGTTACAATTGTCAACAACAGATGGCGCTGCGGTCTGGGAAACTCTATAGTACGATATTTTCCACATATCCACCATGCGTAGCAATAATATGGCGTAGTCTCTGAATGAAATTACCAGAAACCTTTGACAACGTGTCTGGCGGAATGGCTTCACATGCAGATGAGATGTACTGCTTCAGCTGTTCAATTGTTTCTGGATTCTGGCGGTACACCTGGTCTTTCAAGTGTCCCCACAGAAAGAAGTCACAGGGGTTCGTGTCTGGCGAATAGGGAGGCCAATCCACGCCGCCTCCTGTATGTTTCGGATAGCCCAAAGCAATCACACGATCATCGAAATATTCATTCAGGAAATTAAAGACGTCGGCCGTGCGATGTGGCCGGGCACCATCTTGCATAAACCACGAGGTGTTCGCAGTGTCGTCTAAGGCAGTTTGTACCGCCACAAATTCACGAAGAATGTCCAGATAGCGTGATGCAGTAATCGTTACGGATCTGAAAAATGGGCCAATGATTCCTTTGGAAGAAATGGCGGCCCAGACCAGTACTTTTTGAGGATGCAGGGACGATGGGACTGCAACATGGGGCTTTTCGGTTCCCCATATGCGCCAGTTCTGTTTATTCACGAAGCCGTCCAGGTAAAAATAAGCTTCGTCAGTAAACCAAATGCTGCCCACATGCATATCGCCGTCATCAATCCTGTGCACTATATCGTTAGCGAATGTCTCTCGTGCAGCAATGGTAGCGGCGCTGAGGGGTTGCCGCGTTTGAATTTTGTATGGATAGAGGTGTAAACTCTGGCGCATGAGACGATACGTGGACGTTGGCGTCATTTGGACGGCAGCTGCAACACGGCGAACGGAAACCCGAGGCCGCTGTCGGATCACCTGCTGCACTAGCTGCGCGTTGCCCTCTGTGGTTGCCGTACGCGGTCGCCCTACCTTTCCAGCACGTTCATCCGTCACGTTCCCAGTTCGTTGAAATTTTTCAAACAGATCCTTTATTGTATCGCTTTTCGGTCCTTTGGTTACATTAAACCTCCGTTGAAAACTTCGTCTTGTTGCAACAACACTGTGTTCTAGGCGGTGGAATTCCAACACCAGAAAAATCCTCTGTTCTAAGGAATAAACCATGTTGTCTACAGCACACTTGCACGTTGTGAACAGCACACGCTTACAGCAGAAAGACGACGTACAGAATGGTGCACCCACAGACTGCGTTGTCGTCTATATCTTTCACATCACTTGCAGCGCCATCTGTTGTTGAAAATTGTAACTACTGTAATTTCGAAAGTTTGTCCGCCTGAAAATGTACTGTTGTCCCAAGCATATTGCAACAAACGGTGTATTTCTATCGCTGCTCGTTTAGTTTTTATTGCCGTTTCAAATATACCGGTCATTTTTGAAACACCCTGTATAACTGATGCAGAATTTGATGAGGGGTTCTCTGAATGACGTAGGCAACGCAAATACAGTACGGGAAAAAAATTAGTACACCGTTTTTTGGGGTTTCCAAGTCACTCACGATTTATTGTTGCAGCAGGGCATATGGAGTACATAAAATGATTACATTTACACATCGGTAGCATAGTCGCTTCTGACGTGGCAAGTATCGACCACTTGACCCTGCCTTTCTGACACCCATAGAACGCCAGGTATGGGCCCCAGAAAAATCCCGTTTTTTCTAACGTAATAGGTAGCGCCTACGGACTATGTAGTATTTACGTAGATCCCCTGTGGTGGTTTCCATGATACGATGGAACAGCAGAGGGGACAGAGCTGGTCGCTGGCGTGCCGCTTGCGACGCTCACCACGCCTGCGACAGCTGACCTCGTGCTGACAAGGGAACCTCCCCATCGCACCCCCCTCAGATTTAGTTATAAGTTGGCACAGTGGATAGGCCTTGAAAAACTGAACACACATCAATCGAAAAAACAGGAAGAAGTTGTGTGGAACTATGAAAAAATAAGCAAAATATACAAACTGAGTAGTCCATGCGAACATAGGCAACATCAAGGATAATCTCAGCTCAGGAGCGCCGTGGTCCCGTGGTTAGCGTGAGCAGCTGCGGAACGAGAGGTCCTTGGTTCAAGTCTCGCCTCCAGCGAAAAGCTTTTCTTTATTTTGGCAAAGTTATGTTCTGTCCATTCGTTCATTGACGTCTCTGTTCACTGTAATAAGTTTAGTGTCTGTGTTTTGCGACCGCACCGCAAAACCGTGCGATTAGTAGACGAAAGGACGTGCCTCTGCAATGGGAACCGAAAACATTTGATCGCAAGGTCATAGGTCAACCGATTCCTTCACAGGAAAACACGTCTGATATATTCTATACGACACTGGTGACGGCATGTGCGTTACATGACAGGAATATGTTGTCGACCCACCTAACTTGTACACTTGGCGAATGGGTAAAAACATTCTTCTACGTTGCCCGATTTAGGTTTTCTTGTGGATGTGATAATTACTCCCAAAAAAGTGATGAAAACATAAGAGTTTGTCACATAAACTGCAACAAATGAATCCAACAGTTTCGCAGTCGCTCACTTTCCCCTGTGCTCTGTCAAAACATGTTTCAAATTTTTCCGTGCGTAGACCGTCAAATCCTGCCTATGTCCAAGCAAATCTGAACATGTCCTGGAATTTTGGAGAGCGAAGTTGATTATGTGTGAGTGCCTGAACTCGGTTTTTCTGAAAATAAAAAATTAATCTTTTTGCTCGAAGGGGGACTTGAACCTAGGACCTCTTGTTCTGCAGCTGCTCACGCTAAACACGGGACCACGGCGCTCCTGAGCTCAATTTATCCTTGATTATGCTTATCTTGCACATAGACTACTCGGTTTGTATATTTTGCTTATTTTTTCATAGTTCCACACAACTTCTTCCTGTTTTCTCGATTGATCTGTGTTCAGTTTTTCAAGGCCTATCCACTGCACCAACTTATAACTAAATCTGAGGGGGGTGCGATGGGGAGGTTCCCTTGTGAGAAGAGGAGGCCGCGACGTTCGGATGACGGATTTACTTCACACTTTGTGCACTTTTGATAGTCCATTAGGACAATATAATTTGCAAGAAGTAAGGCGTACTGCAGAGGCCGTTTCGAGAAGTTCTACGCTTCATTGATGTACCGGTGCTTTGCGACCCTGGCGGCCGTCATTAGCTTAGCGTTCCAGCTCCTTAATCGGTCGCTCGCTGGATTGAGTTCTGTTCACATAATTTTTTTTAATTTATACATTTTCAACGCTAGTCGTATTATCTCGGACATATTACATTTGAAATGTAGCATGATGAAATGACAGGTGTGTTTGCATGAACTTCTCTTGAATTTCCGATGTATTTGACTGTTTACTAATTTTTGTCATTACAACAAATATCACGCGACTTTTGTCTGTGTAGGCAAGTTCAAGCTTTATCAAGCGCCTTCAAACTTATTGACACTTGCTTGAAAACGAACGAAAAATTGCTTCTCATGAAGATGTTATTAAAATGCATTCAATCGCACACCGTCAATTTTGGGCATCGATATTTATGCAAATGTTGCGTTACGCCTGGTTTGGTTGCAAACTGTCGGAAGAAAGAAAAATTTTTGGGAATTGTCGAACAGCTTTGTTTTTCCTTAAAATATCTTAAATTTGTTGTGCACGCGGGAAAACTGAATCATTCCACATATTCATTCATGTTTTCGGCGTCTGTATGGAAAAGTATCATCCTGCAACGTGTAATGTCAAAAGCACATCCGACGATTATTCGTACATTAGCGTCATATTCTGTTTCATTGTAACTCATTGTACTACTGAATAAAGTTATTTACACCTTTATTTATCGATGTTTGAGGTTAGGTTAGTGTAGTGTTGTTTAACGTCCCGTCGACAACGAGGTCATTAGAGACGGAGCGCAAGCTCGGGTTAGGGAAGGATGGGGAAGGAAAGCGGCCGTGCCCTTTCAAAGGAACCATCCCGGCATTTGCCTGAAACGATTTAGGGAAATCACGGAAAACCTAAATCAGGATGGCTGGAGACGGGATTGAACCATCGATGTTTGACTTTAGCTTTCCAAGCCTGTCTAGTCCCCGAGGTCGTGCGGTAGCGTTCTCGCTTTCCGCGCCCGGGTTCCCGGGTTCGATTCCCGGCGGGGTCAGGGATTATCTCTGCCTCGTGATGACTGGCTGTTGTGTGGTGTCCTTAGGTTAGTTAGGTTTAAGTAGTTCTAAGTTCTAGGGGACTGATGACCATAGATGTTAAGTCCCATAGTGCTGAGAGCCATTTGAACCATTTTTTTCTAGTCCCCGAAACCTGCGCCTGCACGTCGAAGCGGCCAGGTTCAAAGCAGTTCCAGTACATTACACCAGCCCGGTTGGCCGTGCGGTCTAACGCACGGCTTTCCGGGCGGGAAGGAGCGCCTGCTCCCCGGCACGAATCCGCCCGGCTGATTTGTGTCGAGGTCCGGTGAGCCGGCCAGTCTGTCGATGGTTTTTAGGCGGTTTTCCATCTGCCTCGGCAAATGCGGGCTGGTTCTTCTTATTCCGCCTCGGCGATTGCTGCGCAAACAAGTTCTCCATGTACGCGTACACCACCATTACTCTACCACGCAAACATAGGGGTTACACTCGTCTGGTGTGAGACGTTCCCTGGAGAGGTCCACCGGGGGCCGAACCGCGCAATAGCGCTGGGTTCGGTGTGGCGCGGCGGAGGGGTGAAGTGGACTGCGGTAGTCGTCGTGGGGTTGTGGACCACTGCGGTTGCGGCGGGGACGGAGCCTCTCCGTCGTTTCTAGGTCCCCGGTTAGTGCCGGCCGCGGTGATCTTGCGGTTCTAGGCGCTGCAGTCCGGAACCGTGGGACTGCTACGGTCGCAGGTTCGAATCCTGCCTCGGGCATGGATGTGTCTGATGTCCTTAGGTTAGTTAGGTTTAAGTAGTTCTAAGTTCTAGGGGACTGATGACCTAAGATGTTAAGTCCCATAGTGCTCAGACCCATTTGAATTTAGGTCCCCGGTTAACATAACATAACCTTACACCATTACGGATATAAGGGATTTTGGAAAATGACGACAGGCACACATTTTGAGGGAAACTTTATGGGTTTGGTCGTTTGCTCGTCGATAGTGGTATCGTAAATATTAACATTTGTTGTGATAATAAAATTTAGCAAACAGTCGAATAACACTAGAAATACAATGAAAGTTCATGCAAATACAGGTTTCTTTTCATCATATTAACTTTGAAAGCTAATATGTGTAACTAGTTTTGAAAATAATATAAATAAAAAATAAATAAAATAAACACGAGCGGGTGTCGATCGAGGGAGCGACCGATTATGGAGCCTGAACGCTAACCGCATACCCGCCGCCAGCTCGCGCTCGGGGCCGTAACGCAGCAGTACATTACTGACGCGTAAAACTTCCCTCGCGATTTTCACGAAATCACCAAACTAGCACGCCATACTACGTGCACATTATCTTGTCCTCGTGGACTACTGAAGTGTACGGAGTTTGAAGTGAATCCGTTCTCCGAACGCCGTGGCGTCCCCGTGTCAGACCGGGACACGCGCACAGGGTTCTGGCGAGGCAGCTGCTCGCGATACGCAAGTGAAGGAACGGCGCGACCCGCGGCGACCCGGCGTGACCCCACGCTGGGGCTGGGGCTGGCGCCCGGCCGCCTAGCGGTAACTCAGAGCGCGGGCGCCCACAGGCTCCGCGGCCTCTGCTCTGCGCGCCGCCGACCCACCACACCTGCGCTGCCCGCTGGCCGACTCGCCGCGGCTCTGCAGCAGGCCGCACCTGCCGGCGCCCCTGCAAGGCCGACAAGCAGGGGACCGACAGCCGCGCGCGGCGCTGGGGGAGGGGCGTCAGTCCAAGCAGCGACGCGCCACACGTTGCTCTGCCCGTCCTCGAGATCCAGGGCGCCGCAGGCAAAGGACGCGTTCCTCGACTTCCGGAAGGTGTTCGATAGAGTCCAGCACTGTCGTTTAGTGAACAAAATACGAGCTAGCTGACTACCAGACCAGAATTGTTACTGGATCCGAGACTTACCAGCACACAGAACTCGACACTGTAACGGCACATACTTCTCTACTATTACTTTTCCTCAACAGCAGTTGTCGACACCAGTACTATTTTTCGAATTCTGAACAGGTCAGTATTGAAACTTCCTGACAGATTAAAACTGTGTGCCGGACCAAGACTCGAACTCGTGACCTGTTCGCAGGAGGGCTTCTGTGAAGTTTGGAAGGTAAGAGACGAGGTACTGGCAGAATTGAAGCTGTGAGGACGGGTCGCGAGTCGTGCTTGGGTAGCTTAGTTGGTAGAGCACTTGCCTGCGAAAGGCAAAGGTCCCGAGTTCGAGTCTCGGTCCGGCACACAGTTTTAATCTGTCAGGAAGTTTCATATCAGCGCACACTCCGCTGCAGAGTGAAAATCTCATTCAGGTCAATATTAGCTGCTTTTCTGAAAACTTTCATATAATTTCACACACAATATGTTATATTTCGAGCTAAAATTTATGAAAAGGAATTACTTTATTCTGACCATCTCGGAATGTGCAGTTAAAATTATTTTTTTAGAAGCATTTGCATTTACGAATTATTTAGCATACTTAACATTTCTATTATTAATTACAGAATCCTGTATTCCTTACTATGTTTATTTCTCGATTTATTTTGTGAAGAAAAACTGTAAACCCTTTGGAATACGGTTATTACTGCAGACTAAAGTGGTAGTAGTAAGCATGCCTCTAATGTGATCGGACGTATTTCTGTATTTTGGGCGAACAATGTTATTGCCGGCCGGCCGGTGTGGCCGAGCGGTTCTACGCGCTACAGTCTGCCGGTCGCGCGGTTCGAATCCTGGATGTGTATGATGTCCTTAGGTTAGTTAGGTTTAAGTACTTCTAAGTTCTAGGGGACTGATGACCTCAGATGTTAAGTCCCATAGTGCTCAGAGCCATACACTATGTGATCAAAAGCATCCGGACATCCCCAAAAACATACATTTTTCAATTCTGAATGACACCTACTCACAGGTACTCCATATCAGCGACCTCAGGAGTCATTAGACATCGTGAGAGAGCAGAATGGGGCGCCCGGCGGAACTCACGGACTTCGAACGTGGTCAGGTGATTGAGTGTCACTTGTGTCATACGTCTGTACGCGAGATCTCCACACTCCTAAACTTCCCTGGGTCCACTGTTTCCGACGTGATGGTGGAGTGGAAAAGTGAAGCGACACGTACAGCACAAAAGCGTACAGGCCGACCTCGTCTGTTGACTGACAGGGACCGCCGACAGTTGAAGAGGGTCGTAATGTGTAATAGGCAGACGTCTATCCAGACCGTCACACAGGAATTCCAGACTGCATCAGGATCCACTGCAAGTACTATGGCAGTTAGGCGGGAGGCGAGAAAACTTGGATTTCATGGTCGAGCGACTGCTCATACGCCACACATCACGCCGGTAAATGCCAAACGACGCCTCGCTTGGTGTAAGGAGCGTAAACATTGGACTACTGAACAGTGGAAAAACGTTGTGTGGAGTGACGTATCACGGTACACAATGTGGCGATCCGATGGCAGGGTGTGGGTATGTTGAATGCCCGGTGAATATCATCTGCCAGAGGTGGCGTTATGGTGTGGTTGTGTTTTTCATAGAGGGGGCGTACACCCCTAATTGTTTTGCATGGCACCTTCACAGCACAGGCCTACATTGATGTTTTAAGCACCCTCTTGCTTCCCATTGTTGAAGAGATATTCGGGGATGGCGATTGCATCTTTGAACACGATCGAGCACCTGTTCATAATGCACGGCCTGTGGCGGAGTGGTTACACGACAATAACATCCCTGTAAGGGACTGGCCTGCGCAGAGTCCTGACCCGAATCCTATAGAACACCTTTGGGATGTTTTTGAAGACCTACTTCTTACCAGGCCTCACTGACCGACATCGATAGCTCTCTTCAGGCAGCACTCCGTGAAAAATGGCCTGCCATTCCCAAGAAGCGCTCCAGCACCTGATTGAACGTATACCTGCGAGAGTGGAAGCTGTCATCAAGTCTAATAAGGGTGGGCCAACATCATACTGAATTCCAGCATTACCGATAGAGGGCGCCACGAACTTGTAAGTCATTTTCAGCCAGGTGTCCGGATACTTTTGATCACATAGTGTACGTCTATGGAGATCCCTCTAGACCACACTGAATCTGGGTGTACACCAATGCGAGGATTCAGCTTTAACTGCAGGTCACTGATCAACGTTCTAAAACAAGACACGTACGCAACGTGTCCCAAGAGACTGTAGAGGACCGTAAATTGAGAATTTTGAGTTTTGGAACCAGCTGACCCAAATTACTCTCTTAGGCAGTAAGAAGTCTTGTATGCACAATGCAAATGGGGCACGTGTTAGTAAACCGCTAATGTTTCTCTGAATAGACAACCTAAAAAAATATACATTGTCTTATATAATACACTCCTGGAAATTGAAATAAGAACACCGTGAATTCATTGTCCCAGGAAGGGGAAACTTTATTGACACATTCCTGGGGTCAGATACATCACATGATCACACTGACAGAACCACAGGCACATAGACACAGGCAACAGAGCATGCACAATGTCGGCACTAGTACAGTATATATCCACCTTTCGCAGCAATGCAGGCTGCTATTCTCCCATGGAGACGATCGTAGAGATGCTGGATGTAGTCCTGTGGAACGGCTTGCCATGCCATTTCCACCTGGCGCCTCAGTTGGACCAGCGTTCGTGCTGGACGTGCAGATTGCGTGAGACGACGCTTCATCCAGTCCCAAACATGCTCAATGGGGGACAGATCCGGAGATCTTGCTGGCCAGGGTAGTTGACTTACACCTTCTAGAGCACGTTGGGTGGCACGGGATACATGCGGACGTGCATTGTCCTGTTGGAACAGCAAGTTCCCTTGCCGGTCTAGGAATGGTAGAACGATGGGTTCGATGACGGTTTGGATGTACCGTGCACTATTCAGTGTCCCCTCGACGATCACCAGTTGTGTACGGCCAGTGTAGGAGATCGCTCCCCACACCATGATGCCAGGTGTTGGCCCTGTGTGCCTCGGTCGTATGCAGTCCTGATTGTGGCGCTCACCTGCACGGCGCCAAACACGCATACGACCATCATTGGCACCAAGGCAGAAGCGACTCTCATCGCTGAAGACGACACGTCTCCATTCGTCCCTCCATTCACGCCTGTCGCGACACCACTGGAGGCGGGCTGCACGATGTTGGGGCGTGAGCGGAAGACGGCCTAACGGTGTGCGGGACCGTAGCCCAGCTTCATGGAGACGGTTGCGAATGGTCCTCGCCGATACCCCAGGAGCAACAGTGTCCCTAATTTGCTGGGAAGTGGCGGTGCGGTCCCCTACGGCACTGCGTAGGATCCTACGGTCTTGGCGTGCATCCGTGCGTCGCTGCGGTCCGGTCCCAGGTCGACGGGCACGTGCACCTTCCGCCGACCACTGGCGACAACATCGATGTACTGTGGAGACCTCACGCCCCACGTGTTGAGCAATTCGGCGGTACGTCCACCCGGCCTCCCGCATGCCCACTATACGCCCTCGCTCAAAGTCCGTCAACTGCACATACGGTTCACGTCCACGCTGTCGCGGCATGCTACCAGTGTTAAAGACTGCGATGGAGCTCCGTATGCCACGGCAAACTGGCTGACACTGACGGCGGCGGTGCACAAATGCTGCGCAGCTAGCGCCATTCGACGGCCAACACCGCGGTTCCTGGTGTGTCCGCTGTGCCGTGCGTGTGATCATTGCTTGTACAGCCCTCTCGCAGTGTCCGGAGCAAGTATGGTGGGTCTGACACACCGGTGTCAATGTGTTCTTTTTTCCATTTCCAGGAGTGTATGTCCGCAGTGGAGTACCTCACTCTTTGCAGTTCCGTGAGGGGTTCTCGAAGGTGGAGCATTATTCATTATAGGAACTTGCAGGTATTAATTTAATGTATGGTCCAGAAGGGTACAGTGCCCGAAAAGCAGGACCCATCTACAGAAGGAAGTTCCGCAGCAGGCTTAATCATAATTGGAAGAAAGTTACTGGCGCAGGTAGAAACACGATCTTTCAGGTCTCAGAGAGACGGCCAAGTTTGTTGACAAACAGTTGTTCCAGCAGTGCAATTTGAGGAGATGCCGGGAATGAATGAAGATTCATCATAATCACCGGTCAGTTTGCTCATAAAATGCACACTTCAAGGGATGCAACATGCACACTTGAGAGCAACAACTATATCGCTACCACGGACGCCGTGTACAAGCATTGTGAGCAGGCGATTTTTTATTCAGAACTAAGCTCAATGGATTATTGTTGCAATACAAGCTCTGTGACTGATGGTCATCACTTGGAAACAGTTGTTATTAGCTTAAGTTATTGCAATGCTTTAAATTTGTCAGGTAAATATTAAACTTTATATTCATTTCGAATACTACATTCTTAGCTAAAGTGTTCGGTTTAGGATCCTTTACCACCTGTATAACCTTGAGCCCAAAGGTTTGGCGCAACTTATATAGTTATGAACCGTGGTAAAACAAAACTAGTTATTTTATAGAGATTCTCAAACGGATTCCTAGCATTAATTTAGAGGAAAAGAAAGGACATAGGTGGAGTGGAAGCTTACATTTTAAAGATAAGCGGGAAGGAATCGTTTGTGACCATATCTAAACAATTCGCGACGTTGACTTCGCTTCCCCTTCAAGTCAGCGAAGCGCAGTATAACGTAACTGTTCGCAGAGTTAGACCGTTCAAGGTGAGGAGAAACATTGTTCTTCTGCAGTTTTTTAGAGTTTACTCTGGTCCACTGGAATATCAGAGCGATTGTAGGCAATTAAAACTTTCAATGACTAAAAATGACAAAGAAATAACGTCCTCGAATACGCGTTCTTAGCTTCTCAATTTATTTGTTGCAGTATTTCTTCGAGCAGTTCTCGGCAAATTTAACAATGTACACTACTAAAAAAAAATACACTACTTTTTATTCACCGACATCTGGTTTCGGTCTGCGAATCAGATCACCTTTAGGTACGGCCCCGACTACGCGACTGTACGATTTTTTTTTCCCACCACACCCTTGGCTTTTATATTAATTTCACACAACGTCGACAAATGGCACTTTTCGGCGCCAGATTTAAAGATGATCTGCAGCGAAGACTGAAACCGGTTGTCGGTAAATAAAAAGTTGTGATCTGGATGGTGTTTATTTATTATAAGAAAAGGGTCACTTTTTCCAAGACATGGAATTAATTATGAAATCTTCAGTACATTCTTGTCATTTTGTTTCTCCTGTAGAGAGTCTAAGAGCTTCCGCCTGTACTTTCGTCGCAACGTGAGCTGGAGCTGTGAAAGGATGTGCTCTTAACAAAGCAAGCAAGCTTAATCGATGTCATGTTGAGTCTCTCTTGGAAAAAATGAAAACATGAAAACATTTGCTTCTCAGTATTCTGACATCAGTTTTCATTTGTGGTCGTATAATATTCACAGGTCTTATCCAGAAAATGAGTGCTAAGTGGAAGCACGGCACTCAAGGCAATGGAACGCACAACTTAACGAGTGAAAATACCATAAAGTGAACTTACTGCCATGTTAAGTAGATACAGAATTTTATACCGTAGCATATGACATAGAGAAGTATACATACGTATATAGCGTTAGCACTCCGTCTTCAGGTTACAAGTGGCCCATCGGGACCATCCGACCGCCGTGTCATCATCAGTGAGGATGCGGATAGGAGGGGCGTGTGGTCAGCACACCGCTCTCCCGGTCGTTATGATGGTTTTCTTTGCCCGGAGCCACAAATACTTGGTCGAGTAGCTCCTCAGTTGGCATCACGAGGCTGAGTGCACCTCGAAAAATGGCAACAGCGCATGGCGGCCAGTGTGGTCACCCATCCAAGTGCCGGCCACGCCCGACAGCGCTTAACTTCAGTGATCTGACGAGAACCGGTGTATCCACTGCGGCAAGGCCGTTGCCATACAGCGTTCTGTATGTAGAGAAATAATTACCGCAGTGATGAGCACTACGGAGTCGTTGACCTCTGTGCCAATGCCAAAACTAACGGTCTGGATTGTAGGTTAGGTCAACGGAAGTCTTTCCCGTTGCTGGCATGCAATTGCGCTCATCGTACACACACACACACACACAAACGCTCGCGCGCACGCATACAGTTTCAGCGGCCATCTGGAAGACTAACCGAGCCGTTAACGCTCTTTTACGACGCAGGAAGTCACAGTACCTCAGCTCTAATATAGCGTTCTGATGAATATCGACGCTGACAGGAAGTTTATGCTTATGGTTTGTTTAGTGACTTCCACATTTCTTGAAGTGAGTATCAGAGATTGGGAGGCAGAGGCTGAGGCGCGTTAGCTTCTCAGTGTAACACGCTGTGCATTCCAAACAACTTGTTATGCTCTTATCTTAGTGTTTATAACAGCACGATATCATCTGGCGGTGAGGCTACACATATTAATTTTTTTGCATTCCACTAAGCAGTGTAATCAGCTCTCAGCGACTTAAGTTTATCTGTATAAGCTGTTGTTGCGTTGATGAAGAGAGAAGCCACCCCGTGTGAAGTTTTACCGAACATCATTTGCTACGAAACTGGTCAGCGAAAGTGGCACCTCCTGCTCTGCTGAAAGCCCCAAGTGAACTCTGCCGTTCAGCGGAAACGTAGTCCAAGTCTACAACGCAATACTCTCTCACTGTTGTAACTCGTGAGATCAACGCTTGTGCCTTTTTTAGTTTGGCTTTAAGGCGTTTATTGTTATTTGGCAGACATCTTAAAATCAGAACGAGATTTTCACTCTGCAGCGGAGTGTGCGCTGATATGAAACTTCCTGGCAGATTAAAACTGTGTGCCGGACCGAGACTCGAACTCGGGACCTTTGCCTTTCGCGGGCAAGTGCTCTACCAGCTGAGCTACCCAAGCACGACTCACGCCCCGTCCTCACAGCTTTACTTCCGCCAGTACCTCGCCTCCTTCCTAAGTTTGGAAGGTAGGAGGTGAGGTACTGGCGGAAGTAAAGCTGTGAGGACGGGGCGTGAGTCGTGCTTGGATAGCTCAGCTGGTAGAGCACTTGCCCGCGAAAGGCAAAGGTCCCGAGTTGGAGTCTCGGTCCGGCACACAGTTTTAATCTGCCAGGAAGTTTCATCTTAAAATCAACTTGAACTCAAAACAAGAAAAGAAGCTCCTCCCACACAGGCCATGAATGCCCAACGGCACCGACCGGTCGCCGTGTCATCCTCGGGCCATGGGCGTCACTGCATGCGGATATGGAGGGGCATGTGGTCAGCACGCCGCTCTCCCGGCCGCATGTTAGTTTACGAGACCGGCGCCGCTGCTTCTCAATCAAGTAGCTCCTCAGTTTGCCTTACAAGGGCAGAATGCACCCCGCTTGTCAACAGCGCTCGGCAGACCGGATGGTCACCCATCCAAGTGCTAGCCCCGCCAGACAGTGCTTAACTTCGGTGATCTGACGGGAACCGGTGTTACCACTGCGGCGAGGCCGTTGGCTAAAATTAACTTGATCCTATTCATTAAGCCATGATTAAGTTGCAGTGAATATTATAGGATGGGTGACACATAAATATAGTTTATATGCTACACGGAGCGAATTTCTTTTTTTCTTTTTTTTTTTTTTTTTTTTTTTTTACAAAATTTGTTTGAACCCGTGTAAACAGTGTGGGTTAGCAGTTAATGCTTTAAGATCCTGATCCAAAAGTATCCTGAGATTTTGCGTGCATTTTTAAAGACGTTGTTCTCATGATCGAAACCGCTTAGGTCAGTGGGCATCGAACTTTTTTGATTAAGAGAGAATACTGACAATGTAGGATCACACCTCGGGCCGCATAGCAGGAGGAAGAGGGAGACGGGCAGTAAAGTGGCCACTCAAAGATAAATTCAAATTTCCCGAAAGTATTGTTACTGATAGAAGTTTAGCACTTGAACATCGTATCACACGTCCTTGTGGCACATTTTCTAGGCGTCTTCACGCCCTGGTGCCTGGAAGAATATCAGGCGGCTGCAACAGACCGTTTTGAGTCGGACTTTTGTTCAAAATGTTCTAATGTGTGCGATGTTCAGATGTGTGCGAAATTTTATAGGACTTAACTGCTAAGGTCATCAGTCCTTAAGCTTACACATTACTTAACCTAAATTATCCTAAGGACAAACACACACACCCCTGCCCGAGGGAGGACTCGAACCTCCGCCGGGAACAGCCGCACAGTCCATGACTGCAGCGCCTCAGGCCGCTCGGCTAATCCCGAGCGGCGAATGTGTGTGAATTCTTAAGGGACCAAACTGCTGAGGTCATCGGTCCCTAGACTTACACACTACTTAAACTAACTTATACTAAGACAAACACACACACCCATGCCCAAGGGAGGACTGGAACCTTCAGCGGCAGGGGCTGCGCAGTCCGTAACATGGCGTCTCAAACCGCGCGGCCACTCCGCGGGGCCGGACTTACGTGTTAGACCAAATATAACAGAGGAGAGACCCTTTCAAATACTGTGACTTTATCAATTCAGAATTGTCACATAGGCATAGAACGGCGGATGGTAACTTTCTCTTACTGGGATGAACACGTTGGCCACTTTTCCCGACGAGTAGCGTGGCCACTTTTCCCGATAGGACGTCGTGTCGGCATTAGTGGTTCAGAAGTGAAACTGTCAGACAGAGAGAAACAACAAGGAACAACATCTGTAGGCCAAAAGACATTGATTAAACATTGATATGATAAAATACGATTACTCTTCACGCGAGTGAGGTAACAAGAATACTAAAAATTCAGTCTCATTCAGCACAATAGCGATGTATCCAGAATGAGGTTTTCACTCTGCAGCGGAGTGTGCGCTTATAGGAAACTTCCTGGCAGATTAAAACTGTGCGCCGAACCGAGACTCGAACTCGGGACCTTTGCCTTTTTGCATTTTGTTCGTTATTGATCGTTGTGTTTGGTCGTTGCCGACGTCGCAAGACATCCTGCTCAAGTTCGGTGGTTGATCCTTCCACTCAGCTTTTTGTTACAGAGGCCAACCAGCTCTCTGACCGAACACTCTGAGTTACCGTGCCGGCACCATCTGAGCCACCAAAGCACGACTCACGCCCCGTCCTCACAGCTTTACATCTGCCAGTACCTCGTCTCGTACCTTCCAGACTTTACAGAAACTCTCCTGCGAACCTTGCAGGACTAGCACTCCTAAAAGAAAGGATATTGTGGAAACATGGCTTAGCCACAGCCTAGGGGATGTTTCCAGAATGAGATTTTCACTCTGCAGCGGAGTGTGCGCTGATATGATGGTAGAGCACTTTCCCTGCGAAAGGCAAAGGTCCCGAGTTCGAGTCTCGGTCCGGCACACGGGTTTAATCTGCCAGGAAGTTTCAATAGCGCTGTACATTAGAACCATTCTCACCACTTGTCGGCAGGAAGCGGAGCTGTTCAAGGCAAAAAGGAAAAAAAGAAAAACTGCAGTAACCACTTCTCCTGTCTGGCCACCTTACCACACCTTCTCTCACAATCTTACTATTAATTGGTAACCTACATAATTAGTACGTTACATTAATTAATAACAGTAACTGAAATATGAGACACGATCACACTAAATATTTTGAATCTCATTATTCTTCTACTAGTTGCATTGTATTAAAACAGCCTTAATTTTGTTTCATATTACTTCCTACAAACGTGTACTACATTTAATGATGACTGTCTTTATACGGCGCGTTCACGAATCAACATTACTTCGTTTGACATTTATACCATTAACAGCTGATCGGTGCTAGTTGTCACGCTCATGAGTTGCTCGCACTGGAAGACAAAAAAATAAAGTACGCCCCCTCTCGCTTCTGTTAACCCTGCAGTGGCCGCTTTGCATACCCCTCTGCCCCTGACGTAAGCGGCAAACTTCACGTACCTCA
This sequence comes from Schistocerca nitens, assembly GCF_023898315.1. Taxonomy (NCBI): domain Eukaryota; kingdom Metazoa; phylum Arthropoda; class Insecta; order Orthoptera; family Acrididae; genus Schistocerca; species Schistocerca nitens. Next base: position 820,305,294 of record NC_064618.1, read on the forward strand.
CGGATGAGTGCACCACGTCAATTAAAATTAAGCACGTCTCAAAATACAGGGTGATTCAAAAAGAATACCACAACTTTAAAAATGTGTATTTAATGAAAGAAACATAATATAACCTTCTGTTATACATCATTACAAAGAGTATTTAAAAAGGTTTTTTTTCACTCAAAAACAAGTTCAGAGATGTTCAATATGGCCCCCTCCAGACACACGAGCAATATCAACCCGATACTCCAACTCGTTCCACACTCTCTGTAGCATATCAGGCGTAACAGTTTGGATAGCTGCTGTTATTTATCGTTTCAAATCATCAATGGTGGCTGGGAGAGGTGGCCGAAACACCATATCCTTAACATACCCCCATAAGAAAAAATCGCAGGGAGTAAGATCAGGGCTTCTTGGAGGCCAGTGATGAAGTGCTCTGTCACGGGCTGCGAACAAATGCTTGCTGGATGCGTGCATTTCGAACGAAGTATGGTGTTAAACCTCCTGATAGGTGGTGTAGTAAACGTTGGTATGAACACGCTGAACAACTGTCGTCGATTCACTTCTGCCGTACTCAATAACACAAAAAGCTTTCTGTTGAGCGGTCGCCATCTTAGCATCAACTGACGCTGACGCCTTAGTCAACAGCGCCTCAAGCGAACAAATGTACAACTAAATGAAACTTTATAGCTCCCTTAATTCGCCGACAGATAGTGCTTAGCTCTGCCTTTTGTCGTTGCAGAGTTTTAAATTCCTAAAGTTGTGGTATTCTTTTTGAATCACCCTGTATTATTCTCTGTAAGTATTTTTGTTTGTTGCTGACAGTGATAAAGAAAAATTGCCTTTGAAGAAGCTCTTAACGTTTTTGACGTTTTTGGATTCTGCTGTTGGTCGTTAGAAGCATATTATCAATGTATACTGCAAAAGTTAGTGTACAATGTTCGTGCCACTAAAACTCAGGAACGAGTCACGTTACGATCAAGGGAGTTATATGGTGTGGTAGCCCTCTATCCCCCCTTCGTGAAGAAGGTTCCCATTCTTACCTGAATGGCGTAGTTTTGGAGATATAAGGGCTGGGAAGTTTAGCCCTCTAGAAATTTCTAGGACATTCCAGAATATTCAACAGTATTCAAGAACTTTCCAGAACATTCTAGGGTACACGAGAGCATTCCACAACATTCCAGAATGTTTGAAATGTTCCACAATGATCCGGGATATTCTGGAATGTTCGGGAATAGTCTATACACTCGGGAAGATTCCAGAATGTTCGAGAACATCCCAGATCATTGTGGAACGTTGCGGAATACTCACGAATGTTGTGGAATGTTTTGCAAGATTATGGACCATACGAAGCCTTTTTGGTATGTTCTGGAATTCACCACTGGTGGGACTACCCGTTGGTAGGCGCATATAAAGCAAGACCAGTTGTGCGCTCAAACGTCGGTTTCTTATCAGTGACAAAGTAATGGACTGAGTGAATAAAAACACACAGTGAAGTGTGAGAAGCCAAAGTGATACAGCGACTGAATATAAACCTAAAATCAAGTAAGAAAAGTTTGTAAAGTGTACTTGTTAACAAAAAGTTGATTTGATTTATGTTTTAGACAATGCCTGAACGTAAAAGAGTAGGAGATATGGCCAGTTCTGAAGCAAAATGGTGGAAACAAAAAGAACAGCGAAAAAAACTAAACAGGCGAAGAACGCGAAGCACATTTACTTTCCCAACGAACGAGTATGGGCACCGTGAGAAGCAAAGAAACTGAAGAGCAGCGAAATGAACGGGTTGAAGAATCAAGAACTGCGACAAAATCTTATGATAAAAGACTGTGAACTGAAGCCCGTAACCTACGAGAAACGCGGACGAGGACGAATAAACAGTACAACTTAATGAATGAAGCATTCCACTACGACCCGACGAAAGAATATAACAAATACAAACACGTCGTAATCAGAAAAATGGATAACATCTGAAAACTTTGTAACGCAAAAAATTCAGTACAGAAACACCAGGATTCTGTTGCATGAATGGAGGAATTCGATTATCACCACTGGAAGCATCTCCGCAGTAATTTTTACAGTTGTCAAGTATATCAACTTTAATATTCAAAAGAAAATTCCCGGTGGAGAGAAAAGATACAAATCGATCGACGCGACAGTCAATGTCGTAGAAAGTGTGAACTTCTCTATGGATTTTTAAACTCCTCGCAAGTACCAGGAATGCCATTACACCGCCTTCGAGTTAATGTTGGATCTCCGATCATACTACTTAGAAATATCTTCACCGAACTTCGTAATGAAACAAGGATGACCGTCAAACAGCTATCGAATAACATCATCGAAGCCGAACTTATGACTGAAAAGTACAAAAGACACACACTATTTATCCCCAGAATACCACTAATCTCTACTGAACTGCGATTCCAGTTTGAAAAGACTGCAATTTCCAATCAGATTAGCCTATAGTTTCACAGTTAACAAAGCGCAAGGTCACAGTTTAAATATTGCGGCATCAACCTCAAAGACTGCTTCTTCTCTCACGGTCAACTACGCGTACCTTGCTCTCGAGTTAGAAATTCGAAAAACTTGTACATACGAGGGGGGACCCAAAAGAAACCGGACTCCGAGGGCGCTGCCACTCGTAGACGTAGTGCAGGGTTTTCACGCTAGTAGAGACCTTCATGAAACAGCTGTGCAGACGGCGTCAGTGTAGAACAACGTGCAAGTGTGGTATTGTGTTTCTCTGACTGTTGGCGGGTTACCTCTGCGAGGTCGTTATGGCAACTGTAAAAGAACAAAGAGTGTGTGTGAAATTTTGTTTCCTTCGTAAAAAAAACTGCAGCGGAGACACACCAAATGCTTCAGGAAGCTTTCCAGGAGGACACTATGAGCCGCACACAGGTTTTCGAGTGGTTTGGGCGCTTTAAACGTGGTGAGATGTGTGTTGAAGACCAAGTTCGTTCTGGACCCCCTTCAACATCGCGAAATGAGAAGAATGACAAGGTCCGCGAAAAGATCAACGAGGATCATCGCCCGTGGTCGTGCGGTAGCGTTCTCGCTTCCCACGCCCGGGTTCCCGGGTTCGATTCCCGGCGGGGTCAGGGATTTTCTCTGCCTCGTGATGACTGGGTGTTGTGTGATGTCCTTAGGTTAGTTAGGTTTAAGTAGTTCTAAGTTCTACGGGGACTGATGACCATAGATGTTAAGTCCCATAGTGCTCAGAGCCATTTGAGGATCATCGCCAAACGATCGACCAGATTTCAGCAGAGACAGGAATCAGTTGGAGCTCGTGCCAGCGGATTTTGAGTGAGGATTTGCACATGAGACGTGTTGCTGCTAAATTTGTTCCGCGCCTTCTCACATAGGAGCAAAAAACCATCCGCATGAATGTGTGTCAGGACTTGAAAACAGAGATTGCACGTGATCCAAACTTCTTGAACAAAGTCATTACAGGGGATGAGAGTTGGTGTTACGGGTTTGACCCAGAAACCAAGCAAGCGTCAAGCCAGTGAAGGACTCCCAACTCTCCCAGACCAAAAAAAGCAAGGCAAGTGAGGTCAAATGTGAAGACGATGATCGTTGTCTTTTTTGATGTTCGTGGAATTGTGCATCGGGAATTCGTACCCCCTGGCCAGACTGTTAACCAGCACTTTTACTTGGATGTTTTAAGGCGTCTGCGAGAGGATGTGAGGAGGAAACGCCCGGAACTTTGGCGATCAGGTGACTGGTTTCTGCATCACGACAACGCCCCAGCACACACGGCCTTACGAGTGACCCACTATTTCGCATCTTAGAAGTGGTCTGTCGTTTCCCACGCTTCGTATTCGCCGGACCTAACCCCGTGCGACTTTTTCCTATTTCCACGAATGAAAAAAAACTCTAAAAAGGGAGCGTTATGACGATGTGGAGGCGGTAAAAACAGCTTCGCAAAGGGCACTGGACAATATCCAACTTGAAGAGTTCCAAACATGCTTCCAACAGTGGGAAAAGAGACTTGACAAGTGCATCGCATGTAATGGAGAGTATTTTGAAGGTGACTGAAGTAATTTTGTAAAAAGTTTCATCAATAAATTTTTTATGACAACAATCCGGTTACTTTTGGGTCCCCCCTCGTATATACCCCGCATAACAAAATGAAAAGTGTTGTTTATAAACAAGTATTGTAAATAGTTAGGATATGTTTTCAATAAATTTTTTTTACCTCTTATACTTTAAAGTTTATCCTTATATTCCAGCTACCACGCAATCTCATATCAGCTCCCTGAGCGAAGCGTGGTACCCCAGCTAGTGTATTATAAAATGCGACTGAGAACGACAGGGCGCACGAACATTTTGCGGTTTGATGACCACTGGCCCAGTTTAAGAAGTTATCCGCATTGTGTCTATTAGAAAAGTGAAGGAAGTCCGTTTGGAATTGAAATTGGCTAGGAAGTTGACGAATCGACACTTCTGTGGCAGCACGAGGGAAACAGTAACGAGTGCATGCACAAGTACGGCAGAGAGTAGGAGCAGAAGAAGGCAGACTTGGGTGAAAATGCAATATGGGCTCGCACTTCTACCCGTAGCGCAGAAGCGAAGATTCGCGACGAACGCCTCGAAACTACTCGAGCGTGGCCGCCTGGGACAGCTTTTCGGCTGTTGCGTAAACTGCCGGGTAGAAAGCGCGCGCTGCCCGACGCAAATCGAAGAGTAGTGGGTGATTGGCGGTGCTGGGCTAAGGCGTGGGCCGCTAACGTCGAACGCTTACGTAAGCAGACACTCAGCTGCGAGATAATGCGGCCCTGACGGAGGGCCGAGCGTCGATACGGCGTGCGGAAGCGTCGGTGAGGTGTGTGCCGGCAAGCGGGAGAAAGTTGCAGCCTTCCGGGACCAAAGTACGGGCAGGGCTGGGGGTGGGGGTTGGGCAGTGTCTGCCGGCCACGGGATGGGCGTGGGGAGCGCCGCCACCACGTAAGGCTGTACATCCGCATCACGCAGGGTGAACATTAATAAAACCGACAAAGCGCAGGGAGGGATTCTTGACTGGAAAAAGAGGGAAAAAGGACTTACGAACATATGTCCGAAAATGGACAGTTTGTGTGCAACGACAACAAATCGTCCCAGAACACAGTACAGAGCTGCTCACATCCTCGCCACAACAGATAATAAAGTGGTCTCCATGGGACGAGCCGGCCGGAGTAGCCGAACGGTTCTAGGCGCTACAGTCTAGAGCCGCGCGACCGCTACGGTCGCAGTTTGGAATCCTGCCCCGGGCATGGATGTGTGTGATGTCCTTATGTTAGTTAGGTTTAAGTAGTTCTAAGTTCTAGGGGACTGATGACCTCAGATGTTAAGTCCGATAGTGCTCAGAGCCATTTGAACCATTTTCCATGAGACGCAATGCATGCGTTCACACGTCGCATCATGAATTGCCGCATCTCTCTGCACGTTCCGGCCTCTCTCCAAACAGCATCACAGCGTCAACAGCACGCTACTGAAGTGTATTCATATCACGAACTGGTTCAGCATAAACAATGTTTTTCACATGCCCCACAAGTAAAAATCAACGGGGTTTAAGACCGATGACCTAGTGGACAATGCTACACGCACTCTGCGTTCCATCCTAAGTCCGGGGGAGATGTTGTTGAGGTGTCGGCGAATTGTAATGCGGATGATCGGACGGTGCTCCATCATGCAGAAACCTGATAACCTGTCGTATTGCCAAACGCTCATTGTCAAGCAGAGTGTTGCGCAGAAAGTCCAGGTACGTTGCTCCGTCGAGGCGCCGTTGAATAATAACCGGTCCAAGTATGTGGTCGCCAAGAATCCCTGCTTACACATTGATGCTGAACCGATGCCAGCGAGTCGCCTCAACCGTTCACTGAGGATTGTCTGCAGCCCACAGATGACGGTTATGCAGATTGAAGATGCCAGTCTGGTAAAGGTTGCTTCGTCGACAAAGAGGACTGATGACAGAAGTCCCACAAGTGTGATGGTGTGGTGCAAAAACCTTCGACAAAATCCTTCCCATAGTGGGAAATTCGCTGCTGATAATCATTACACTCGTTGCAGCTGATTGGGATAGAAGCCGCCGTCATGCAGGATACACATCATCGTACTTTGGCGTACACCATGTTGGAGGGCCACTTGCCTGTACTAGGATCAGTCTGGTCCTCCAAATGTGGTGTACATACAGTCCGCCGCCTCCCCGCACATTCCTCTGTCTGAAAGGTCTCATGATCACACAATGGTCCGAAATGGACTTGGAATGTTGTGTGATGCGTTTGGTGTCTGTGAGGGTACTTGGTTTGGTATGGTCGTGCTGCCCTTCGACCGTTTCCGGTACTTGGCCATACACAAACGCTGTCTCGGCTTGTTCCCTACACGAATACCGGACGACTCTGCTGCTTACAGTACGCTCCGCCAGTCTCGCAGCCTGCAACACACAAGGAACACACGGCACATAACCAGAGGAACTTTTCATCCGTCAGCGCCATCTACCGTGGTAATGATGCATTTCTGGACTCATGTTCATAACCTTTTTTCCTCCATTTCTAGTCAGTCCTGCAGTTTGTCGGTTTTATTAATGTTCACCCCGTAAAAACATGTAGCCGATACGGTCTCATCGGAAGCAAAGTCGAAGTGTGCGCAATAGTTTTCTTGAATTCGAAGACAATTCATAGAGTAAGTAACCTACTTAAATACATTTAAAAAAAAATAACAGGAACTTCAAATAGGGTACAGGACAGAAAACACAACACATAAAAAGCTCAGAACACAGGAAATATCCACAGATAAATAGAAAAGATCAGCGACATACAACTCACAAGCAACATTTGTTCAGCATACACAGAACATACATGTAGGAACATTTAGCGAGACATTGAGAACACGTCAGAACTCGAAAAAGTGACAGCTCCTATGGCACATTTGCTGACCATCCAATAGCCTACATTTATTTAGCGTATGGCTAATACAGACATATCATGAAATTACATATACATATGTACATATTGACACACAAAAAACTTAAGTTTGTCTTTACAACTGAATATCCAGTCCTTCAATCCAGCGCACTGCATCTGGAGTTGCTAGCAGGAAGTCTTCTTTGGCGCCGTGATAGGCTCGAATCCTGCATTCACTGACAATGTGGTTTACAGTCTTGTATGGAGCCCCGCAGTCACAGGCTGGATCAGGCAGCTTCTTCCACTTAAAGAGAGCATCCCTGCATCGGCCATGGCTGGTACGGATTCTGTTGAGAGTAGTCCAGGTCTTGCATGGTAGGTCGAATCCACTTGGAAGTTTAGCACCTGAGAAGATGTTATGCAGGTGCACATCTGTCACTGCTTCCCACCGACCTTTCCATTCTTCAAGAGGTTTGAAATTCTTAGCAACCATGTCAGCAGCATCGCCCAGAGTTGGATGACGTGATTTCAGTCTCTTGCGATTTAAAAGTGGCAGGTCGCTATGCACGGGTAGGTTAGAATTCCTGGAGATCTTGTGGAATTCTCTCATAAGGGCAGTACATCTGCGTAGATCAGGAGGCATTATACCGGTTAACAGTGGAAGCCAATAAACTGGAGTAGATCTGATTGCGCCAGATATTATGCGCATTGTCGTATTCAGCTGGGTATCAACAAGCCTTGTATGATGACTATTCATCCAAACAGGTGCACGATACTCAGCACTTGAGTATACCAAGCCCAGAGCTAAAGTTCGCAGGGTGGTTGCTGAAGATCCCCAGGTAGTTCCGCATAGCTTATGGAGGATGTTGTTTCGAGTCCTCAGCTTTTGAGCTAAGTTAAGAAGGTGTTGTTTGAAGCATAGCGTACCATCCAGGATGACACCAAGATATTTTGGGTTCCAGTTGTGACGAAGAATTCTGCCTCTGAAACTTACGTCCAGTTTTACGTTCGCCAACTGGTTATTTAGATGGAAGCAACACACTTCTGTTTTACTCACACTGGGTTGGAGTCTCCAGATTTTGAAGTAATTGTCTAATGCAGACAGGTCATTGGCTAAAATCTCTTCTGTTGTCTTCATTTTCTGGTGTTTGACGGCTAGAGCCAGGTCATCGGCATAGCAGTATTTTCTGGACGAAGTGTCAGGTAGATCAGATAGATATAGGTTGAACAGTAAGGGTGAGAGAACTGATCCTTGAGGCAATCCGTTGTTCAGCTTCCTCTCCTTACTTATGTTGCTTCCAGTAATTACCTGGAACTTCCGATCACTTAGCATGCTGTTAATCAGTCGAGCCATTGTTCTGCAGGGTATGATGCGGAGAAATTTGTAGATAAGGCCTTCCCTCCACACAGTGTCGAAGGCGGCAGTTAGATCAACAAATGCCACAGATGTTTTCTGCTTCATTTGGTATCCTGACTCTATGAAGGATCTGAGAGACAATACTTGGTCGCAGCAGCTACGCCCTGGTCTGAAGCCTGCCTGATCAACTGGAACGTTCTCTAAGATAGCGCCACTTATTCTGTTATATATTAGCCTTTCAAAAAGCTTGTAGCAGCAGCTGAGTAGGGAAATGGGGCGATAGTTTTCTACCCTGTTGCTGGGTTTGCCAGGTTTCAGAACAGATATTATCTTCACCTTTTTAAACTCAGATGGAAATTGACCGGTCAGCAGGATGTCAGTGAAGAATTCTGCCAGCCATTTCTTAGCTTTTCCTCCCATATGGATCAGGAATTCTGGGTGGATACCATCGAATCCAGGTGCCTTAAGAGGTTTGAGGTCCTTCAGTCCAGAGTCAATGTCTGAAACTGTGAAGGGATGGGTATACTCAGATGAGGGAGATGCCTTCTTTTTAAGGTCACGAAGCTGTCGTCTGATATGTCTTGTATGTTTCTTGTCAGGAGGTACTCTTGAGGTAGTAATGATGTGGCAAGCAATTTGGTCTGGTGTTACTTCGGAATTTTTTCTGCATGCTGGTGCACTTCCTCCCAGTTTTCTCAGAAGACTCCATGCTTTCCTGCTCGAGTGGGTAAAGTCCGTAGTTTTGACTGTTTCTGCCCATTTCTGCCTCCGAGACATGTCCAAGCTGGGCAATAGTTCCGTAGCTATCTCTGAGTCACCACTTTGCTGGAAGTATTGGTACAGTGTTTCACTTTCCTCATTCCATCCTGGAACATATTCTTTTCGGTATCCTCTTGGCATACACTTTTTAGCTGTTGCTGTTACTGCACCAATGAAGCGTTGATAGTTATTATGTGATGGAGGTATTCATCGAATGGTCTTATCCAGTTCCGTTGAAAACTTCATCCAGTCGGCTTTCTGGAAATTCCATCGAGCATGCGGAGTTGATCGTATGGCAGGAACAGTGCAGCCAATTTGTATTATTACAGGTCTGTGTTGGCTGTGAGGAAAGGCATCTATCACTTTCCTTGTGGTGTTGATGGGAAAGCCAGTTTCGTTGCAGCTAACAAAGCATAAGTCAGGATTTGAATCCTTGTCCCAAGCAGCTGACCTGAAAGTGCCTTGATCTTTGGCATCAAACACTAGATGAAGATTATTCTCTTCGATCCATTCTGCAAGCATGCTCCCATTTTCATCATTTTGAGAGTACTTCCAAAGTTCATGGTGACTATTGAAGTCTCCTATGTAAATTGCAGGATGTTCTGCTGTGTGTAGGACAAACTCGGGCCATGTTGTTTTGGGTGGTTTATAAACATTTGTAATAGTAATGCCGTGCAATTGTATGACAACTGTATGTATATCTGCCTACACACTTACAGAAATCAGCGAAGCTTCGTTTATGTTGTTACGGACATACGTAGCAATTCCATACACCTCGTGGTAAGTTACACCAAGTGCAGAATATCCAGGAATTCGACCTCGGCTTCGGAATATTTCTTCGCTGGAAACACGAGTTTCTTGAATGGCGACGACATCGATATTGTTGTCCAGCAAAAATTTTGACAGGTAGTCACACTTTGCCCTGCTAATGCTTTCGATATTCAGTTGAAGGAGTATGATAGTTGGTCCAATGTTTATTGTTAATGAGATCTGAAAAGAACTGTTTCTGCTATTTACTTGATATGTCATTGCCAGGAGATCCTATGGATAGTGTGGCTGCCTGTAATCACTGTTGCTCAATTAGCACCACCCAGGAGGCACGTGTAGGGTATTTTAAGGTTAAACCTACGGACGTGAGCAACGCTACCTCCCAATAGCCTACAACCATCACGCAACTAAAATAGAAACACTTTCAAAACAACTACACAGCCATGGACCATATCATAAACTAACAACAGAAAACTTCCACATACAGAACACATTTGCAGAAGGAAAACAATTTATAAACGAGTACACCACACTATGGAAAGACACACTATTTAATATATCAAAGGAACTTAACAGAAAAGATGACACAAGCAGCTAGAGCGCGCACACACACACACATACACATACACACAGCGCGCGCGCGCGGAAAGAGAGAGACAGAGAGAAAGTAATCAAAATTCAAATTTGGCGTCGAACGCTTTGGGAACAAGTCTGCACCAACTGTTACCGGATACACAAATCAACGTTTACACAGTGCTTTGGCACAGTGAAAAGTGTCGTTTACAAACAGAATTTTACAAAAATATTTTGTAGCATTCATGTATGGTTCTCAATAACTCATAAGAACAAGAATGAACAAGGATTTGCCAAAACAACGCGAAAGTATTAACAAATGTAGGGACGAAATATCTTGACGCAACTAAATTACGTTTAGATACAAACTGATGTGTTAACTCACCAACCAAGTTCACTTTAACATCATTTAGTTGCAGATGACAAGCTACCAGTACATGGTGATATACAGAAGGCGCTACGTAACGGTATAATGTAAAATTAAGGTAATGAGGACAACAAACGAAAACTACCTTTAGGGCTAATTTATGTAGATTAGTTATCACTTAATATGTCTTCGTATTTCAAAGATTTGAATAAAGAAAACCCACTCACGATAGCATAAAGATGCTAAAACATGTTGTGACGATATGCAAAAACAATGTCTTGCTTAAGAGGTGGACCTCGTATCTAATAATTTTATCTACAAATCTAGCAAATACAAATGATGAATACAACATAAAATATTCAACTTTTTTACGCAGTACGATTACTTCAGTCGTAAACACGATTCACGTATTAGGCTTTAGGCCTGCTCCAACTGGCCGACTGCTGCCTAAAACGCGGTACGAGGAAAAGTCTTTGATTGTGGGACATGTGACCTGCATGCCGCCAGTCCCTCCGGTCGTAAAAAAAAAAAAAAAAAAAAAAAAAAAAGCGTTAGTGTTTAACGTGTCGTCGACATTGGGGTAATTAGAAACGGGACACAAGCTCGGATTAAGGAACGACGTGTGACAAATCACTTCCTGGCCACACATTTGCACCGGTCACGTTTCACTTTGTAGTCGCCTCGGCCTGGTTTCACTAGCGGGGTATTCAGCTGCTGATGATGGGCCAGTGTTCCGATAATCCTGCTAAATGGTGGTGCCTTGTGCCTACATGGCGGGCTTGGCGAGAAATTCCCCCATTACGGCAGTTGAAGGAAGGGTTCCTAACTTGCTACCACGGAACAGCACCTGACAGAAATGCAAGCACGAGCAGGGGAATGGCCAATGACAGTGCTTCCTTTTTGCTCTGGTTTTCTGATTGGCTGAAAGGGTTACATTTTTAAAAATTTCATGAAGCAGTGGGGGGCTCACGAAATCGCGGCAGTTGGCCAACGGCCCGCTCAGAGTGGAGTATTGTGCCTCGACGGCAGAGGTGGTATTTTCGTTGTGTTTTTTGGAAGTCTGGGTGGGTGACCAACGAGGGCACTGAGTGCAATATGGAATGGAAGGCAGAATATGCGAAGCGCGCTCTCGTCCGTGGACAGTGATCTCTGCCTTGGCATTTTCCGCCTGTGCTTCGTGAGTGTCGAGCAGTAATAACTGTGGCAAGAGCGCCCCCCCCCCCCCCCTCCCCTTCCGCAGCTCTCAGGGAAGTTTGCGGAATAGGAAAAAAGAAAAACATTTCACTCATTGATGGTATATTCAGGCGTTTACTGAATGACTGTCTTCTCGTCGACTGATTCTGTCGATCAGTGTGTACACGATATGGATTTAATCAAATCAGATGGTTGCCAAATTTTTGCTACAAAACTACTTCCGATTTACTTTTCCGGTTATTGTCGATAGATAAGATAGTGTAGATTCTTGCTGAGCGTCGATATAGACGGAAAAAATTTCTCGAGCTATGTTTTCCTTGGTACTTTCTGAATAACGGACAGTCTACACTGCGGGTTCGCATTTGTAAAAGGCGGCCTCAATGTAGCGTCTCCAAGTAAGCTATGAGGAAATGACGCTAAGTCTTGGCATGTTCGCAGATTTCTACTCTAGACTTTCCCGCCTGGAATGCGCTCTAAAGAGAATAATGGCACAGGAGACTGGTTAGTTGCCGACGGCCGTTGATGGCTTCTTGCACCTGGAGCAACCCAGCTCACGTGGAGTGGCAGCAGTTCTGAGAAGGCCTCGTGAGTTTTCCCCGATCCACCAGGAAGGCTTCCGCACGCACTACGTCAAAATTGTTAATGGAATGTGCTAAGTAGATCTATTTCATATTTATCTCTGAAATAACAACCGAGAATTGTGCTATAGTGTTTAATTAACTCGTGAGCCCGTTTTCGCTTTTACAAAGTCTTCGTCAGCCAATAACTGATACCATACTCGAAGACAATAGCATACGGCAGAACAACTTTGCAAAAGACAATATGTACGAAATGAATGATGCAAAACTCGTAGAAAAACAATCGCCTTTGATTGTGTTATCAAAACATAGCTGAAAAAAAAATCAAAACGTAAAGAAAAGAGGGGTGAACTATTGTACAGTGACACCCAGTTAGATTATAATTTCAAATCCTTCTACAGCCAAGTCGAATTTTGTTCGTAACGCATTATCTATAAATATAAAAACTACTTGCTCTAAACGCGAAGAATTAAACGTAACTGCGGAGAGGATGTAGATTTCATAAAACATTGGATACTAAGCAATTCGGAAAATATAGAGATTGTAAATAAAATAAAAGCAACATAATATGGATGAGTAATTAGGTCAGATATTATGGGAAGATTAGAGACGATTGCGCCTGAACAGACTTCAGGAGAGGAAAGTACTAACCTGATAGTGAGTTTGGTCCTTCAATTTAAGCGAAAGTCCTGTGCCCCAGGTTTGTTGATTTCGTAGGCTTCCACCGGATTCAACTGTCCCGCATTGTGTGTCACGTAGAGGACGTTGGAGAATGTCTGTTGGTTGTCCTCCAGTAGTAAACAATCTTAGCAGCCGTGGTCAAAACACTGCAACCTACCCTTCGCTATCTAGAAATTTTCTCGTAAACGGCATTACTGATATAGCTTTTATGGCTCTGTGTGGCTGACTAATATCAAATTTATCTAGTCAAGACCTGTAATTTTATATACTCCGCTATTGTGTACCAATAGTCTAGTCTCTGTTGTCGGAAATATGATGAGTCGTGTGTTCCTGGCACAACGTGAAGATTTACAGTTGCAGCTTGATTGCAACCTACGTACAGTCAAATTTAGACGATACTAGGGGTTACCCGCCCCTTTCAGTCTATTGAATGATTAGCTTCTGCTGTGTCTCGATTGCACTAAGACGTGGATCTCGCTTGTTCTCTTTTTGCGTAATCGTTTCGCATTATTGCCAACGTAGCAATAGAACCAGCCGGGCACTTGGAAGAATAATGTAAAGGAAATGTTTGGCCATGTCAGTGAGCCGGTACAGACTTGTTGATATCGAAGTAGCGAGACAGTATACTGTACATCATAATGTCGAGCGCCAAGTTCCGTTTAAATAGTAAATACTGCTGCACAGTCTACGATGGGAGGAGGGTTGAACATAAGTTGAAGCACGTGATTCTTTATTATCTGAATATCTGTGAAAATATTTATTTTTTTGAGCATATTCGTTAGAGTAATAAATAAATGCAGTTTTCCACTGCACGTTATGAGTATTTAATTACTGCGACCATAACACGCCTTTCGTTAGAACCAGGCAAAACAGGTTACTGCACGACTTTTGCTAATCTCGTCGTACTTGAAACACTATTACCAAAGATGACTTTTAGTTTGCGAATTTTACGACATACCTTTCTATCTTTCCCAAAGTTGCTCTTCAGCACGCTGCCATCTTTGCCAATGAGAATCGGACATTGTCAGACGACGGACGAAAACCATTGCACAACATAGGAAAATACAGTAGAAGAGCCATTGTTTATATATTCATTGATGAGTTCTAGCAGTTACTCGCTGCATCCTTGTTTTCGAACAGGGTAGCTTGCAACGTCTGCTGAAGCACAAATACGCTAATGGAGTGTTAGACCAAAAACGCCTTCATTCAACGTTACCAAACTGATACTCCAGTATTGCCATGCCTCTGGATATGTTGACAATGTTTCATCTTTATGTTGCTTATTTCAGCCTTTTCAAT